>NC_058103.1:107824642-108138928 GCF_020171115.1 Neogale vison
GTAGTAGGTGTGCTCAGTAAGTATCTGTGGGATCAATGTGCTGGGCCTTTTTGTCCATATCAAGGTTATTCTCATTGCACCATGAACTTGGGGGTGGGGCTACTTGTCATCTGCCTAGTTGCTCCATAGAGCTCCTACTTTAGATATAACTTAAAGAAGAATTTTATTAAACGCTTTCTTCTTGGCAGTGATGTATTGGGCTCTGCAGCTGAGCTAGAGAATTCAACTTTTGTTTTCCACGTATTTTCCACTAAATATGCTGTGATGAGGTGTCTGTTTTGATCGGGGATGCTGTCAATCTTCTCCCATCCTGACTTTCTCTGTGATTTAGGGTGTGAATATCTGTGGGCTTGGACCTATCACTCTTGTGTGAGGTGCTTTGGCTCCAATCAACAGGGTTGTGTCCAAGGCAGGCGGGCCCCCTGTGAACTCCCAGGCTGCCGAATCCTTCATCCGGCCGGTGACAGGTGGTGCCCAAGACATTGTGGAACAAAAGGAGACAGCCACACCTGGTCCTCTGAAAGCGTCCCTCTTTCAAACAAACCAGGACGCTATTTGCTTCCTCAGTTTTGCCACCATGACATCATTCGCATTTCCGACTCCTCACCTGTGGTTCTGACTCCTATATCCACTCCTGGGTCCCATCGACTTCCCAGCTGGCCCCTTCCAGCTGGGCTCGACGGCTGCTTGCTGCTGATTCTTGGAGGCTAAGCAATCCTGGGTTTCGGTCTGGCCGTGCCCGGTACCATGCTGGCTGCAAAATGGCCAGAAACACCACTGAGAGCTGACAGGTTGGCATTTAAGAAAGACTTGTTTCAGGTTGCTCCCCAAAAGGAGTTAGACTGGAGTGAGACAGAGGAGAAGAGCAGGTGCTTGGGGCTAACGAGCATCAGGAGGGTGAGACGGACGGCACTGTAGTCCGGGCAACATAGCGAGCCCCAGAGCGGCTGAGCATCGCCTGGAAGTACCAAGACGTCAACAGTGTAACGTCGATAAAATGGGATGAGGGTGCGTGAGGGTCCATGGTGAGAGAGTGAAGCCGAGATCAGAAGAGGTAGAGAAGTACATCTTGACACAGAGAAGGCAAAACCCTAGGCTGGGAGCAGCGGGGTTGGGTGTCAAGTAGTGCCCCGGAATCAGAAGCTGGGGGTATGAGACCTCCTCGGTCTCAGACTTTGACTCTTTCTGTGAGAGGCTGGCACTTCTGGCCTCACGGGGTTATTGTGCATTTTCGAGGTTCTGAGATGAATGTGCCCATGGTGTAGACACTACTGTAAAATGTGATGGATGTTGAATTCCCTGGGCATTTAGGTTTACCCCTGTGTGTTCGACAGAAAACCTGGTGAGGGCTTGCCTAGGCTGTTGCTGCCATGGGAGATATGAGCACGGCCAGGAAGATGTCCTTTAGATGGCAGCAGACATGGTGACAGCTCCTGAGAGTGGATCACAAGAGCATTTCACCACCCCACCCGACGCTCACAAGTTTCAGTGGTGGAACGTCCTCGGCTTCTGAAGAGCCGGCGGAGAGACACAGATGGCCTTATTTACAGTCACAATTCGGTCGGAACCCAAAATGAGCCAGTGAGGAAAACTGGTTTTGAAAATAGGTCAGCATCTCATACAGTCTGAGAGCCGGGAAGAAACCTAGAAGGGGCCTTCCGGATGGCCACCCAGGGTCTGCTGGAGCCCTGCCAGGAAAGGGGGTCCCTGCCCCGGGACACAGCTCCCCTGCCCAGCACCACTGCTCTCTCGCCTCCTCCTTCTCCTCCCCCGGGAGGTCATGGCCTCTGCCCTGACGTCCCTTCCCCATCCCATGTGTTCCCTCATCACACGTGTAGGCCCTTTTCCTCCTGGTGGTCTGTCCAGGGCTCGTCTCCGGCTCGGTCTTCCTCTCCCAGCAGTCGTGGAGCTCGTCACTGGTTTCTGCTGATCTGCTCCATGTCAGACATATTCAAGGTTTTCTAATTTAATTTTTAATTACACTTTTCCTTTTGAGGTCATTGGAGATTCATGTGTTATTGGAAGACACCATACAAAGAGATTCCGGGAGCCTGTTAGCCAGTGTCGACCAGTGTCGAGCTGCCAGGAAGCACCTGCTGGTAAGTGCATGGACGCCCACGGCCAGCGACGGTCGGTGATGCAGGCAGCACCTGGGTTGGCTCTTTGGGACTAGGGGAGCCCCGAGGGACAGGAGCCATGATAAGGAATGCTGAGACCTCCACATGGCTGCCAGGGCCCAGTTGGGGCCTGGCCGGCTTCGCCAGCTTTTCTTTCTGGGCCTTCCTCTCTGGTTGCAACCAGTGGGACCAGCTGGAGCTTCTCCTCCACAAGCCTGTTCCAGAGGAGAGCCAGTGGGTGCGAACCCTCCCCTCAGCTCCTCTCCCCACCGCCCCCAGACACACACACACACACACACACACACACACACCTTTTCCTAAAGGAAAGCCATTGTCGCTGTCAGAGTTGGACTAGAACTGTCAAAGCATTCAAATCCACCGCTAGTCACAGTTCCGTTTTTCCCTGCATTGGTGTAAAAATATCACACTTTTTCATCAAAGTGGAAAAGAACAACACAGAAAAGCTGAGAACCGGGCAACTCTCAGAACCAGGAAGGAGTCAGCAATGTCTTAAGGATGGAAGCAAAATGTTTGAATCCTCTGGACAGCAGGCACATGGGCACGCACCCCACTTCCTGCCTCCCCCACCCCCACCTCTTCCCGGTCCCTGCTGCACGAAACAGTCGGTTTTTTCCCAGGGCCCCTGTGCACAGGGTTGTCCCTCACGAGCCCAGATGTCTGCTTTTAGGACGGCTCTGTGATGCCTCATTACCCATATTATGTACTAGTATGTGCATCACATGTTAAATTAACGTACGGGCTGTGTGAGGCTCGTGGATTGGCTGGTGACTCTCTTTCCGAGCAGTTACTCGGGCTTGCCATCTGGCAAATCTAATAACCAGGTGGTGAACCTAAATAATGTCACTTTGGTAGGGGTAGAAGGGACCCCAGTTGGCCCTGTTCCTACCATCTGCAGCCTCCTTTAGGGGAGACATGTCCAGAGATTCAGAGTCACGCTATTTCTTCATCAAGCAGCTCTTAGTTATTAGAAACACTCCCACTTCGTTTATGTGCAACTCTGGTCTCCAGCGTGTTTGCCAATTTAGAAAACATGCCCGTGCCAAGAGGCAGGCCAACAAAGGCTGTGTACGGCCGAATGGCGTAGGCTTCCTCCCACCAAAGCTCTTGGACCTCTCCCATGAGAAAGCTTTTTTGAAGTTTCACTCAGAAAATATTTACTCCTACTTTACGCTCAGTGGTAACTGTGAAGTTCTTTGGATTTCTTTTTTTTTTTTTCTTTTTAAGAGTTTATTTATTTATTTGACAGACAGAGATCACAAATGGGCAGAGAGGCAGGCAGAGAAAGAGGGGGAAGCAGGCTCCTTGCTGATCAGAGAGCCCGATGCGGGGCTTGATCCTGGGACCCTGGGACCATGACCTGAGCCGAAGGCAGAGGCTCAACCCACTGAACCTCTCAGGTGTCCCTCTTTGGATTTCTAAAGTTTCAATATATCGTAGGGTACAGAATAGATGCGAGTAGAGGGTGTGTAATGGGCAGACACTGGGACAAATAATGAGGAAGTCCTAATGATACAAACTATTCAAACCACAGGAAACTGGGGGCATTTAGCGAGGGGCAATTGAATTATTACACAAAGTTTGAAAAAGAACTTTATTTTCAATATTGGAAATTAGGTTCATCGAAGAAAATTTAGAAAAATACAGATGAAGAAGAATAAAATAGGGGCACCTTGGTGTCTCAGTCAGTTAAGCCTCTGCCTTCAGCTCAGGTCATGATCCCAGGGTCCTGGGATTGAGTCCTGTATCGGGCTCTCTGCTCAGCAGGAAGCCTGCTTCTCCCTCTACTCTTCTCCCCTGCTTGTGCTCTCTCTCTCTCTCTCTCCCCCAAACAAATAAATAAAATCTTTTTTTTTAAGGAATAAAATAAGACATCGTTATAATCTCCAACTCCAAAATATAACAGTGTAAATATTTTGTTTGCTTTCTTGTTCTCTCTTCACATGTATTTGTGTATTTATATCCATTCATCCATCAGTCATTTGCCTGCCTGCTTCTCTCTAGCTCATACAGAAGAAATGGAATCCTACCACTCTGTAACTTGCATTTACCCCCACTTCATGCACAGGTAAGATGCTTTTCATATTAATAAGTCACCCCCTTTGGCATCATTTTAATGGATGCCTTGTATTTCGTGATACGAGAGCCATCTAAGCGGTTAGTGTAATTTAGTGATTACTTATAAAAACATATATTGCACAGCAAAATCAAGGAAGTAAAAAAGGAAAAAATTATGAGCAAGTAGGACATGGGTACTGTCTCTGTATAATCACCACCAGCAAGTTCACTGCGGTGGCAGCAGAGTTAAAAGCTTCAAAGCCAGGCCTTTTCCTCTTCCTGAGCCGTATTGGCGGCTTGCCTCTTGTTGGGCACTTAGAACCTTGTATCTGTAAAGATGCTTTTGGCCGTAAGTGACAATACTCAAAGTCGCTTCAGTAATTAAAAATATTTTACATTATAGGAATCCTGGAGATAAGGCTGATCTGGGGCCTTGTTAATGCGGTGACTTAAAGGCATCACCAAAGATTTTATTTTTCTCATCTCTTTTTTTCTCTCTCCAGAGGGTCCCAAAATTTTGGCAGCTCTTCCAGCCACTGCAGGAAGACAAGATAATATCTAGAGGCAGAAAAGGAGATGTTTTCTTCTTTGTGCTTCATTTTTAAAAAAAGTATTTTTGATTTCGGTAGAACGTACATCACGTCACATACAGTTTGTCATCTTGACCATTTTTAAGCATTCGGTTTGGGAGGTGAGGTCTGTTCCCATTGTTGTGCAACAGGTCTCCTGAACTCTTTCCGTCTTGCAAAACTGAAACTCTGTGTCTGTTAACCAGTAACTCTGCATTCTGCCTTCATCCCAGTGTCCAGCACGAATCCTTCCACTTTCTGTCTCTAAGAATTGGGCTCCTGTAGGTACCTTATGCAAATGGAATCATCTGGTATTTATTTTTTGGTGACTGGGCTTCTTTCACTTAACTGTAATGTCCTAAACTTTCACCCACGTTTTAGCGTGTGTTAGACTCTCCTTCCTTTTCAAGGCTTAATAAGAGCCCATTCTGCATATACGCCACATTTCGTTTCTCTGTTCATCCGTTGGCTACTTGGGCTGCTTCTGCCTTTTAGCCATTGTGAACAAGGCTGCTATGAGCTGGGCGTGCAACTCTCTCTTTGGGACCTTGCTTTAGTTCTTTTGTCTCTGCATTCAGAAGTGGAATGGCTGGATCATATGGTAATTCTACTTTTCATTTTCTGATGAGCTGCCAGACTGTTTTCCACGGTGCCATGCTGCATTCCCACCAGCAGTGCCACATGTTCCAATTTCTCTACATCCTTGCCAGTATTTGTTTCCCTTCCTTCCTCTTCCCTTCCTTCCTTCTTGATAGTACCCATCCTAATGACTGTGAGGTGTTTCTCTTTAATACCAAGGAAACCTTATGTTCATTTCTCCTGTCTCATTGGTTAGAATTATGCTCACGTGTCTATTTTTTTCCAATTTATTTATTTTCAGAAAAACAGTATTCATTATTTTTTCACCACACCCAGTGCTCCATGCAAGCTGTGCCCTCTATAATACCCACCACCTGGTACCCCAACCTCCCACCCCCCCGCCACTTCAAACCCCTCAGACTGTTTTTCAGAGTCCATAGTCTCTCATGGTTCACCTCCCCTTCCAATTTACCCAAATTCCCTACTACTCTCTAACACCCCTTGTCCTCCATGCTATTTGTTATGCTCCACAAATAAGTGAAACCATATGATAATTGACTCTCTCTGCTTGACTTATTTCACTCAGCATAATCTCTTCCAGTCACGTGTCTATTTTTAAGCCAATCACTGGTAAGAAAATGGAGCCCTGCTTTGTTTACTCTGAGCCCAATCAGCATGTGCCCTGGAATTGAGAGCTCTGATCCTATATTAAGGGACAACTGTTTGCTTCTCATAGGGAAGAGCAGTGCTTTGTAATTCTTAAACTCTAATGTGTGAACAAATCACCGGAAGATGTTAAAATGCAGATTGTGACTCACGGGGGCAGGGCCTGAGAGCCTGCATTTCCAATCAGCTCCCAAGGGATGCTGACGCAGCTGGACTGAGACCCCCGTTGAGTCGTGAGGGTCTAGTACATGCATCAGAGTACACGGGAGGGCTTGTTAACACCCAGATTGCTGACACCAAAGTATGTGATTTAGTCAGTCTGGCTGGGGGCCCAAGATCTTGCATTTCTAACCGGTTCCTCCTAAGTGAGGCTGCCACTGCTGGTTCCTGGGACACATCCTGAGGACCACTGGCTTTGAAGACAGCCCCTGGAGCCCGGCCACTAGCTTTGTTCCTGGAGGCCCACTGTGTCCCTGTGACAACCTCAGCAAGTTGCTCACCCAGTTTCCTTGTCTGTTAACCAGGGATGGCGACACCACCTGGGTTCGGTGACATCTGTGAGCTTCGGCGTTATGCACAACATAATGTTAAGTCATTACTGATCATTCCTTTCAAAAGGTAGGAAAAAAGCTGTGCACATTTGCTGCTTTCTGGAAAATCTTCTGGCAGGCGAGGTGTCCCTCTCCCCAGGCATGTTTGGAGAAGCTCTGTTCTTTCACTGGTGACTGTAGCTCAAAAAGCTTCCCAGACCGACTTTATTCACATGCTGTTGATTCCTCATTAAGTGCTGGGATGCTGGGTACAGCCAGCCTTTAACCTGGATGCCCGGATCCTTATAAATAAAGAATGCAGCAAAATCAAATGAGAAGAGCCACATCTCAGGCAGCAGCAGTGAGTCTCCCTTAGCTTCCCTGGGAGGGCCTGCTCTCGGAAGGCTCAGAGTCTGTTCTGGCTGGCAGGGAGTAGAAAGAGCAGCTCCCGGCATCCTAGGCGGCATCCTAGGCGGCACTCTGTCTGAGTGCTTTAATCATATGCAAGGCTGAAGTTGAGGGAGGAAGCAAGCAGACCCCTGTAGCTGGGCTTTGTACCTGCCTATGCCTTTGGGCTGGGGAGGGCACTCAGCAGGCTGGTGAACATTTCAGGCAGAGTAGCAGCAGAGCCCGGTGAGACCCAGTGTGTGGCACTAGCAGCTGAGGCCTGGTGTGGTGGGGATGCTAGTGCATGACCAGGTGGGACTCCGGGCAGGGCCAGGTCCCACAAGCACTTGTATGGCTTGCTGGGAAGCTCCTGTAGATAAACTGTATTGGCAAATTAATGAAAAAAAAAAAAAAAGATTTATTGGGGCACCTGGGTGGCTCAGTGGGTTAAGCCTCTGCCTTTGGATCAGGTCATGATCGCAGGGTCCTGGGATCGAGCCCCGCATCGGGCTCTCTGCTCAGCGGGGAGCCTGCTCCTCCCTCCCCCTCTCCCCCTGCTTCTGTTCCCTCTCTCGCTGTCTCTCTCTCTCTCTCTCAAATAAATAAATAAAATCTTAAAAAAAAAAAAAAGGTATCAGACTGTTTCACAGAACGAGGGCAGCCTGCATCATGCCATAGGGAGGGGCTGCAGCAGGGAGCACAGTCATCCCACCCCCACACCCAATACGGGCTTTCTCTACTCTTAGAGTCTCCGTGCAGGATCAGAAATGTCTATCCCATAGCATCCATGCATACATGTTTTAGATTTAACCATCTCAGCAGACGGACTCTTTCTTAGTTCCAGTGTCAGATTTCTGGCAGAGAGGCTCTGCTTGGCCATCTTGGGTCAAGGGCTGGCTGGTCCAATCGGATGTTGCCATGGGAGGGAACAGAGGCATCTCGTCCAGCATGACTGCTGGGGCCCTCTGTTGTGGATTAAGGGCGGGCTATGAAAGGCTTCTTCGTGAACCAGGCAGATACTGCAAGCGGACGACCTCCGCGGAAGGACAGAGCAAACTCGGAGCTCCCTTCCCACTCGAGGCAATCAGATTGGACTTTATGTTCCATTCCTGTTCCCTCCCAGCCGGTAGTGGAGGGAAACACAAGCGCTGAGTTTGCGGCTGCAGGTTTGGGCTGGGAGGATGAAGGACTAGCTGCTGGGCACAGGCATGTGACCACTTTGGAAACAATATCGAGCCCTCCTGACACAGCCAATGACTAGCCCAATGACTAGGGCTCAGTGTGGCCACCATCAACTTGGAAGCTAAGAAAACGTGACAGCCAAGCATCAGGCAAACAGTTCTTCCATAGAACATCAAGATACGCTTCCTTAAAAGTATGATTGTTTTTTTAAGCAGCAAATAAATGGAAATCAAACTACAAGAAAACTTCACCCACCCATGATCTCACTCTGTTTTTCCTTGTCCCCTCTTTCCTTCCAGCTTCTGTCCAAATGTGCACAGAATCTTCCATAGCTTTAGAAAGTATAAACAACATTTTGTACTCCATGTTATGTAATGAGCACTTTCCAGGCTGCCTTGTCATCTTCTTAACTGTCTTTGTCAGTATGCCATCCTTCAAATGAAATACAGTATACTTTACTTAGCACATAATTAAGGTCTGACTTAAAATTTGAGACTGCGGAGCTAGAAGGAATCTTAGGAAATCACTGAGGCCAGGGAAAATGAACCTGGAGAGCAGAGCGAACTCCCTAAGGTCAAAGAGCTGGGGAGTTCCAGACTAGATCTCATTCATGTCTTCAAACATCTGTTTGTAATTACCCACGGGATGTCAGGTAGCATGGGCTTCCTCTCACCACATTGCATGACCTAATTAACATTTGTTAGGTGGGAGCTGTTTCTTATTTTTCTGAACAGAGGAGGGAGTGCCTCTTCGACTCACTGTCAGGAAAATAGAGGTTGTGGAACTGAAATGAGTAACAGCAGTTTTGATTCGGACTGGTTTCGTGACTGACTGGTAGAGAAGTGAGCATGCAAAGACATTTTTGTGTTTCCCAGGTTTGGCTTGCTGTCTCGATGCCCTTTGCGAACTCCACAGGGATTTGAAGCTTTAAGTCTGGTTATAAGCTTATGCAAGCTGTTAGTCACCTTTTTAGATGAAAAGCGCTGCAGGATTATGCTTGAAATGTTCCATGCTTCGCTACGGATTCCTTTGGAGTAATTCAGCTGTAGTATGATTTTGAGGGAGAAGTGATTGAACGGTTATATTCCAAAACACATTTGCATTTGAAAATGGGGGTTTATCAGCTAAAATAACTATTCTTGAAAGGTACACATACAGGGCAAATTTAGAACAAGCAGAACGATTTAGACATGATAGCTATGAATTGCCCAAAAGCTTAAAATACTGGGGGCCCTTGGTCACGCAGAAACCTGGACATGGATTCAATCATGAATATCTACTGCTTTCCTTTGGAAAACATACTGGAAAAGGAAATCTTGTCACTGCTGTATGTCCACAGATCATTCTAAACATTCTAGGCATGCATCAGTGCAACTGTAAACACACATTTGACCAGAAACCAACCAGGGGAGGAGTCTAAGCTTTTGGTGTAGTGAAGAGGGTGAGCTCCAGAGTCACACTGCTTGTGACGGTATCTTGGTTCTACCACTTACTGGATATGTGAACTCGGCTGGGTCTCAGTTTGCTCATTTGTGAAATGGGGAGAAGATTCTTTAATTCCCGGAATTGTTGTGTTGAATTGATTATGTTAAATCATGTAACGTAATACGTCTCAAACTGCAATGGGCCCACACATCTCCTGAGTTCATATGAAGCAGAAGCAGAGAAAGACAAATATTGCAGGATCTCACTTAAATGTGGAATCTAAAAAAGCTGAGCTCACAGAAAAGAGATGCTGGTTGCCGGCGGCTGAGGGACAGGGAAGATGGGGAGATATTAGGTAAACGGTAAAAATTTCCAGTTATAAGAGGGATAAATTTGGGGACATAATGTACAACTTGGTGACTGTGGTTAATAATACTGTATCGTATACTTGAAGGTTGCTAGGAGGGCAAATCTTAAATGTTCTCATCATAACAACAGCAGCAAAATGGCAATTATGGGAAGTGAAGTATGCTTACTAACTTACTGTGGTGCACACGTAGACACACGTACATATGTATATGTATGTGATAAATAACACATACGTATATGAAATCATCACACTGTAGACCTTAAACTTCCACAATATTGTATCAATTATATATCAATAAAACTGGAAAAAAGGAAAAGACAAAAGAACAATGCTATAGGTCTAGGGTGTAGACTGCTATTCTGGATTTCTTCTTTTTAATTTTACTTTATTTATTTATTTATTTATTTATTTAAAAGAGAGAAAGAGAGAGAGAAGATAAACGGGGAGCAGGAGGAAGAGGGAGAAGCAGGCTCCCCGACAAGCAGAGAGCCCAACACAGGGCTTGATTCCAGGACCCTGGGATCATGACCCAAGGGGACGGCAGCTGCTCCACCAACCCAGGCGCCCCCTATTCTGGTTTTCTAAGAAGTTCTGGACAATGCCTGCCCTGCAGGTCTGCAGGTCACGCTGGGGGCCGTGGGGATGCAGAGTGCCTGTCCCACGAGCAACATTGAATAGTGCTAGTCATTGTCATCCTTCAGATGGATTTCTCCTTCTCTTTCCTTCTTACCACACTGTCATCGCGTCTGCACAGCTCATCCTTCACATTTCTTTCCTCTTGTTCCAGACCTTTTGCACTAGCTGCTCCTATCGGGTTCTTGTGGTCGCCTGCGTATGCGTGGATGGTGTGTGCTTGTCGGGGAGATGGCGCTGGTGCTGAGATGCTCCCATTCAGATTTGGAGAAAGCGTCTCCATCTCAGCCATGCCTTACACCACGGCTCAGCCTTTGCTGGGTTTAAAGGGCCGTCGGAGCCATTAATCAATTTAAAGTTTAGGGCCATTGCCAGAGTTCTCGGAGGGTGTCCCCTGCCTTCCCCATTCCCCAGTGCCTTTGAGCAAGGGAAGTTTCTCCATCCTCGTGCCTGGGAGAGAGAGGTTCCTGGTCTTAGTGCTGTGTTTCTCTATCTCTTCCTCTGACCTCCACCTGGAGTCTTTCTCGCCTGGTGTCTGCCCTTGTGCGTGTCCACCACTGACATGTCACAGTGGTGTAACTCCGGGGTTGCTGTCTTGGCACCTTCAGGGCTTGGTCATTCTCCTTTATTGACTCAACCCTGCGTCAGACCTCACTGGCCATATAGATGCCCTGAGCATCAGTCACCCACTCTGTCGGGTCACTTGGCCTCTCACAATGGCCACCTGAGATGGGTCCCTTGCTCTCAACTCCACATCCTTCTCTGTCCCTTGCCAGGGGCCGGTGGGAACTTGCGGCACACACATGTAAGCAGAGCCATTCAGGGGCACCAAGTCCTCTCCCTGAACATCCCACATTGTCATTTGTCCCTTCTGTGACCACTCTAGGGTGGCACCGGTGCAGCGTGGATGGTCTTTCCTGGAATTCCAAATGGAAATGCAGTGGGTCTTGTTCTGAGTTCAGCATTTCCTTTCCCCCCTCAGAGTTTCTATCTGCTTGCACCCCCTGACCTGAGCTAAGGCTCAGAGTTGGCAGGGTGGGGTCTCAGGCAGCTACTTCTTCCCAGGTTCATCTTGTCCAGAACTCCACTTCCTCCTGGGTAGAGCTCTACTTTCCCTTCTGTCTTTTGGAAATGGCTCTCTGTCCTGTCCTATCTTCTTTGCTACCTACCCATGGACTCTTTGTTCTGGGTGGATCCATTCTGCCGCCCCTTCCCTGAGGCAATAAACCTCATGCTCCACCCACCATGATGGTGGAAAGAGAAAACTTTTGCTTATTGAGAGAAGTTAGATTTTTCAATATTTTAAAAATATTATCCATATTATATAGTATAGCTGCTGAATATACAACGGTGGTCAAACATGAGCTTTTTTTTTGTTCCTTTTCTTTGTCTTTAGCAGATATTAACAATCTATCATGTTACACAGTCTTGGAAACCTGCTTAGCAGTGTTCTAGTGGTTCTAGCAGGCACGGACAATTAACAAGAGCTAGCCTTGGGAGGATGGACACTTTTCAATCACCAGGACTGGGTTAAGCTCGAGGAAGGTGAAGGAAACAGGTAATCTAGATCTCACATCCAAATAGGCAATGCAAGTTTTACATTTGAGAACTATATCATTGGAAGTCACTTTCAGGTATGAAATCATTCCCGCATCCCCACAAAAATGAGCATTCAGCCTCTGCTCGTATAACTCTAATGACAGGGAGCTCACTGCCTCTTAACAGTGAGCTGCATTTTTAGACAAATCTAAGTAGTAGAAAGGCACTCAGTATGTTGTTCTGGAACCTGACTCCTACACATAACCTGTTTCATTCCCAGCCATACTGTTGGCCCTTCACCTACTCAACGGCAGCCACCACAGCCCCCCTTAGTATCTCCTCCCCCAGTCCTTTTCATTGGCACAGCCTCCAGCCTCCTCACCAGCTTGCTGGCTCTGCTCTGAGTCCTTCCCAATTTGATGAGCCATTAAAAACTAGGGAGGTAACGTTGATGGGAAATTCTCCGTCCTCCCACAATTTTTGTTTGTTTGTTTGTTTGTTTGACGTGGAAATTCCAAGCAGAGGTGCTGATTACTGGGCCCAGGTAAGGGTCCCTCCCCACTGCAGTCTGATGCTGTGTTCTCAGAAACCGCCGCTTGTCCTAGTGCAAGCTCCTTTTTTCTTCCCTTCTCACCCCTTCCCCTCCTCTGCCCCCCCACACCCTCCTGGGGGCATCATTCTTCAGCTGGCTACTCAAAGCAGCAGGCTGCATAGGCTGGTTTTATTGTTTGCTTGTCCAAACTACAGGTTTAATAAGGAGGCCCCAGGAGAAAATGTTTTCAGTGCAAACAGTGCCACAGGAATCACTTAGTTTCGAGGTCTCTATGAGAGTATCCTGTGGGAAAAGGTTGGGAAAGTCCTGAAAAGGGCATGCTCATGCCCTCGGTTTTGCCACCACCAGATGCTCTGATTCTGTTCGTTGGAGTGGGAATCCACTAGAACCCCACAAGCTGGAGTAAGGAACTGTCATTGAAAAGAACGATGATAATCTAAACAGCCAACCCAATTGAGCGTTTTCTTTTTTTTTTAAGATTTTATTTATTTGGTAGAGAGCGGGATCACAAGTAGGCAGAGAGACAGGCAGAGAGAGAGAGGAGGAAGCAGGCTCCCTGCTGAGCAGAGAGCCCGATGCGGGGCTCGATCCCAGGACCCTGAGATCATGACCTGAGCCAAAGGCAGAGACTTTAACCCACTGAGCCACCCAGGCGCCCCCCGATTGAGCATTTTCTATGCGTTTGAGCCTGTACTGCCTGCTTTACATTTATGAACTAATCTGATATTCACACTTTTGGCCCCTTGCCCAAGGTCATGAGCTACTAAGTGGTGGAGCCAGTCTCAGCCCACGAGGTCGGGCTCCGGAGCCTGTGCTAGAAACACCACCGATACTGTGTGTTAATAAGACCATCCCCCATAACACCCACCGTGTGTCAAAAGATAGAAGGGAGCAAACATACCATATTATAAAGCTACTCCCAAACTTCATGGCTGATGGCTCTGTGACTCAGTTCCTTCATCTGTAAAATGTGCCACGAGAAGTTTGTGGTGCTGTTTATGTGAATGGTGCTGAAGATGAATTTTTCCCTCTCTCCTTCTTTTTTTTTTTTTTTTTAAATATTTTATTTATTTATTTGACAGACAGAGATCACAAGTAGGCAGAGAGGCAGGCAGAGAGAGAGGAGGAAGCAGGATCCCTGCTGAGCAGAGAGCCTGATGCGGGGCTCGATCCCAGGACCCTGGGATCATGACCTGAGCTGAAGGCAGAGGTTTTAACCCACTGAGCCACCCAGGCGCCCCCCTCTCTCCTTCTTCAAAACACTTAATTTCAGTTGTTTAACAAACAAAACCACATCATTCATTCAGATTTGATATTGGGTTCTGTTCTGCTAAGAGCCTCATGGTCTCAAGTGTTTAGAGTTTTAAACAGTGGTGTCTCGTCCTCTGAGACCTCCTGTATGTGCCATGCTTATGCAACTTCTCCCATTCTGGAATGTCTTCTGTTCTACCTGCTCACCCAAGTTCCACCCACACTTCCAGGTTTCTACCTAGCCTATCTCTTCCATGACCCCCCTGACCATCTCACCTCACTTTGACCTCTCCTTTGTCTCTAGTGAACATGGGCCAGTTGTATTCCATCACTTAACAACTGTGAACATGTATTATGTGGCAAGAATGATTCTGATCAGGATTTCTCAACTATAGCCGTACTGACATTTTGGGTATTGTGATGGTTCATTTTATGTGTCAACCTGACTGGGCCATGGAATGCCCAGATATTTGGTCAGACATTATTCTGGGTGTTTCTGTGAGGGTTTTTTAGGATGAGATGAACATTTAAACTGGTGAACTTTGAGTAAAGCTGATTACTGTACCTAAAATGGGTGGGCCTCATCCAATCAGTTGAAGAACTGAATAACAGAAAAATCATACCCGTTCCTGAGTAAGAGAGAATTATCCTGCATTATGGTCTTTGAACTGGTACATCAGTTAGATTTTCCAAGTTGTGTAGCAGCCTGCTGGCACTTTTAGACTTGAACTGGGACGTCAGCTCTGCAGATTTCAGACTTGCCATGCTCCGTAAGACCATGAGCCAATCCTTTATAGTAAGCCAATTCTATACGATAAGTCTCTTCATATCTATCTATCTATCTACATATATGGATATATATTTATAGATATGTAAATAAAAGTATTGTATAATAATAAAATAAAGTAATATAATAATAAAATAATATAAACAAATAATATACTTATTTATAAGTATATATACTTATATTTTATTTATTTATAAATAATATAATAAAATATAATAATAAATAATAAAGTATAAATGCATAAAAATTATAGTATAAAGAAATATAAATTATATATTTATTGATTCTGCTTCTCTGGAGAACACTGACTAATTCAGGCAGGACAGTTCTTTGTTGCGTGCCAGTGTCTTGTGCATTGGATGTTTGGCGACATCCTGGTCTCTACCCATTTGAGGCCAGTGGCACCTGCCCCAGCCCAGTCGCGATAATCAAAAAGTGTCCAGACACTACCAAAAGTCCTCTGAGGGACAAAATTGATCTGGTTGAGAGCCACCATTCTAGGACTGTGGGAGAAGTCAGGGAAAGCTACCGCTGGGATTTCTGCTCCAAGGACCTCTCCATCTACTGCGGAGTCAGCACTGACGGTCAAGAACCAATGTGGGGACCACTGACTACTAACTTGTGCAATGGCGATTTAACTTTTTACTAAACTTGTGATTTTCTTTTTGGGGAGGAGGAGGAAAGAAATCGAAGCTACCTCTTTTAGAAAAAGTGGAAGATTTCTTTCACTGGAGAAGGAGAATTATGTGGAATAGGAAGAAAAACCGGTGTGCTCTACCGTTGGTCCCAGACAAGTGCAATTCTTAACGAGTTATCACTTTTCCAGTATTGGAAGATTCCTTAATGAGAGAAACATTGCCCCTGTGTCTCAGCTCTACTGACTAGCTTTAGAGAGCAACAAATCTTCCGATTCCACTTGTAAATTCCACTTGAGTCCTGAGAGTTTTGAGGAATTAGGTGATTCCTCAAATGAATCCATAACCCATTGTTGCCCTGGACACATTTAATAACAGAATCCTGGGAGTGTAAGGTTAAGAGCACAACCCTTCCGTCTTTGCCCAAACAGTTTTATTACTGGAATGACTCACGCACTGGGAGTCATTGAAATTGATCATTAGTAATTTACATTCTTCGCAGACAGAGCTTTTGAGGTTCTTTTCCTTGGTTGTTCAGTGTCCGGTGTCCAATGAAAGCTGCCAGTCGTTCAGTGAAAATTTTGTTCAATTCTCTAAGAAATCTGCAGTCCTGAAAACATTCTAAGGCCTGCGGGGAGTGGAGATGTGACCCTGTGCTGGTTTTAGCAACCGTGCGTGACTGAGTATCTATGATGCATGAGAGACAGTCGGAGACACAATGTGACAACCAAGAGCAATGCAGGGTGTGCTGAACAGTGAGAGTTAATATTCGCTCAGCTTTGTAACAAGGAGCAAGACACAAGTCACCCTGGGGCTGGGGAGGGCAGGCTTTCCGCCAGGTCTAGGGCCAGTCTGGTCCTGAACGTGGGTGCTGGAGCTGACCTGGCTGCTTGGAGCAGAATTCAGAGTTGGCCTCCAGCACTTCTGCTCTCCTTATCCATTGTCATGTGTGGAATTGGTGTCAGAAGAGCTGATTTCTGCCCTACTAAGTCACATGACTATTAGAGTTGAAGAGAGGTGGGGGTCATGTGGTTTAACCCTTCATTTGATCGGTGGGAAACTGCGGGTCAGAAGCAATGCTAGAATCGTTATCAAAGTAACATGAACATACACGGAGTGCTAATTGTCTGCTGGACAGTGTGCTCAGCGCCCTATAGACAGCTCACTCTATCGCTATGAGATGCTCTTAGGATCCCACTGTCATAGACGAGGACAAGTGAGAAAGGTTTAGTCACGTGCCCAGAGGCGTGCGAAAAGTGAAGAGCTGTGGTGTTCAAATCCAGGACTCCTCCCCCCAGCAGGCTAGCCCTTTATTTACTTTGCCACTAGATTTTCTCGTATGTAATACCTCAGTCCTTTGTCCCTTCTTCCCTCCTTCCCTTCAACCTGAGGCTCTGAGCGGTGAGTCTGGACCAGGTGCTGGCCTTCACGCTCTGGAAAGCAGTTTCCTATATCCAGAGCTATGAGCCTGTGGGGGAGGCCGGTCTAAAGTGGGGTAGGGTAGGGGGTGGATATAGGAGTTAATATTTCTTAGTCTGGTCTTTATCAGAGCTGCATGTGAGGGAGGGGGCTCTGGACCCAGAGGCCCGGGGCAGCCAGTGGTGACCATGAGAACTGCCTGAGCTTGGCTGATGGTGGAAGGCTATCACCAGGGTGGCCCTTGTCCCTGTGAGCTCTCCTCCAGTCATCAAGAGCCATGAACTTGGGCCCCTGAGATAATCCTGGGCTGCGGAGAGATGAGTTTAGCTTGGACATGGCAGACAGCCTTTGTTGACTTAAAAAGGGATGAAATGGCACAGAAGGGGGCTTTCTTATGGTGGCCTCTGGGGTGGGGTGGTGCAGCCTCGGGCGGAGGGAATACCCAGGATTTGGCTTTGTCAGGGCTCTTGTTTTAAATAGCCTCCTTACTTGTCCATCTGTCCCAGCAGTGAGCTACTGGTGAGCATTTACATCTTCTGTCTTTTATCTGAAATGCCAAGGGTCGCGTGGGTGGCTCAGTGGGTTAAGGCCTCTGCCTTCAGCTCGGGTCATGGTCCCAGGGTCCTGGGATCAAGCCCCGCATCAGACTCTCTGCTCAGCAGGGAACCTGTTTCTTCCTCTCTTTCTGCCTGCCTCTCTGCCTACTTGTGATCTCTGCCTTTCAAATGAATAAATAATATCTTTAAAAGGAAAAAAAAAAATGAAATGCCAAGACGGTGTCTGGTCTGTTATGTACTCGGTGGATATTTGTTGAATAATTGGAGCTCCTCAGTCTTGCAGTGCCAGAAGTTGGTCTCTGTGGGGGGTGTCGCGGCCAGCGCAATGAATGGACCAGGGAAACCGTGAGGACTAAGGGGATGGTGAAAAGAAATTAAGAGACAAAGAGATGGGGGCAGGAGGGACACTGAAGATGATGTCTAACAGTGCTAATTATTCCACATCTTACAATCGTTTATAAGGCAGACCAGAATAGGAGGAGCATTAGATCAGTACATAGTCAGATGACCACAAGTTTCTATAACAAGTTTACATTTACTACAAGCAAACCTCGTGATGCCAGGTAGTCTCGGCTAAAGCCATTAGCAAGACAATCAACAAGGGAGTGGGTTATGGGAGGTACAGAGCTACAAGGACTAACTAAGAACTCAGGACCCTGGCCTCATTGTTCCCTACTGTAGGGAGAGTGTGTGGGAAGTCATGTAGGCGAGTGCACGACACATAGCACAGACCCTTTCTCAGTGCACTCAATTTTCCCGTCCTTAACCTTGTCAAGGTGTCCGCACTTTGAAGGAGACACAAGTCAGGGCCTGGTTGGTCCTCAACTCCAACCGTGCCATGGCTTCCAACAGGGGGGTGTATTTAGCATTTATCTGAACAGGGGGACTGGTGAGGCAAACCTGTATGATACGTAAATACATCAATGGTATGTCCTAGATTTTTGGGAACAGACCCGGTTTCAAATAGTCTCTCCAATTTTCCCTGTAAGTACACTTGTATCTGTCAGGCCATGGGCTCTGATATTTTGGTTTAGAAAATATGAACAGTATGGCAAAGATGCTAATTTATTGTGGACTCTTGAGGTCTAGTATCTTCCCAGTATCAAGAGAACTGAGGCCCCGAAAAAGCAATGGCATGACTACGTGGTGAGCAAGGATGCGGGAAAGCTATAGGTTTACTTATTTACTATCCTTTTCTGACCTATATCTGAGATGCGAGGATATCAGTCAGGGTTCACCAGGGAAACACACCAAATAGGATATATTTCAAGGAATTTGCTCACATAATTGTGGGGGCTCCAGGTCCGAAAGGCAGACCAGCAGGCTGGCAACTCTGGGCAAAGGTAATGTTGGAGACTTGAGAGAAAATTTCTTCCTCAGGGAAATTTCAGTTTTATTCTCAAGGTCTTTCAACTGATTAGATGAGGCCCACCCACATTATTATGGGGGTCCGGGGGACAATTGCCTTCACTTAAACTCATCTGATTGAGAATGTTAACCACATTTGTAAATACCTTTGCAGCAACACCTACATAGTGTTTGATTAAATAACTGGGTCATATAGCCTAGCCCAGTTGACATAAAGCAAACCATCACAGTGGCAACATCTGAACCACCCACAATTTGTCCCAAAAGATTAATACGAAACTATAGTAGTAGATGTGGACATATCCTAGTAAATGTGGGAGCGGTATATCTGATAAACGGCTGTTTTCTTCCTCAAAGCGGGGCAGCCACAAAGTCTGTTGACCTTATTAAACCCAGTAAGTTTAGTTAAGCAAAAGCTAGGAAGTGCCCCCATAAGGGGGCTGCATCTCCATTTCTCAGGAGAGAGAGGTATTGGAATAACACCCCTCTCTTCTCCTCACCCTCCTCTCTGCTCCTGTGGGAAGGGGGACCTCGTTTGGTGTTGGGAGAGGCAGTCGGCTCTGCGCCCTGACCATCTCCACATGGTCGGCCTGTGTGTGCCGTGAATGCCGTGAATCGGGTCCTTGCTCATGGCTGCGTGTGCAGTGAACAGCCTTGAGAAAGGCGGTCACTCTCCCTGACAAAAAACACAAGGAACAGGTTTGCCTTCACTTGCTATATCACCCAAGCTCCAAGTTCCTCTCCTGCAACACAACTCTGCACGCAGGTGTATCTCGGGGCCACCTGCATTGTCCCCTTGGAGTCTGGGGGAGGGCATGGGACGCCGATATGAATATCATACTGGCACTCTGGTTATCACATTTCCTGTAATAAAGTCCTTCGTCTCAGACCCAGGCGTCTCATAGCTTCTTGCTGGCATCCTTGAAACAGTTACAGGCCCGCTCGTTAGCTTGCAAGTAGGATAAAATCCCAGACTCTCCACGATTTTGATAGTAAGAGGCCTTGAGTCCCTGCAGCCAACAGCGTATGTTTCATCCTCCCAGCCTTACTGCCTCATCTGTGCGGTAAGCGTCTGTCCTGGAGACCACACTCTCCCTTCTCCAGGATCTCATTGCAGTAAGAGCTATTTTGGCTTTCCAGCTCTCTTATTAATAAGAAAGCTGGTGTCTTGATGACTGAGTAGGCTTTTTCCCAAGTGGTTTAGAGTCTAGAAAGGAACATGTAGGCTTTTCTAGAAATCCCAGTATGCATTCTGTGCCAGGTTCTATGACAGGAACTGGGGAGTTTTTGTAGTGAAAAAGAAAGAACTTGCTCTCGGAGCCTACAGTTTCACAGGGGAGGCTGTGCGCATGGATAAAAGAAGATAACACAGTGCTGGGAGCTACAGAAGAAAAGGATTGCTGACCACATCTCTTCATCTAACATTTTCTGTCTCTCTAATTAAGTCTCTTAAGTCACATTTTTAAAAAAGATTTTATTTATTTATTTGACAGACACACAGTGAGAAAGGGAGCACCAGCAGGGAGAGTAGGAGAGAGAGAAGCAGACTTCCCGCTGAGCAGGGAGCAGGATGCAGGGTTTGATCCCAGGACCCTGAGATCATGACCTGAGCCAAAGGCAAGACACTTCATGACGGAGCCACCCAGGTGCTCCTCTAAAGTCCCATTTTAAGCACCTTATGTGTATTTAGGTTATTCTTAAGCTGGTAACAGCAACACCTTTACAAATGATCTCTTGGGAAGAGTAATTTCTGCAGTGGTTATGCTCATTATTTGTTGATTTATACCAAATTCATTCCCTGAGAGTGACTTATCTCTATGATTTTGGAGTAACTTACGTTCAGACCGTATTTTATATAATAACTCAATGAACTAGGCAGACTACAGAATTAAAACTTAAATTACAATGTGAATATTTAAGTTAAATTAAAATGTGAATATTTAAGTTAAGTAAATAATGCATATACTGGACCTTTAAGTATAATCCTAAATTCTACTTTTCTTATGTTTTTCAGCAACTATACTCAAAGTAGAAACTCAGGAACCCAATTTGTCCATCTGTCTGTCTACCCATGAAATATTGTCTGGCATTGTACTAGGCACTAGGAATATAGGAGTAATTGGGAATAAACTTTTCAAATATTTCAGTTTGCTAGAAAAAAAAAGAAATGTAATTCTGTTAAGCATATAATGAAAATAGCTAAATTTTACAGAAGTTTGATTAGTAATTAATACCTAGTTATTAAGGCAGTAGTCCCCAGGAGCAGATATTCCCCTAAATAACAGACATCCAAATATTACTTGTGTTTTGCATTGATCTCTATAAACTTCTGAAATAAAATTTATAAAAAATACAACAAGGTTCAACTTAGAAACATTTACTGAGAGTCTACTACACACAAGGACCTGCACCAGATTCTATGGGGGGTATTACACAGATCCATGCCCTTGAATAATTCATAATCAAATGAGGGTATTAATTATCATCATGAATTTATGAGTCCACTTGCTGGGCCAGGGTCTACCTTTTCAACATAATGGTTCCTTTATGGCTTTTTGTGATGCTTTTATCAATGGTATGTTGGCTATAGTATTTCCATATTAATCTAAATCATCAGTCAAGATATCTGTATTGTAGGAAATGAACGGAAGGATAAAAGGGAAGGTCATGAGGAAATGGGAGAGGAACTAACACTAACCGACACCTATTCTCTTCTGGGCCCTTTTTTATCTAATACATTCATGGAAGAATCCAGGAAGTAGGCATTATTGTCCTTCCCTCTTCTTAGCAGATGACAGCATTAAAGTTCAAAAATGTTCAAACATTTCTCTAAAACCAGAAAGAAAATGGCAAAGCTGGGATTTTGAGGTCTGTTTAACACCAAAGCCCAGGCTTTGTCTGCTACACTATACTTATAACCTGTCAAAAATCTGTACGTATTTTCCGAAGCAAGCAAGCAAATAAGCAAGCAAGCAAGCAAGAAGGTACCTAGAGAGCAGTGAGTTCTCTGACACTGGAGGTCTCTCTGATCAGCTGGGTAATCACTGGTGCAGGCATTAGAGGGAATTAAAACGTGGAGTGGGGGTTGGAGAGAGTGATATCCGTCCTTTTTTTTTTTTTTAAAGACTTAAAAAATGTATTTATTTGAGAGAGAGAGAATGGGAGAGACAGTTAGCATGAGCACGAAGAGGGGAGAGGGAGAGGGAGAAGCAGCTCCCCACTGAGCAGGGAGCCCAGTGTGGGACTCAATCCCAGGATCCCCCAGATCATGACCTAAGCAGAAGGCACTCGCTTAACAGACTGAGCCACCCAGGCGCCCCCTTCAAATCATTTCCAATGCTGGGATTCACTCTACTAGGAAAACATTAGTAGAGGTCATGTGTATCTCCCTCTTCACAGGATTCTGCACTACATACACTCTAACATGAATGGAGAGAGTCATCTGTGTAGGGGTTGGGAAAACTGAGACCCATGAGCCTTATCACTATACAGCTTCCCAAAATGTGCAGCAGCTCATCCAGCTGAAAATTTAACTTGTGTTACATGTATGTTTCCCATGCATTTATTCCGCAGAAGGAGGTCTCTGCAAATCAGTCATATAGCTTTGGAGGAAAACAAACCTCCTTTTAGCATTGAAGGAGCTCCCTCCCTAAAGCGAAGGAGACAACCACACTTTCTTGATTTCAGATCCTGTTGTGGATTGAATGTGTCTCTACCAAAGTCTATAGGTCAAAGTCCTACCCTTGCTTGTGGTGGTACTTGGAGGTGGGGCCGTTGGGAGGTAATTGTGTTTAGAGGAGGTCATGGAGGTGGGGCCCCCATGATGGCGTTAGTGCCTTTATAAGAAGTGGAAGAGAGAACAGAGCTCCCTCCCTCTATGTGAACACACAGCAAGAAGGAGGCTCTCTGCAAGCCAGGAGGCAGGGCCTCACCTAGAAGTGACTCTGCCAGCACTTTGGTCCTGGACTGTCCAACTTCCAGAACTCTGAGCAATGAACGTGTGTTATTTACGCCAGCCGGTCTATGGTATTTTGTTATGGCAGCCCAAGCTAAGACAAACCCCTTGACGCTATTGTTATAATCCTTGTTTAAGAGTTGGCCTGGTGGTTCTTTTGGGGGAAAACGTCTTTGGGGAAAGGAAATGATGAAGCCCTTCGAAAGATTGGAAAGAAGTGTGATTCCTTGGGCACAGAAAGCAGAAAGTGAAGGCAAGAGAGCAATGAGAATCTGCTCTAGTGGGCTGGGAAACTGGCTCCTTGGAACACGGGTGTGCAGGGGCAGAGGTCACTGAGCATCGAGGCGGTTGAGGTCAGCTCTGGCGGATTGCCGACTTGTCCTTAAGTTCGAGGACCACGTTTGTTCAAAACCATCACCGAATAGCAGGGAGAAACAACAGCGAGCTGGACTGATGGTTCAGTGGGGCTCTGCTTCGGACTAGGAGAGTAGATGTCCCATCCCCTCTTTGGACTGTATACATTTCTAGAGTTTTTGGTTTTTTGTTATTTGTTTCAGTTTGTTTTTAAAACATTCATAGGAAGGAGAGGACCCAGAAGATAGGGCATGGTAAATTTGAGAAAAGAACATTTGCTGAGGTTTGTAGCAGGAAATGGAACAGTTGATTCCGTGGGGGCAGCCAGGGTCCCCCCCCATCTCCCGAATGCGACCAGAGAGTCCCAGACCAGCCGCTGCCAGTCACATCCCGAGTCTTTACAGTGGCTGGGCAGTCACAGTCTTTGCAGAAAACACCGTATCTTTATTTCTCCTGGTCTCAGAACTCTCAGACTTGGCATCTCAAGTCTGAAAATTCTAGATGGAAAAACAAAAACAGAACAAAAGAAAATTCTAGATGGAAACCTCGTTTGAATTCTGCAGTTATACTTGGAGGAGCAATGTTCAGATGTTTAGGATTTGTGTACTGGGCAATGACAGACAGCAGCAGCAGGGACAACAACAGGGGAATATAGATCTGAAGGTTTCATGTTTAATATTTAGGGTTTTGTTGTTACCTGGATTTACAAAACAAACAAGAACAACGCCCTGTCATGCATAACACGACTGAGTGATGGGCAAATTCTCTTCCAGTTTTAGAGTTGGCGGGATGGCTTAGGCTAGGAAGAAGCACTGGTGGGTAAAGCCTGACTCCAGGTGCCCTGATTATTTGTGTTCCGCTGTCCTGCCTGTTGAGGAGCAAAGAACAAATGTCAAGGGATAGGGCTAGGGGTTATCGGCCTTTTTTTCTTACAACTTACTAGTTACTTCCTTTCTCTGGGCCAGGACTGAGTTTCATTCATGTCTGACAAATGCTCACTAGGCTGAGCAAGTGTCCAAAGACAGACCCTGGATCTTACGTCAGGGCACCTTAAGGTGCCTTCTTTGCTTCCAGAACCTCCCGTCACCTTCTCCCGGTGTTTGGGCAGCTTTAGTTTTCTCTCTTGGCTCCAGGACTCACTTCCAGAGACCTTGTGAATCTGCCCGTTTGCTCTGGAAGTCCCTTCTCTTAGGGGAGATTTAATGTCACATTTTACCAGCTGAGGGGCTGGTTAGCCTTGGGGAAGAAGGGCTGAAAGGAGACCTGAAGGTTCTAAAGATGAACATTTCCTTTCTGTCCTGGCCCTCCCCGTCCCTTCTCCTTGAATGTCAGCCATTCTACCTCTGAAGCAATTCCTTGCCTTCCTTCTGCCTCCTTCCAGGCCTCTGTCATTTCCACCCTGAGCGACTGACAGCATCATAACTCCCCTCCCGGCTTTCAGACTCTCACCGTTTTCATCCATTCTCTTCTGAAGCACGTATCTCTTCATGTCCTCCTTTTACTTGGAAACATTCACTGGTTCTCTGTCACCCTCCGGGGACCTGGCTATTCACTCTATGTGGAATGCCCATCCCCTCTTTCCTTCTTGGAAGAGGATTCACCTCACAGCCCTCCTCTGAGAAGCCGTCCCAAACTCCTTTGGGTGGCGTCAGTCCCTTTCGGTCACTTCCTTCTTTGTGCTTCCACTGCCCCATAACTGAGAGAACTGAAGAGCCAGTGAGCTATCCATGCATGGGCTGAGTGCTATTCAAGCGCCTTCCACGCATTGTCTCATTCTTTCCTCACAAGAGCTCTGTAGATTCTGCACTTCTTTAGCTCCAGCTTAGCGGAGGACATGGCACACATCAGTGTGTGCAAGGTTACGTGACTGGGGCGAGGTAGAAGCAGATTTGAACCTGAGCGGCCCAGACTGGAATTCTTGTTCTTAATCACCACACCATTGGTGTGAGCTCAGATGTGAGCTCTTCTCACATCTGACCGTTGTTTCTTTATATCTCTCCCATTAGATGGAGCAGCTTGAGGGCAGGAATACTCTCATTTATCCCTGAGACTTGGCTTGGAAGGACCCTGGACCATAAAGCCTGGATACACCAGGATAATCTTGCCTCAGGATGAGTTGATTAGCAACCTCTATTAGCTGGCGAAGGCTGCCGTAACAAGGAACCACAGAAGGAGTGACTAAAATGGCAGAATTTTGTTTTCTCCCAGTCCTGAAGTCTAGAAATTTGAAATCGAGGTGTTAGAGGGGTGATTTCCTCTAATGCTTCTTTCCTTCTTTTGGAGATGCTGTCTTCTTCCTATGTCTTCACAGGGTCTTTTCTTTACCTGAGAAGTAAAGTGGGGTAAAATGTGGGGTTACAGCCTACCCACCAGTTACCTCATTTTACCTCTTTAAAGATACCATCTCCAAATACAGTCACATTCTGAGGCACTGGGGGTCAGCACTCCAATATAGGGAATTTTGGGGTAACGCAGTTCAATCCCTAGCACAAACTCCATCTGTTGCCTTCTTTTCCCATTTGCCATGTATCCAACATATCCATAGGTTTTGAGAATTAGGACATAGATGTTGGCGGGGGGGTGCAGTTAGTCTGCCTAGCCCAGAGGAGCCCATGGTGACATCCAGGGAAGAGTCTTCAGGGCATAGAAACAGCTAGAGGCCAGGCCCAGAGTGGACCAAGCTGGAGCTGGGTGAGTAAGAGAAGCCTCTGGTGAGGTGTGGTCACAGGGGAAAGGGAACACATTTGTGCCGGCCCTGTGGACCAACGGGAAGACCCTGGCTCTCACTTTCAGGTTTTGAGTGGAGGACCAACATGACTTGACTTTGTTTTGAGAGGATCTCCCTGGCTGCTAAGTTGAGAATAGGTTAGAGGGGGCTCGGTGACTGGTGAGAGGTGATCATAGTAACCAGGGACAGAGAGGACGATGGCTTGAGCCATGGTGTAGCACAGGGTCCCAAGACATGGTTGTATTCTGCCTTTTGAAGGTAAAGACATTAGGATTTTCCCTTGGATTGAAGTGAGTGAAAGAGAAGAGTCAAAGAAGAGTTGGTTACTGGCACAACCAGAAGAATGGAGTTGGCGTTGATAGAGATGGGGACACTGTGGGGAGCTGAGCCACTGACCTTGGAACATGTGTGAGATGCCCAGTTAGACAGCCAAGTTCAGAAATGAAAGACTAATTTTCTTTATGCATTTAAAGCCAGTAATGTTTTTTAAAAAAGATTCCATTTATCTATTTAACAGACAGAGATCACAACTAGGCAGAGAGAAAGAGGAGGAAGCAGGCTCCCCGCTGAGCAGAGAGCCTGATGCGGGACTCGATCCCACGACCCTGAGATCATGACCTGAGCCAAAGGCAGAGGTTTAACCCACTGAGTCACCCAGGCACCCCGTTAAAGCCAACTCTTAAATAATTTTGTTGATACATCTAATGATTCTTGTTAAAAATCGAGAACAAATAACTTTGAGTTGTTCACTGATTTTCAAGTAACTCATGGGTAAAGATTAAAATTAGTCCCATTTACAAACTTAATTAATTACGTTCCCTTGGACATCTTCAACCACATGTATATATTTAATATGTTTACTTTTTAGACACTTCGAATGTCTGGCAGGGTATATTTACAATATTAATAAGCAAAACTCTCTTAAGCATTTAAATTACTCTCATATCCAATAAACGTATAATTATAGTAAATGAAGTTCTCTAAAACATGCCACAACTATTTATAAACTTAAACTTCTCTTATACTTTCCAGCTAAAAATAAAAATCAAAAGTATCAGATTCTTTTAAACATGATAAAGACTATAAGGGTTTTTGTTTTGTTTTGTCTTTTTAGCTGTCAAGTGGAGAAATGGGGCTTGTTTTTCCTGCTTAACTTGCAAGACAGTCGAGAGGACAGCACAAGGAACCGTGCTTGCACAGTGCAAACAAGCCATGAGAAGTTAAGATGCTGTTTTCTTTCTGGGAGAAAACTAACCTCTGTCGAGGACACACTTGACCCGTGTCTTGAAAGGTGAGGAAGAGTTTTCTTGCTTTCTTTCCCTTTGCAAATGAAAACGGACTCTGGAAAAGAACAGATCATTTAAATGAGGTGAAAATGTTAAGCAGAGACCTCCCCCCTGCCAACCACCCCCAGTGCCTTCTCGTCCACAGATAGAATATTGACATTATAACAAGGGCTCTCTACTCATTGTGAAATTCCTAAATCCTCATGTTGGGACCGGGGTCTGCGGGCATTCTAGGCAAGGAGGCAGGCACGACCCGTGGCACTTGGGGTTTGCTGGACCTTTGATGAAATCACAGCAAACAGGCGGCCCCCTCCTCTGCCAGTCCTGGTGTTTGCTCTCCTCCCTCGGTCCTCAAGAAGGGTAGACAGATCGGAAGGGAGGATGGCTGGAGCAGCAGCACTTAGCATCGTGCTCATCCCGAAGAGCTGTGGCATTTGGATGCTTGGTGAAGCCCGCATGTGCTCACCTGTTAGATTCTGGGGAGGATGGGCAGGGCTGTCCTCCCAGGGATCCCGACAAGGTCCTGGTAGGGACCTGTCGGGGAGCTTCCCTCAGACGGCCCTGCGTCCTGAGAGAGGAGTGTCACCGTCTGTGTGCAGTTTGGGCAGGGCTGGCTCATCTCGGAGCATCTGCTCCTAGTGTCTGTCAGGCAGCGATTTCCGCTGAGCTCCCAGCCGCAGCCTTTTCTCCTGGAAGCAGGTGACTCCTTCCCACCGTGTAGGATGTGGAGAAAGACCTCAGCGCCCCTGGGGTCCCGAGGCCTGGAGGCAGGGCTGTACCGTTTGCTTCTTTGGATCTGGCAGTCGGTTGACCTGGGCAGAGGGGTGGAGGATGACGAGGGTACCTCAGGCAACATCGTGCTGGACAGAGGGCCAATGGGTCACGGATTTGGTGACAGTAACTCCTCAGCATAGCCGAGACTCCCTGAGGGTGACTGGCTTTTTGATCTCATCCCTTATGGCCAGATTGCTGGCTGAAGTGAGGCGTCCTGCCTCTTCCCTTCCTGCCTCTCCCTTCTGCAGGGTCTGGGGGTGCTTACACCGCCCCATGGGACCACGCCATGGTGGTTAGGCTGTGCGCTGACTCGCGGCGCGTCTGCACCTGCGGCCTCAGGGGGCTCTGAGACCGTTCCTCACCCTGTCTAACTTGCCTGCCTCACCGGAAGAGTTACCAATAAGGAGGCCAAGGACCGCAGTCGTTAATGGGTGAGCTCGGGTTTACACAGCGAAGTCTCTGCGGGCACCCAGGTCTTCTGTATAACTGGGTCCTCTCTTCAGCACCGTCCGTGTCGCTACCAGTCAGCCATCCACAGGTTGCATCGGGGATCTGCAAGATGCCACGCTTGGTGCTCGATGCTTGGGAGATACAACCAGATGACGGGGGCAAGAAGGAGCCACACAGAGCAGTAGGAGGGCGTTCTTAGTAACCACTCTGGGCCAGTACTGAGAATTCAGGTGCGCAGTGAGAGACCCTGCCCGCACAGGAAGACAGAGACAGGGCTGAGGTCACGCAGGGCCTTGACGGGGTTCAGTTTGTCCTTCAGGCGGGTAGCAGGGGCGTCGTGAGCCAGGAGCTGGGCGGGGGGTGGGGGGGCAGGAAGCAAGGCACATTCTCCTTGTGTTCATGGCCAAGCTGGGGAAACAGACATGTGAAGAGCTGTTAACAGGGAGCCTAGCCAGTGTTACCGTGGAGGGGCACACGGGGGGCGGTGGGGTCCCGGGGAGAGGTGACTGACCTGATGAGGGCTGGGGAGCAGGAGGCAGGTCAAGGGGCCGTGCAGTGGTGATACCAGGGACAGGCCAACCTGGGGTAGCTTACCAGAGGGTCCCTGTGGCCTGGACAGAGAGCAGCGGGCTTGCTATGAGGGAGGGGCCCCCGAGAGGCAGAGGAAGGAGTGTGGGAGTATTGTCTTGTTCTGTAACAAGGTCTTTCCAAACCCAGCTGTTCTTCACCATCTCCTCTGAGTTTGTTAAAAATGCAGATTCTCTCCTCGTACTACTAAAATTCTGATTTTGAATAGGCCGGAGGTATGGGGTGGGCTCCAGGGGTCCGTATTTCAAATCTCAAGTTCACTCAGGCTCACTCACCGGCATTCAGGAACCACAAAATCTTTTATAATTGGTGACTGGTCTTCTATGTGGGCATTTATGGAAGTTTTGCGAGGAGGCTTGTTACCGGTGGCTGGTACCCCTGTTTTTTCAGATCAAGAGGTGTTTTTTCAAAGGGGACAAACCAGAACCAACACCGTCGTCCTCTGAGGCTTGAAACAAGGAGAACTGAGCCCATCCGTCTGTTAACAGCTGGAGGTAGATCCTGGGGGAAGGGGTACGCTTTGTAATTTCAGATACTAAAAATGAACGGTATTACGGATAAACTATTAGCAAACGCTGCAAGATGTTTATGATTCCCTGGGGCCAAATAAGTAAGCATTCTTCCAACTTAAGCTGCAGGAAATAGACAGTTTCACAAAGAGATGTTTCTTCCATTTATATGAGATGACTCCATGCAAAAGCAGAACCATCCGTGCTACGCACAGCATGTTAACCTTCCACCAAGGCCTCCAGTAAGGGTGCTGGTGTCAGATGCCGTGCCTGTTGGGCAGGTGGCCCGAGTCAGAGACCCGGGGAAGGGAGCTGGCACTATGACCTGAGCCCCGGCTATCCCATCCTTTGGTCTCTCCTCTAAGTCAGAGGAAGGTCCATGTCCAAGTCTTTCACCTTCTTGAGATCAGAGAGGAGACAGAGATGGGTCTCAGAGAGCACTGAACATGCTAGGTACACCCAATTCCAGATTAAACTGGACTGGAAGGAGGCCTGGGCGCAATCAGTTCAACTCAGCCCTCAAATGGACTGAGTGAGTACATGGAAAGGGCCACTGTTATGAGTGGGAGTGCATCTCCCCCCTCCCTGAAAGACACACTGAAGTCCTAACCCCCAATACCTCAGAATATGACCTTACTTGGAAACAAGAGTCTTTACAGAAGTAATCAAGTTAAAATTACGTCATTAGGGTCGACTCTATTCCAAAATGACTGGCGTCCTTATAAAAAGGAGAAATTTGGACACGGAGACAGACAGAACACATACACACACATACACACACGCGCGCGCGCGTATGCACACACACACACACACATGCACACACAGGGATAGCACTGTGTGAAGATAGAGGGAGAGATCAGGCCAACCTCAAGGCAAGGAGGATCAACCCTTGCCAGCAGACAGCCAGAAGTTGGGGGAGAGGCGGCGTGGAGCAGCCCTCAGGAGGAACCAGCCCTGCTGATACCTTGATCTTGGACTTCTAGCCTTCAGAAATGTGCAGTAATAAATTGCTGTTGTTTAGGAACCCAGTTGGTGGGCCCTTGTCCCAGCAGCCCTAACAAACAAACACAGGCCCTTCCTCTCTTTTATTATGGATCGGAGTTCCATGAGGACACAGGTTTTGTCCTTTCCATAGTATGTTTCCAGTGTCTGGCACAGGGTAGGGGCTCAACAAGTATTTGGCTGAGTGACTGGGTCCTTGGGGGCACATAGGTTATTTGTCCAAAGGCACACAGAGAGTGACAGAGAGGCACCTGTGCTAGGTACCTGCTATGGAGATGTGCTTGGTTTTCATCAAGGTCATCCTTAGTCCACAGGGCAACCTGAGAGGGAGGTCTTATTTTTCTCATGTTACCGATGCAGAAATTGAGGCTTAGAGAGGTTATGAAGATCGCTTAAGGTAACACAGTGAGAAAGTGGTGGGCTCAGCATTGTAGGTGAGGCCACTAGCCAGGGCCTCAGTGGGAACCAGGCAGTCTGCTGGGGCCAGAGTCATCTCGGCAGCAGGCCCCAATCAGCAGCCTAAGGTTAGGACTCTAGACCCAAGAGAAGGGCACTGACAGAGGCCACTCACCAGGCACACCATCAGAGCAGTCACTCTGGGGAGAAACCTAACTAACCTACGTGGGCTGGGGGAGGAGGAAGATTGGAGGGCTGGAGGACTCTGCAGGAGCTCTTGGTCAGCACAGCCACAGCGGGCTCTGGTTCATTCAGGGTGTGTGTGTGTGTGTGTGTGTGTGTGTGTGTGTGTGTGTGTTGCTGTGAGGTTGCCTAAGGCTTAGGGCTTGATGCTGGTCCACAGTCGGGGTGGACCCACCCTCAACTCTGGGGAAGACGTCTGATAAGAGATTGTAACAAGTTGGCTCCTCAGTGACTGCCAAGTTCGGGAAAGTGGTCACAGTTAAGCTGTGGAGTTCCGATGTGAGGCTGACGAGACACAGAAGGTCAAGAGGAACATTTAGGGGGCCTGTCACCTGGTGTCCCCCTTCAGAGCCACCCTGAAGAAAAGCTCTTTCCTTTACTATCTCCTATCTGGAAGGAAGGAAGTCTTCTACCCAAATCTGAAGGCGTTTCCCACCTAATCTCTAATCTGCAGCATAGAGGAGCAACACTCAGCCTCTTCTCTGTGGAGCCCCACATTTGGGTGTCAGATTTATTATTTTTGACCATCACATTGCTGGTACCTAGCTCAGTGTGTGGCACAGAGTTCCTTCAATAGATGTTTATGGAATCAATAAAATGAGAGACATGTTTGGGCTGGACCTGGAGAGACTGTTCATACCATGGAAAGAGCTCCAGAAGAGTGACCTTGCCTCACTATAGGGACAGAAGAGTAGGGGACACCTGCAGATCAGTGGGCTTTCTGGTTGAGGAAATAGACAACCTTGGGAGCTCTGTGGCTGGGGACAGAGTTCTCTCTTGGGTTATGCAGACCTACTGAGCGAGCTCTTGCTAAGCTCCAGATAGGGGAGGAGATGAGTCTCTGAGGCTATCCTGATGTGTCACCCCTCATTATTGTCATCGCTATTATTTGTTGTCATGATGGTCTGAGCTGTAATAACCAGCTACTTCTAGAACATTCTCAGGTATATGATTTCCTAAAGAGTCTGCTTAAAATGCAGCTTCCTAGGCCTTTTCACTGGAAATCTTGATTCGGCAAATCTGGGGAAGGACCTAAGGGATGTGCCTCCAGGTGATTCTGGCACAGCTGGTCAGAGGAGCACACTGTGGTAGATAGATCCCTAAATTTCCTCATCTGTGCAATGATGAAGTTAGATGAGCTCTCTATTATCTTTCAGTTGGAATGGTCTAGAGTTCTTTCCAGTGGTGAGAAATAAAAGTACAAGAAGCTTGCATTTTGGATATTAAAGGTTTAACTCTGGTGCCTGACCTTGACTGTCAGTACGCTTCTGGAAGTTGTATGATCCACCAGCCCAGACATTTACCTGTTTTCCAGGCACATGTGAAACTCACTGCCCCCAAAGCAGGAAGGAAGATGATTAACAGAAAAGGATGCAGCCCCTATGGTCTAGTTGAGTGTGCCTCCCTCTGCTGTTCTTATAGATCAAAGGGATGCTAGTGTAAGAGAATGTGCATATTTTTCAGACTCTAGCTCTCCGGGTGGGTGCTTTCTTTTATGTCATGAAATAGCATGATAAGAGGAAACCCATGGCTTTGTATTGGCCTCCTGTGGTGGAAAGTCCCAGAGATGTGCCATCTCATACTGTGTCCTCCCACAGCAGGATGTGAGATGAAGGAAAGATTGGACGTGGGGTGTTGGCCTTTGCTGCAAGGACATTTGAGATAGAAGGTGACTGAGGCCTGTTCCCCACAAAAGCCTATGTATCTCAGGGTGTGACGAGAGGCTGAATGCTACCAGAAAGAGCAGGCTTGTTGATACTTTGGTTTCCGGGCACAAAGAAGTGCTGAGGTGGTGTAGACTCTCTGTGACTGACAAAGTTATCACCAGTCACCCTGGGGCTGACATCTGTGGAACAAGCCTCAAACTCACTCTGGCTAAGGTAACAAGCTTGACTCTACCCTGTGAGGGTTCTCAAAGCAACCAAGCCACATATGGGCATGAGTAACTGTCAGAAGCTCTCTGGTGTGTGTGTGTGTGTGTGTGTGTGTGTGTGTGTGTGTATGATATGTATTTGTGATGTTTATGGTATGTGTGCATGTGTGTGTGTGTGTGGTGTGTGATACCTGTGTGTGTTGTATGTGGTGTATCTGCCTGGGTGAGTATGTGAAGTGTGTATAGAGGGTACATGTAATGTGTCTGTGTGTGTGTGTGTGAGTATGTGGGCCTCTGTGTGGGGGTTAAGTGATGTGTGTGTGTGTGTATGTGAGAGAGAGTATGTGTGTGGGGGTATGTGATGTGTATGAGTGTGTGTGTGTGTGTATGTATGGTGTGTGTGTGTGTTTAGGGGTGACTATGTAGGGTATGGGGGGCACTGCGTGTGTGTGTGTGTGTGTGTATGGTGTGGTGTGTGTGTTTAGGGGTGACTATGTAGGGTATGGGGGGCACTGCGTGTGTGTGTGTGTGTATGTGTGTGTAGGGGTTGTGTGTGATGTGTTGGATGAGGGAAAGAGTTCCAAGCCTGGGTCCTGGGACTTGAGAGAGCCTTCTGCCTCTCAGTGGTGCCTCATCTTTACAACAGGCCAAGTCCCTTATCATAACCCATGAAGTCATTCATAATGTCAGAGTTTGCCCTCCTGTCCTCATTCCAGCATAATCTCCCACCGCCTTGCCGTAGCTCCGCCCTCATGCTTAAAACTTGTGTAATTTCTCTCAGAGCTCCAAGAGGACCACCATCACCCCATTCCTGTCCAGAGTTAAGGAGAATTCTAGAGCCTTTATACCTGTCATTACTGCCAGAGGTCATCTCTAGTGTTTACGGAGAACAGAAGGCAACCTGTGACACCTCTGGGCTTTCCAGCTGTTCGTGTATCCACCATTCCCCCTCGTAAAGTACTGATACTGATACTGGTACCAGTATGGGCACCACTAGGAACGTGAATGATAGTAAGAATATAAATATGGATGCAAGTACTAATGTGAATGTGAGTACAGATTCTAATATAAATACAGATGCTAATATGAAGAGTAGTAGCGGCAGGAATATGAATAGAGATACTAAGGATGTAGGAAGGACATGAGGGTTTGAAACCAATTGCCAAGAAAGAATTCTTGAGACAGCTTTGGTGCAAAAAGGTGGTTTTATTAAAACACAGGGCCAGGACCCATGGACAGAAAGTGCTGCACCGGGGTCATGAGGAGTGGCCCATTATATACTTTCACGTTGGGAGGGGGTTCAGGATAGTGTAAGTCTCTAAGGAATTTTGGAAGTGAGGTTTCCAGGACCTTGAGGGGGCAAGCTGTTGTTGAGAAAAGGTCATTTATTACTGTCTAATAAAACCTTAGTCTTGAGATGCTTCAGGTGTATATCGGTGGGCCATATGCTTGGGGGATGACTGTCCACGTGTATCTTGGGGGTTAGAGATAAAGGAAGTTTCCAAAGGAATAGTTATTTATTTAAGATTTTATTTATTTATTTGATAGAGAGAGAGAGATCACAAGTAGGCAGAGAGGCAGGCAGAGAGAGAGGGGGAAGCAGGCTCCCTGCTGAGCAGAGAGCATGATGCGGGACTCGATCCCAGGACCCTCAGATCATGACCTGAGCCAAAGACAGAATCTTAACCCACTGAGCCAGCCAGGCACCCCCAGAGGAATTTTTATATGTTGAAGCAGACTTACAGGATCCTGGAAGGTCTGGCTAAGATTGCCTTTTGCCCTTAGCAAAGTATTAACATTGAGGCAGTTGAGTCCCTAGAGGAATGTCACTCTGCCAGTTTCAAGGACTTGTCAGTGGGCTGTAGGTAGTAAAGAAATTTAATAATTTTTCTTCTGCCTTTGTTTCCCACATCACTAACACTAATACCCATACTACTACTAGCTTTTCCATTTATTCCTCGGGGCTCTTAGATGAGCCAATGTTTGTGAGAGCCCTGTAGTGTCCTCCCGTCCTGAACATCTCAGGGACCTTCTTCTTTGATGCGGACCCTGTGTCAATCTTTAGGAGTGCCCGCCATTTTCTTCCTGGTAGGAGCACCAAGTTCTTAAGGGAAGGAATAGAGCTTTGGAGCTAGAAAGAGCAGAGAAAACAGCAAGATGACTGAAAACTGGATTCCTATATTCTGGCTCATGTGGGGTAGAAAGGATATCTTTGTGCCCACAGGAGGCTGTTTGTTGGGGTGGGGAAGGTGCTGGAAGCTTGCTGTGCCTGAGGTAGGGAGTGGAAGGGGCCCTCCCTAGCTCTGCCAGCTTCCACAGAGGAGCCAGCCCAGCCCAGGGATCAGGGCCAGGCACCTGCTGCCGGCTGGCAGAGGAGGGGTGCGGCCGGGCAGGGCAGCTGGCTGCAGAGCCAGAGACCGTGGCGGGGGTGGGGGCACAGAGCCGGCCTCCCTGCTCCCCGGTGCTTGCTCTCCATTACCAGAAGCTGGAGAGACCTCAAGTATCAACAAGTCCCCAGTCTGGGGTTTTGCTGTAGCCACTTACTTACTGGCTCTTGGTAAGCTTACACTCCTGCTTGTAAAGCAGAACCAGGACACCTGGGTCTCTTCTTCACAGGTTGATGCTCAGGACTCGAGGAGATGATGGCTATGAGCATGCGTGTGAACAGGGAAGGGCCTCAGGAAATTACAGCTCTTACTCTTAAGATGATTATTTTCCATCTAAGCAAAGTTTTCGTTCAGCAGACCCGTTCTTTCACTTGGGCTGACCCTCCCCACTCTGCAATGCCTCTAAAAATACCACTTCTCCAGGGTGGGGAGCCAAGGCAAGGCTCTGCACGTTTCCAACTGGGGCTGAGAATTTACAGGGCAGGAACTGAGTTATATTTAGAGTGTCCTGGGAATTCTCCGGACCCTCTTTCAAGCACGGGCAGGTGTGGGGATCTTAGAGCAGAGGGTAGAAAGAGGATCCTCAGGAAACAGTGATGAGATGGAAGACTGAAGGAGAGCAAAGGTGGGGGTGCCCCTGCCCGGTGGCTGGGGAGGGCCCGTGGGAGACATCGGGTGTGAGGGGCTGGCCTTCCCCTGGAGAGGCAGGTGCCTTGGGATGTTGCCAGGGACAGGGGAGGGTCTTTGAAGGCAGGCAGGGAAAGCAGAAGGGTGACCAGCAGGGGAAGCAACTCTCCTTGTGAGCCTGGCATAGGGACCGTCTCTCCACGTTGGGGTGCCATTGAGGATGGAAAGTGGGGTGTGAGTGGGGAGGGATGCCTCAGTTCTGCTCTGCAGGGCTGTTTGATGGCTGGCTGGTGAGGGGGTAGGTAGATGTATTGGAGAGTGTGGTCCAGTCACTTCTGTCTCTTCCCTGAGCATCTCTGAATGAAGGTGTAGCCCCTCTGAGTTGGCCTCGCCATGTGTCTAACTACGTCATTTGGGGTAATGGCTTCCTTCACGTCGTGGGTAGGCTCTTAAAGAAATATATGTTTTCCACCCAACAAAAGTGGGTTAAACAGCAGTTCTGCAGGTTTTCTTATAGGCTCACAAAGTGGAGGTGCCTCTCTGATGATCCCTTTGAGCTGAAATATTCTCTGAATATCCTTTGAGCCTGGCTACAGCTCCCTGGTCATGTTGGAGTCTGCTTCTCAAGAGCAGAAGTACATGATGGAGTGGAAGGCAAATCCCGAGGGCTCAGGGTGTGCATGGTTGTGGGGTAGAGCCTGGACTCCCCTTCTAAAGCCTAAGGAAACTTTCTCACTTAGCCGTCTACAAGAGTCCCGTCTTCACTTTCAAAAATCTAGGCACACACAAGAATGCGTTCTCAGCTGGCCAGAGTCTGCCTCTCTCATGTTGCAGCAAAGCCCATAAAAGAGCTCTTCGGTCACATCGCTTTAAGGCATGCTTTTTAAAAATTAACAAAGAATAAATCAATGCACTACCACCCCTGGCTCCCACCCCCGTGGGCGTCAAAGTTTGTTCAGAGAGCAGGGAATAGAAAATCTTTTGTTTAGATTTTCCACAACATAATAAATGCTGATATTTCAAAGTCAGTTTCCTTTTTTTAAGCGCTTTCATATCCATTATCTTTCTGTCTTTTCAGGACCCCTCTCAGCTCTGTTTTATGGTTGAGGAAAGAAAGGTGAGGGGGTTAAATAGGTTGCCCAGGTTGAAGTGGGGAAAGCAAAGGTCAGATTTAGAAATTTGACTCCCTGGCTATCTATCATACTGCCTTTAGATGATTCAGGGGTGCTGTGTGGAGTCCTGTCAGCTTCAGACCAGGGGAGGAAGCACGCTCAGAGGGTTTTTCTCCACCCACCAGAGCCCGCTGGGGTTGAGCAGCACATAGACTGAACCAGGAAAGAGTACAAGTGGTCTTGGCCTTGAAGACACATTGCAGTCTCTAAGCCCGTGATGCAGAGTGGGCTCCTGAAGATGCAACTTTATAGGAAAAAGGTGGAGGCTGCATGCGGGGGACCCCTCCTATCAAGAAAGCCATAGTGTTGACCCCTAGCAGATCATAAAAGCAAAGCTGTGAAAATCATTAGCTACATCATTATGTAAAATCCTGAATCCACCTTCCAAATCCTGGACTGGGCCTTCATGTACTTCCAGTATTGAATCTGCGAAGGTTCCAGTGCCCTCTGGGGTGTTCATGAGACCATCATATAACAACTTACCTTCTCGGCTACACTGTTTCCCCACATACCCCCCTCCACACTGACTTACCATTTTGTTGATTTGTTTCATCCTTACTTGTGTTATGGTTAATCAGTTACTGCTCGTTTTTCTCCCATACCCTTTGCTCTTTGATGGCAGGCAAGATCCTGCTCAACGTATTGGCATCCGTCTAGGGCCTAAAAGAGTCGCCTGTGAGCAGCAGGTGTAATACACGTCTGCCTGATGGAACTCGATGGGAGGCCGGGGCCTCCCTCCAGCGCTTGGGCTAAGGTTGGATGTGATGTTTTCACCGCCGTGTTTCTCTTCAGGTGTAAAACATTGGTTTGCAAATGATTCCTCAAAAAATGAACTGAGATACCTAACAAGAGCCCTTATATGCTTTCACTTTTAACTCATTTCTCATCTAGAGAATGTATTTAAAGAGGTAATGTGAAATACAAACAGATATTTCTGCCTAGGCTCATCACGGTATTATTTGTAGTGAGAAATTGGAGATGATCCACACGTCTACCATTTCTGAAACGATTACACCAAAGGATGGCATATCTATTTGACAAACTGTTGGGCAGCCATTTAAATGTTTATTGAGGCTTTTGATGATCTAGGGAAATGCTTAAATATTAAAGGAAGAAACAGGAATTCAAAACTAGGTAGGAGGTTTAATACATTATCTCAATTTGGAAAACTGGGCATGGAAAAATTATAAGAAAAAATGAAAAATTTCAAAGTAATTTCTCGAAGTGGAGAAATTTTAACTGATTACTGCTGCTAGAGACTAAAGGTCTGATTCCTTTCCCCCAATTTCATGTTTTGGAACCTGTTCCCCAATGTGATGGTATTTGGATATGGGGCCTTTGGGAGGTACTAAGGTCATGAGGTGAAGCTCTTATGAATGGGATTAGTGCCCTTATGAAAGGGACCCCAGAAAGAGCCCTTGCCTCTTTGGCCCTGTGATGACAGAACAAAAAGATAGCTACCTTATAAACAGGAAATCAGGCCCTCATCAGACACTGAACCTGGGTGCCTTGATCTTGGACTTCTCAGCCTCTAGAACTGCAAGAAACACATTTCTGAGGTTTAAAAGCCACCCATCCTATATTTTTGTTACAGAAGCATGAATGGACTAAGACAGTTATTTTCTTCCTTATAGGCTTCTGCATATATGGATTTTTAGAACTAAAATGAAAATAACCTTCCCCAAACCATCACATAAAATGTTATCTTAAAAAGTGATGAAAGGGAACGCCTGGGTGGCTCAGTTGGTTAAGCGGCTGCCTTTGGCTCAGGTCATGATCCCAGTGTCCTGGGATCGAGTCCCACATCGGGCTCCTTGCTTGGCAGGGAGCCTGTTTCTCCCTCTGCCTCTAGCCTGCCACTCTGCCTGCCTGTGCTCTCTCTCTCTCTCTGGCAAATAAATAAAATCTTTAAAAAAAAAGTGATGAAAGTCACCCTTAAAGAAAGCTAAGAAAGCAACATATGTCCAACCATTTATTACCAGCTATTACGAAAAAGACAGGCAAAACCAAAAGAAAAATGGGCAAACGTGTATGAATAGATCATTTACACGAGAGGAATTTACCTGGCTAATAACCCCTGCGAACATTCTCAGCTGGTTGGGTCAATGCGAGTTAAAAGAACAAAGTGATAACCAGTTTTTCACCTCAGGACTGACAAAAACTAAAAAGAGTTCTGGTGAATTGCCTACTTCTTTCAACTTTCTTTTATAGTAATGTTGAGCAACACCATGCCTGGGAACGTATAATTATCTTCTCATAAATATATGCCCCTCTCTATAAATATGGAGGTATTGATGAGTGAGCTCTTCCTCTGTGGGAAGTGTCAGATAGGAATAATTAGCCAAAATCAAAAGAACTCTATGTTGAGAATTCTCTAAGCCAGGAACTCTGAATGAATACTGTGTGGGACTTCCTTTCCTTCGAAATGGACAGCTCATCTCTGGGTTCCCCAGGAGGCAGACTCAGAGAGCTGGGCACATGGGAAGTTGACTGGGGATGTCCTTGGGAAGGGAGTGGATTCGGCAGTGGGAGAAACCCAGCTGGAACATCAAGAGACGCTGCAACAGTTGCCCCGAGGGCAACTCTCCAGGTGGATGACCTTTCAGAAAGGTCCCGAATTGAGACAAGAGAGCTGGGTGTTTCTAACCCTGTATCCATCAGGAAAGCAACATGACCTTGGGGAAGTGACTCTCTCAGCTGAGGCAATTCCTGGGCTGCTGACCACTGAGAACTAGCCCCCAAGCTGCTTCCGGGAAGGGAGGAAGCCCTTCATTCCTTACTCTTTTTGGAGGGGGAAGGGAAGGGGTAGCGGGGGAGATAAATCAATGTTATTGTCCATCACGGTGTTATACAGAAATCCCAAAATAATGGATTTGTAGAGAAAGCAGCAAAGAAATAGTAAATAAGAAGGCAACAGAAATCAATTTATTTTCCCTGACATGAGGATGAAATTTAAATTATTTTCTCTGATATGAGGGTGAAAACCGTTTCAAAGCCCATGTGTCTGGCTTCAGAGTATGTTTGGTTCACTGGCCAAAGCCTGCCATAAAGTCAAGGTATTTGGTATTTTGTCTACTCTGTTGGCTCCTGAAAAAACCTTTGAGGTCTTTGAGAAAAGCTGTGTATGTAGTTTTGGTGATTCAGGGCCATGCTGAGCTCATCCGAAAAAGTATCATCCACACCTTGGTCCGCTAGGAAATCCATTAGGTGGTCGCACAAAGCCCAGTGCAGGAAATCTCTGTTGAGTGTGTAATTCAAGTTCTTCCACTCTGACTCTCTGGTGGACTGAAAGCTCATTTCCCTGAAGGAGAAAACAGCACTCTTGTCCTCCTCTTGTCCCGTCTCATCCTCCAAATGGTAGCAGTCCAGCACAAGGGTCCTTTCTGCCATCATTTTTATGACTTCAGCCAAGAAATTGAGAGTAGACATCACTTCAGACTTCTGTTCTCATCTGGGGCCATAACCTAGTGTCCATCACAAAAATGACCACTTGAATGGCTTTTTAAAAAATTAAAAAGACAGTTTTTTAAAAGCAGATTTTGGTTCACAGCAAGATTAAGGAGGTAGAGAGATTTCTCGTGTACTCCCTATCCTGCCAACATGCACAGCTTCCCCCACCATCAGCATTCCCCAACAGAGTGGTACGTTTGTTACAACTGATGAACATACACCGACTCATCGTCATCACCCAAGGAAACTTTCCCAAGGTCGCAGGGCTGGAGAGTGGCAGACCTGGGATTTAAATCCACTCAGTTCACCTCCAGGGTTCATTCTGTTTGCTACTCACCACACGTCCTCCACTAGGTCTGTGTCGCGTCTTCTACAATAACAATGCTCCTTGGTGCTCTGTCACGGATGGCAACAGCAGAGTGGGAGGGACATGCTGGGGCAGTCACTTAGGATCTGGGAGCTCAGTTTTCTAAAGGAGACCTCAGAAAGGTGTCGTGGACAAAACCCTTAAACTTGTTTAGTGTACATGTGGAAATGGCTATGAATCATCCCGTGTTCAGAACTGTTGAAAAAAAATAAGACAATGGATTTAATATATTTAATGCTGTTTGCAAATATTCATTATTTGAAATGTGGAAAAATTTTACAGAGATTACTATGCTAGAAAGTGCAATTTTTTTCTTGAAACGAAAGGAATAGTTGCCAAGTGGTCAATAATCAAAGACAAAATGGCGGCATGATTTATGTTTTCTTGCTGATATTACACTGCATATGGACGAGGTAAATTTGAAGTTCCAACCAAAGAAAAAGCTCGTGATCTAGCAAGATAGGCACAAGAACTTATGTTGAAATTGAAATTTTTCATAATCCAAATCAAAGATGATAATTTTATGTCTTTCTAATATTAATCAATTGCAGAGGATTTCAATTGTTATGTATAGGGTTATACAAATTGGCTGAAAATATAACAAGAAAAACTTGAAGGATCCTTTGTTGATTTTGATAAATTTAGAGTTGCTTTTTCATTTTATGTAATATCCCTTTGAATTTGTGTCAGTAAGACTGAGCTAACCCAGAAGTGAATGAGCTTACCTAACTTGGACAGAAATTGTTTTGAAATGATAATGCTTTTGCTGGAAGTCAAATAAATTCTAAAAAATGAACTTTTTTGGTCAATGTATATACAAAGATTAGAAGAAAACTATTTTTGATATTCATCTGAATTATTGGGAAATCTTTAAGTGTGTTTGGAACACCTTGGTTGTATGAATCTAATTTTTTAATGGTGAATTTTGAACACCTTGGTAGTATGAATCTAATTTTTTGATAGTGAATTTTGTGACACCTAGATATAGATCTAATATTTCTGAAGAAACTTTGGTGTTCCAATTGAGATGTGCTCTAGGTGTAAAATGCACACTGAATTTTGAAAACAGTATGAAAAAAGAATACAAAATATCTTTTTTTTAAGATTTTATTTATTTATTTGACAGAGATCACAAGTAGGCAGAGAGGCAGGCAGAGAGAGAGGGAGAAGCAGGCTCCCCACTGAGCAGAGAACCCGATGCAGGGCTTGATCCCAGAACCCTAGGATCACGACCTGAGCCAAAGACAGAGGCTTTAACCCACCCAGGCACCCCAGAATACAAAATATCTTAGTTTCTTGTGTTGATTACATGTCAGAACAATATTTTGGATATATTGAGTTAAATGAAATATATTAAGAATAATTTCTCTTGTTTCTTTTTACCCTCCTAATGTGGCTGCTAGAGTACTTAAAATTATATATGTGGCTCTTATTATCCATTCTTATTTTGTACCCCTAAGGCCTTTGTTTATGAAACTTTCCCATGATAAAACAGGGATCATTGCTGTCCTTTTGGTTTTTCTCCACTGCTGAATCCTTGGCATTAGACCTGTGACTGACACATGGAAGGTACCCAATAAGTGTTTGCTAAATGAATGAAGAATTTGGGGTATTTAAAAATTTTCAACTATCACAGGTTTTCAGTCGTAAATAACTTTGCACAAGCTGATGTGTGAGTGCATCAACACATATTTTATTTATTACCTTAAAACAGATTCCAAAATCATTATATAAAAGGGCACGGACCATCTATAACTTGTTAAACATTGCCAAGTTAATCTCAGAAAAGAGTGAACCAATTTATGATGCCGTCAGCACTGTAAATTTTGGTTCAGGATGTCGGTCTCCCAATGCCAACTTTAAAGAGTATAGAGTGATTAGTCATGTGGCATTAGGCAAGTTACTTAGCTTTCTGAAACTGTAAAATGGAGAGAAAAATATTAAGTTGAAAAGTTAAAAAAAAAAGTGAACGCTTAAATGAATACTTGCCTTATGTGGCATAGCTTTTAAATGTATGATTCTGGTTTTTAAAAATTGGGGTATCATTATTTTCTTACAGTAGTAAAGGACATGACTGATGTTCTCCCCTGGGGGTGTACGTTGCTGGGAGGTGGGCGGGAGAGGGCTACTTTGGGGATAGGGCCAAAGAAATGGGACCTGGGAGGGCTGCTATACTCAGACATCTTTGAGAGAAGGAAGCAGCCTCTTTCTTAGATTTGTTGCCTGGCTTCTCCAGCTACAAAGATTTACCTAAAATGTGAGAGGGGCACCTGCTGGCGCAGTGGGTTAAGCCTCCGCCTTTGGCTCAGGTCGTTATCTTAGGGTCCTGGGATCGAGTACCACATCGGGCTCTCTGCTCAGCAGGGAACCTGCTTCCCCATCTCTCTCTGCCTGCTTGTGATCTCTCTCTCTGTCAAATTAAAAAAAATAATAATCCTTATGAAATAATTGTGCGAGCTGGTATCTTATAGATGCCTAAGAACTCAGTCCATTTTTCTTTGTATATTTTATTTCAAAACAATACTTTCTATTTCCTCGCCCCCCCCAAAAAAAAGTTCTGAATACGAATCCCCTTGGGTGATGATTTTGAAGTCCCTCAACGGGTGGGGAGCCATAACTGGTTTAGAGGAGCCGTAAGAAAAACAGCTTGTCGGTGCTCTGTACTCAAATACTATTCCTCAGACTCGAAAGTACCTGGTTCTGCACCATCGAACGTGGGAACCGCCAGGCATGTGTGTTTAGTGAACACTTGCAATGTGCCTCATCTAAAGACTTCGTGTGCCGCGTGCCTGGGCAACTCAGTCAGTTAAGTCTCCGACTCTTGGTCTCAGCTCAGGTCTTGATCTTGGGGTCGTGAGTTCAAGCCCTCTGTTGGGCTCCACACATACTGTGGAGCCTACTTAAAAAAATAACAAAATACTTAATGTGACAAAAATGTAAATAATTTATCAGTAATGTTTAAATAGGATTATATGTGTGATAATAATTTAGATGACTTTGGGTTAAACAAAACATTATTAAAATTCATCTTGTTTCTTTTTCCTTTTCAAATGTGGCTACTAGAAAATTTTAAATCACAGAGGAGGCTCACATTCTGTTTCTCTTGGACCATACCAGTTCAGAGCCCGCCCAGCGACCTCCTGTAACCACCTCGACACTCTGGAATATGCATTACGAGCTCTGATTAGCTCTGAGCTGACTTTCACAACCTGGACACAACACAGTGAGGGGCTCACCTTCGACAGGACCTGTGAAAGCAGATCGGAAGCTGCTAAGATAAAAGGTTGTGGGCATAGCTCGGGCCGCAGCCTCAGCTCAGGTAACACCAGGAAAATTCCAGAATCTCCCTTATGTTTTTGCTAAAATGGACCACTAATGAGGCCCAAAGTCTGACATTGGTAGCTGACAAAATACTTTTCTCTTTTCTCTTCTTTTTTAAGTCCAGAAAGACGAAGATAGAATGAACTGGTGATATCATCCTTCTGGGTAGAAGTAAAACAAAGGTACTGAGATTAGAAATGTCAGTGTGGATCCTGTGGGACGCAGATGCTGAGTGACGAGCTTGGACATGCAGTAGGTTTGCTGGGAGAAACGTCTGTGAGGGAGGAGAGGGGGTTCTCGGGAGATGGCAGGGAGAGCCTTCAGGCCGTAATGCCCGTCTGGCAGCGTGAGAGGGAAGAGGGAAGGAAGAATTAGGTAGATTCTCAGGCTGTGGTACGTTTCTGACAGGGTCTCAGGCTGGCGGGCAGCAGTCCCAGAGCTCAAAGGTGGCCTGTGTCAGGTAGGTTGGGTGGACCTGCCCTGAACCTGGCTGCCAAGCCATAGCCTGGGGAGGGGTGACCCTGACATCCCCACGTCCACAGGCTGCTTGCTGGTACAGTCAGGAGCTCTGCTCCCCCCTGGCAGGTCCTCCGGCGGGAGAGCTGAGAGGTGGGGAGCACAGCACCACAGAGATACTGGTCTCCAGTATCAGTTAGGGTGTTGATTTGAAGTCAAATTTACAAGCCCAGATGTTCTTGGACTTTTTTCAGTGCTGCATGTTTCAGTGAAACAGGACAATGTTCTTTAGCAACGGGACACTTCTGCAGACCGATGGCCTACGTCAGGACCAGAGTCACCACTCACCCGCCTCAGTTTTCCCATTTGGAACACTGTTGTGAACGCTAAGACCCACCTGGTGGGCTTGTGGTGATTATTAAAGAAGTTGGTGTGTGAAGGAGCTTTCCACCGAGAGGAAGAGTGTTCCGCTCACCTCATTCATATAGTGATGGTTCTCGCCTCCTGGATATCGCCTCCGGGTTATGATGTTAACGGCTTCTAAATGCAGGTAATGTCACGTTGAATTTTTCAGCTAGGGGCAAAACGTGCCTTGACAGTTGTTTCTATCTATGAAACGTTAGTTGAAATGCATTCTAGTTGATTCCAGGTGCATGCTGGTCAGGGGGTTCTTGTGGTTCTTACAGTTCTTTCCTCTTAGAACATTTCCTCCAGGTAGCCCCGAGGAGGGGTCCCTTACTCTTCTCCAGCCTCTGCTCCAGCATCCCCTCCCAGGCCCGCCCTCAGCCTCTTAAGGCAAAATGACAGGCGCATGGCCTCTCACCCCTTATGTTGCTTTGTCTTCTTGGGCACAACAGCTCCTGTTAAAATGTTTATCATGTTGTGATATTTAACTATTACTGTATTTCTGCCTTGTCTTCTGGAGTACGAAGCTTCCAGGAGTCAGGAGCTTTGTTTCATTCACCAGTATATCCCCTGGAAAGCTGCCTGGCATAGAGTAATTGATTTTTTTTTTTTTTTTTTGACTGGATGAAACTCACATGTGGTTTCCAAATGAATGAAATGTCAAATAAGGAATTTAGCACAACAATACTACTTTTCAAGGATGTGCTGGTTGTCTTCAATGGCAAGGGGAAGAGGAAGAGAGAGCACCAATGCCCTTGAAGCTCCCCTTGGGTAGGTCCAAACTCCTCCAAGAAGCAAATAAAGTTATCTTTCTTCTTACTTCTCTTTTTTCTTACTCAAGTTCTCCAGGGAAGGTGGGCAAACTTTTCTTTTTCCTTTTCTTTTCCTTTCCTTTCCCCATTCCCTTTCCCTTTCCTTAACTTTCCTTTTCTTTTTCCTTTCTTCTTTCCTTTTAAATTCATGGAAATCAGATGGGAAAAGAAAATTGAGTGAGATCCCTATTGGACTAGCCCACCGAACAGACACTCAATCTTTGTAGGATCAAGAACAGTTATGTCTGTCTGGGCTCGTCCCTGTAAGTCATGAGTGAAGACACAGGCTGTAGTCTGGAGAAGGGTAGTCACTTGCTCGGTCTGTCTCAGTGTAAGGGGCATTACCGGGTGGCTGACTCCCACCGTCTCTGTCGCTTGGGTCTGTCCAGCAGCACAGGTGCCGGGAATGAGGGAGGAACAATGGTTCATCCTGGGAAGTGTTCAAGCTGAGGGTGGTGTCCATCTGGGGCATCATGGAGGGGATCTCTGGATTGTGTGGAGCAAGTACAGACCAGAGGAACTTTGTGGGCTCTTTGCATTTCCTGGTTTCATGAACTTAAGTCTCCCCTGAGCTAATACACTGTGTACCCAGAAGATCAGGAGAGAGAAAAAGAGAAGTAAGGTCATTTAGCCACCTGATGCGACAGGCTCTTCTAAGGACAACTTGGTCTCAACCAAGCCAAGGAAGAGTCTGCGGGTCATCCGCCGTTGGCACGTTCCTGTGAATGAAGTATTGTTCCTGGGGGGGGGGTGCTCAGCCTGGAGTCCCCACGGACGCTGGGGTTCCCCATAAGTCAGGAAAACACAGAGCCACGCCCAAGAAGAACCAAGGGCAAAGCCGAAGTCCAGGCCTCGGGCATTAGAGCTTCTTGCCCCATTCCTGGGGGAGAGTCGGACTCCTCTCCCTCAGGAGCACTAGTGAAATTCTCATCGTATCTTGGTTGGCAAGACGCCACAAGTCTCGAACAAGCACCCGGGGTCTAGTCCCAGCTCCACCTCTAACTCACTTTGGGACTTTGGTCAAAGGCTGGACCTCCCTGGGCTTCACATTCTTTCTCACAGAATGAAAAAATTGAGTTCAATGATCTCTAAGGCTTTCTCCACGCCCCGCCCCGCCCCGCCCCGCTGATGTTCTGTGATCGAAGGGATTCAAGGAGGGCTGGCTTCTATTTCCCGTTTAGAGCTCTCTCTGAAAAGCAGTTTAGCATTTGGCACTGGGGGTGGGAGACGAAACAGAGAAGCAGCCTTAAGATGTGACAGACCTGTGGGCTGCCTGTCCTGTCTCCGTCACAGGGTTCCGGGGTGTCTGTTTTCCATCCAGGAGTGGAGCTGCCTCCCAAGAGGGCAGAAGGCCCAGCGACGCAGTGGTGAGCCCCGTCAGCTGCTTCCCCTGCCTCCTGCCCCCACCAGCTGACCTGGGAGCAGTGAGTCATGCTTTGTCACCATGAGTGCCTGGCAGTGGGCCCCACACAACTTCTTGAGCTTGTCAACACCCAGGATAGAATAAATCATCAGAGGCCCGTTTTAGCCAAGAGTGAAAAATGAAGTCACCAGAAGATGCCAATTAGGGATGCAGAGGGGAGGTGGGGGCTTGCTGATGGGAAGGGCTTTCTTCCCAGGCGCTGACCCTGGGAAGGCCTCAGGCCCTGCCTTTGCCCTTTGCAGCTTCCTAGAATCCCAGACCCAGACCAGGTTCGAGGAGGGGGGGCCTCCGCCGGAGGGAGGGACAGGGAGGCTCCTGCCTTTTCACACTTTCAAATTCCCATCCACTGGCAGGGAGATCTTAGCTGCTTCTTGCTCCAGGATGTAGGTCCTGCTTGCTATCTTGAATAATAAAATCACAGGGAGTTCGGAGGGAGATGCTGAATGCTCTGATCCAGTAACTTTCCAGTCTTTTGTTCGGTTTTATTTTAGGAGCAGAAGGAAGAGGGAGGGGAGGATTTGCAGCCTGAATGCTCAGTCTCCCTCCCTCAGTCTCCCCAACTCTGGCCTGGACTAATTCATCTCAAAGGCCTTCCACTTCTACCATTCTGTAGTTCATGGCTAGATCTGAAAATAACACATTGTAGCAGAGCCGAGCATGCGGGCAAATTGCTGGTATTTTAAAGTTAAAACAGCACCACTGCAGGAAAAAGAAACAAAAAAATCCAGCTTGGTTACTTTGATAAACTGTGGGACCCCGGTCAGGTTCCCTGACCTCCTGCCTCTATATTCTCATCTGTAAAGTGGAGAAAATAAAAGTACTTATTTCCAAAGGTGTTTGGGAGGATTAAACAAGATGAAAGCAATCCGGGCTTATTCCACACGGGGCCTGTCGGGGCGGTTGTGGCTAAGCCTGTGACACCCAAGCTTTTGTAGGGAGACGGCAGGAGCTGGAGGGCTGCTTCACGATATGGGTGCTCCTTCCATCCTCTCTTAGTCTCCTGTTCCTGGATAGATCTCATAGGTACTCCTATTTCCTCTCTAGACTTGGCTGCCTACTCACTTCCTCTCCGGGCCTCCTGTATCAGGAGGGACGGTGGCTCCAGAAAACACATTCGGATCCAGAGAGGGAAGAACCAGCTTGTTCGTCCGTTTGTTCGTTCGCTCATTCATTCATCCATCACAGACTCTGCACCCTCTGTGCCTGGAATTGTGCCAGGCCTGGAGGATTCAGAGCCCACTGGGGCTTGGGTTTCTCCCTCCATGGCTATGATGAGGGGCCATTCTTCTGGGGCTCAGCTTCCCTCTTTTCTTTTTTTTTTTTTTTTTAAGATTTTATTTATTTATTTGACAGACAGAGACCACAAGTAGGCAGAGAAGCAGGCAGAGAGAGAGAAGGGTGCAGGCTCCCCCGCCCCTGAGCAGAAAGTCCGATGCGGGGCTCGATCCCAGGACCCTGAGACCATGACCTGAGCCGAAGGCAGGGTCTTAACCCACTGAGCCACCCAGGTGCCCCTTTTGTTTTGTTTCTTAAGGGGAAGAGGATAGTGGCTGTAGGTGGATCATAGGTTCAGATCCGTGCCGTGTCCCTTACTGACTGATATGATTTGGGGCAAGTTGCCCACTCTGCCAGAACCTGCTCTTTGTCATTCATAAACTGGGACAGTAGTGCCAACCTTGTCTCTTCTTGACTTGAACTTCCAGGAATCCCTCAGTGCTCAGTATTCTTCTCAAAACAATTATGTCTCCCCACCCCACCCCTCTGCCCCAGTTTTCCAGTCATGCCTCTTATTTTAAAAATCCACACTTCGGTGTATCTCTAGCTTGAAAGACTCTTCCTAGCTTTGGATCCCAATTTTCAACTGCTAATCCAGCTTCCACACTTGAGTCTTGCAGGCATCTCCAGCTCCCATGTCCACAATGGACTCTCACCTGCTTCCCCAACCCACTGTTGACTATCCTGGGTACCGCATATAAGTGGAATTCTATAATATTTTCTCTTTGTGACTGACCTATTTCACTCACCATAATGTCTTCAAGAGCCACCATGTTGTAGCATGTGTCAAGATTTCCTTCCTTTTTTTTTTTTCCAAAGACTATTTATTTATTTATTTGACAGAGGGAGATCACAAGTAAGCAGGGAGGCAGGCAGAGAGAGAGGAGGAAGCAGGCTCCCCGCGAAGCAGAGAGCCCGATGTGGGGCTCGATCCCATGACCTGAGCAGAAGACAGAGGCTTTAACCCACTGAACCACCCAAGCACTCCAAGATTTCCTTCCTTTTTAAGGCCAGATAATATTCTATGTATATGCCACATTTTGTTTATCCATTCTTCTGTTGATGGACACATGGAATACTTCTGCCTCTTGGCTCTTGTGATTAATGCTGCTGTGAACACAGGTGTCCAAATGACTCCTTGAGACCTTGCTTTCAGCTCTTTTGGGTACAGACCCACAAGTGGAATTGCTGAATCATATGGTAGTTCTATTTTTAATTTTTTGAGGAAATAGCATGCTGTTTCACATGGCAACTGCACCATGTTACGTTAGCCTCAACAATGCACAAAGGTTTTCGTTTTCTCGACATCCTCACCAGCACTTATTATTTTCTGGTTTTTTGGTCTGTTTTTTTTTTTTTTTTTATAGTAGCCATCTGAATAGGTGCAAAATGGTATCTCATTGTGACTTGTCAGAAAACTATTGTTTCTCCACCACGTTACCTCTGAACCTTTGTCAAAAATTAGTTGTCCATCTATGTGTGGGTGTATCTGTGAATCTTACTCTGTTTCAGTGATCAGTCTGTCTTTATGTAAATACCAAATTGTTTTGATTGCTACGGCTTTGTAATAATTTTTGAAACCAGATAGCATTAGCCATTTAACTTGTTCTGTTTCAGATTTGTTTTGCTTATTCTTGGTCCTTTAGAACCAGCTTGTTAATTTCTTTAAAATTGCCATCCAGGATTCTTACTGGGATACTTTTGAATTGGTAGATCAATTTGAGGACAACTGGCTTCTTACAATATTGAACTTTCCTATCTATGAACCAGACATATTTCTCCATTTGTTTAGGTTTTTAGTTTATCTCAGCAATAGTTAATAGCTTCAGTATATGGGTCATTTTTTCAGCTTAATCTATTTTTCATTTTTTGATATTGTAAGTGGTATGGGTTTTTTTTTTTTTTCTCTTTTATTTGACACAGGGAGAGCACAAGCAGGCAGAGCAGCAGGCACAGGGAGAGAGCGAAGCAGACTCCCCACTGAGCAGAAAGCCTGATGCGGGGCTCAATCCCAGGACACCGAGATCATGACCTGAGCCGAAGGCAGAGTCTTAACCTACTGAGCCACCCAGGCACACCTGGTATGGGTTTTTAATTGCAATTTCTATCATGGTCAGAGAAGATACTTTGTATGACTTCAGTCTTCTTAAATTTGCTAAGAGTTGCTTTTTTACCTCTTCTGGAGAATGTTCCATGTGTGCTTGAAAAGAATGTATATTCTGTTACAGTTGGGTTGAAAGTTCTGTATATTTCTGTTTGGTCTGTTTGGTCTATGTTGCTCCTTAAGTCCACTGTTTCTTTGTTGAAACTCTGGCTGATTTCTCTGTTATGGAAATTGGAGTACTGAAGCAACCTACTATTACTGTTTTCTAGTTTTGCCTTCACTTCTGTCCGTGTTTGTTTTATATATTTAGATGATCAGATTTGGATACATATGTACTTATAATTAGTGTATCTTACTGGTAGGTTGACCTTTTATCATTATATAATGTCCTTCTTTGTCCCTTGTGGCACTCTTTCATTTAAAATCTATCTTGTCTGATCGTTGCAATTCCTGTCTATGGCTGGTCTATAGAGACCAAAAAAATGGATTTTTGTATATTGATCTTGTATCCTGCAACCATCTGTAGATTCCATTGGATTTGTTACATAGATGATTTTGTTGTTCTCTGTTACATTATCTTTGATAGAAGGATGGCTTAAACTACCTACCATTCCATTACTTGAACCTGAAGATCCAAGTAATGCTTTTTTTTAAAAAGATTTTATTTATTTATTTGACAGGCAGAGATCACTAGTAGGCAGAGAGGCAGGCAAAGAGAGAGAGGTGGAAGCAGGCTCCCCACTGAGCAGAGAGCCAGACCTGGAGCTTGATCCCAGGACCCTGGGATCATGACCTGAGCCGAAAGGCAGAGGCTTTAACCCACTGAGCCACCCAGGTGCCCCCAAGCAATGCTTTTCTCTGTGGAGAGAAGCAGCTTCGTCCTATGGTGCCAACTGGGTTGGGTCCAACAGCTCTCAGTCCATCTTGTGCCCACACACATAGGCCATGGTGATCTTCAGGCTTCTCACCCTAGTCATCTTGGCACCTTGGTGCCTGGAGAGCTTCACACCATTTGCAGAGGTGTGTGCCTTGCTGTGCAATGTGTTTTCCAGAGTCTGTATAAATGTCAGATGTTATCAATCTTGGCACTTCTCTGCAGTCAACCTAAAACGTCACCATCTAGAGCTGGCGCAGTTTTTGTTTGCCATGAGCTGATTCTGTAATACCACAGCATCCTCGTCTGAAGATGGTTGAGTTTTAGTAAATCTCTAGCGTGGGCACTCTGCCTCTTTTTCTCTCTTGTTCTCTGGTTCCTTCCATAGCCACCTTTCAGCCCTCTCCCACGGTCTTTCTCTGACTTACCAAAGCCCTTTCACACCTTTTCACTCTTGGGTGCTAAAAGGTTGAGAGCCAGCCCTTCAGCACAGTGTAGAACTTCCTGGCATGCATTTCTGAACAGGCTTCATTCCTGGCTCTGTTTATGTTTCCACCCTCATTTTCCCTTTGGTTCATGTTGCCTGTTTGTTTTCTCACACATTTAGCCAGATGTCCTCCCTGCTCCCCAGCAGAGCCCTGTTCTGCCAGCCCCACTTCCTGGCCTTATCATCTCTCTCCAGAGTCTGGGCTATCCCTCACGTAGCGGCCGCTCTAGGATGCACCACCCTGAGTTACTAGGCTTAGGAGCATCGATGAAGAATGGGAAGGAAATGAAACAGACTGGCATATAGGGTAAATGCAAGTTGAACACACATACACACACACACACACACACACACACGAGAGGTACCTGTGTGGCTGAGTCAGTTAAGCGTGCAACTCTTGATTTTGGCTCAGGTCATGATCTCAGGGTTGTGAGATCAAGCCCTGGGTCAGGCTATGTACTGGGCATGGAGCCTGCTTAAGATTTTCTCTCCTCTTTTCTCCCCTTTGCCATTGGCAAGCTTTCACTCTCTTTCTAAAAAAACCAAAACAAACCAAAAAACCATAACGCATTAAAAGCCAACTAAAACTACATATTTATCACAAAAGTGGTAGAGAAGGAGTTAATAGCCTCAGTCTTTAAAGCGTTCCTCCTTTGATAAGAAGAACATTGAAACATTAATATAGGAAAGTAGGTAGATAGTGTAAACAGACAGTTCACAGATAAGGAAATAAAAGCGGCTTACAAGCATATGGGAAAACATCCAGCTTTACCAGTAATCACAGAAATGGAAATCACAACAATAAAATACGATTTGCCCCCTGCTGCATCATGCAAGGTTAAGACTACGGCACCGCTCGAGGCTGGTGAGGGTGTGGGGAGAAGAGCATGGCTCCCGACGTTCAGGAAAGAGGTTTGGCAATGGGCTTGAAAAAGCCTTAAAATATTCATACTCTTTACTCAGTAATTCCTTTTCTGGGAATCTTCTTGAGAAATAATCAGAAATGCAGACAAAGACGTATGGGCACAGATGCTAATCACTGTGTTATTTATTATTGCCAAAGCAACCCAAACGCCCAATACTGTGGAAGTATATGAATTCTATCGTACACCCACACAATGGGATACAGGGCGCCTACTTAAAGACGATATTGACTAGGATGTTTTCATGGTAGGGGACATGTTTTCTCACATAAACTTAAAAAAAAAAGCCCTCAAATTGTATATTCAAGATGACCTTAACTATATAAACGTTGCAAGAAAAGAAAGGCCATAAGAATTGAAGAAAACTTTGATAGATTCCAGTCTGGAGACTGAGACTGGCCACGTCCACAGTCAGCCCGTGTTCCCTATCTCTTCAAGATTTTTAAAAAATAAAACCACTGTACATGTCTGTAAATAAAGTATGTAATCCTTTGAGAGACTGTCTGTTTTTCATCTTCAAATTCTGACTGCCCCCCTCCAGCTCCTGGGGTGTTAGATGCTCAGTAAATAGAATGATGGACTCACCAGCTGAGGTTATGGGGAAAGCCCCTACCTGCATTGTTGGATGGGAAGAAGAAGGGTCATTTTGGCTCATTTTGCTCAAATCTTTTTCTCTTAGATTTACTTTTGGACAAATTCTCTCGTCTCTTGCCCTGACACGCCTTCACCTCTCAGGCAGTGGGCTTTGAAAGAAAGCTTTTCTTTAGGGAAGAGTGTTCAGTGACTCTACTTATATTTCCAAACGGTTGTCAAGTTTTCTCCCTGAAGCCTCTGTTTAGGCATGTCAGGGGTTGCTTTTCAAATTTTATTTGAAAGCACCACTCCAAGCCAGCCTATAGAAAGGAACAGCAGGAGAGGGAGTGACAAACGAAGCCCAACCAAATCTTCAATATGAAGGGCTAAGCCCAGTTTTCCTTACTGCAATGACGGCCGAGGCAAACATCATCAAAAATGGAGCCATAGGAAAGCGCTCATTATGCCTCTGAGAAGCCCCAAGGAAAATTTCAGGGAATCAGAGGCTTCTGGGAAATGAATGATTCATAGTAAAAGAATCTACCATTTTCTGACTGAAGGGCAATTCTTAAAAGTCCTGATATAATCTCCAGGTCATACCGTAGTCTGACATTTTTCAGGACCCAGAAGATACTCACAGGTACTCTTTGGGGTCCTCAATGATGCCTAAGAAATCTCCAACCTTTGTTCCGAGCCTATTCGTGCTTGATCCAGGACTGTGTCCAGGGAGTACCTCTCTCTTCTTTGATAGAATCTAAAGACACGGTTGGCATAAATAGCAGGGATCAACTGGACCCATCCATTTATAGTATCATGGCAGACAGGGCTTCTCCAAGAGTTCTTTCTTAATCCGTCAGCCAAACTAATTACCCCTCGCTCTGAGCTCCCATGCACCTGGTACCGTGCACAAGCACTGGTTTCAGGTTTTCTCAGCGTGCATTATAACAATTTGTTTGTGTGTCTTTCTCCTGGATTGTGGCTTCCTAAGAGCCAACATCATGTTTTTCCTAGGCTTACATTCCACCCTATCTCCTAGCAGAGGTCCTGGCAAATAGTAGCCATTCTACTGATGTTTGTTAAATGAGTGAAGAAGGGCACACTTTCTACAGGCACTAACGCAGGGGATGCATGGAGAGATGAGGTGCCTTAGGAAAGATAAAGATCTTTATCATTACTTATATTCTTCTGCAGTTAATTATGAAAGAGATGGAATTAATAGTGAAATGTATTGTTTTCATTTTCTGTTTTTCCTGTCTCTGACCAGGTATGTAGATGCCGGAGGCTTCTAGTTGTTTTGCATTTGTCTGATTACCCCATTTCATGTGGTTTACTCTGGTTAATGATGGAAAGCTCTGCTTTTTGCCCCAATGGGGACAGGAATTTCTTGCTCAAACCTCAGATTTGCCTGAACTGCTGTTTGTATTACAGGAAACGGTAGTCAGCTGGGAAGTCTGAGATCATTTCCTGGGCCTTTTTTCTTTCTTAGTATCTCATATTTTCTGGTCAACTCAAGGAGACCTCCTGACAATGGATTTGGTACATTGGAGAACAAAACATATTTTGGCTTCAAAGTCCTGAAACTGTCTCTTGCAAGAACTGAGCAAAGGTCCCAATTTTCTGTCAGTGTTTCCAGCTAGTGTTAGTATGGTGAATAGGTGTGAGGTAGGGGTTTTCAGCTTTGAGGAACTAATGCCCAGAAAACTACCCCAAATTTTCTTTCTGACTTTGCTCACATGTACTAAGGTATTGTAAAAGGGCAAATGAGCACAGAAACTGTCAGGAGTGACCTTCAAGTTACTTGACTACTTTTTTGGCAGAGCCTTCCAAATGTAGGCATGGGGGGACCCAGGAGCCAGGGCAAGGGAAGGGAGTGATGCTGGAGGACAGGGTCTTGAGTTGGCAGCTACATACCGACTGATACAAAACTAGTGCAAGATTTATGCAGCATGGTTGACCACATGGAGTTGTCCCACAGAATATCTGCCCTGAAGAAAGAAAGAACTGGGGCAGTTAACATCTCCACCATCTGCTCTCTGATGGTGGTTCCTAAACTGTCCACAGCATAGAATTTTCAGACTGTCTTTTAAGAATGCCAAAGCCAAGGCTACAACCTCTGTTCTGAAGGTCCCCAGGTGATTGCAGTCTACACACAAGTTGAGAATCCAGCTCAATGGCATTAAGTTATTTTGTCTCTGGGGCACTGGCTTCCTTCTTCGTAAAGAGTGGACAATGACATTGGGAAAATCAAATGAACACGTGCAGTGCCTGGTGGGTCATAGGTGCTCGCTATTTATTTTCCTTCTTTTGTCCCTCTGGCATTGTTTTCCTTTGTCACTTGTTCTGGAATGTCACTATTGAGATAAACACAATCACTTTTTTGAAATGGAAAGATCCCTAGGCGGGGTTGGGGCTCTTAGTCATTTATATCTTAGGGTGGGTTATTTAAGAGGATACCTCTTTGGGATGCCTGGGTGGCTCAGTTGGTTAAGCAGCTGCCTTTAGCTCAGGTCATGATCCCAGCATCCTGGGATCGAGTCCCACTTCGGGCTCCTTGCTTGGCAGGGAGCCTGCTTCTCCCTCTGCCTCTGCCTGCCACTCTGTCTGCCTGTGTTCACTCTCGCTCCTCTCTCTCTGACAAATAAATAAATAAAATCTTTAAAAAAAAAAAAAAGGAAAAGAGGATACCTCTTTAAAAGCAAATGATGTGAAGTAAACTGAGGAGAGGGGTCGGGATTTCAGCTGCAGAAATTAGATGAACCAGAGAAGGCATGATGAGTCCCTGTGTTTATGATGTCGCTGGAGAATGGCGGCTTCTTCAGCCTCTTGTCGAGAACATTACCTCAAACTCAGGGCTGCCTTGTTTTTTTTCTAGAGCCCTGTGGAAGAAAACATTTATGAAGGGTGCCCTGAAGGATGTGTTGTACCCCCTGTCCTCCAAGCTAGGCATCCTCAGTTCAGGATTCAGGTCTCACAGACCCTAACATGTCTGTTACTGGAGTTCAGGGGATCTAGGAACAGGAGTCATCGGCGGTATTCTGTGTGTTTGTGCAAAATGTCTGTTTTCTCCCAGGGAGACATTCCATGGCCTTTTCTTCAGGCTTGTGAAGGGAATCGCAACCCCTCACCCACCCCCCAATTTAAGAGTTATTCCATTAGCATTGTCCTGAATGAGGCTGCCTCTCTGGGCAGGCCCTCGGTACGTGGGCCCCTGTGGAATTGTTTTGCTCAATTGCTCTTTGGCGTGATACGTAAACTTATATTGAAGAGCCACTGAAGAAATAAACCTTGGAACTCTAGTTGATTTGTGGATTACATTACACTGTGCGCATTCCTGGAGGAGCTATGAAAGAAACTTCTTCCACTGCGCTGGGTGGTTGTTTCAGTCTTACAGATACTTCTTGTCGTTGACTTCCAGACACCTTTAGAGCATAAGAAAGTTGGAAACAATTTTTCGCTGGTGAAATGAGTGGTGTTCACAATGTGTGGGTAGGCAGAACGACCTACAGAGAGGCACCTCTGCCCTTGGTAAATGGGGCAGAAGAAGCTAGTGAGCGGCACACCTTTGGAGGAGCGAGTGTCTTCGTTGCAGCGCTAGAACTGCTGGTCGCCCACGCCTCAACACTGGGCATGCAGTAGGCGCTCAATCCATGTTTCACGGAATGAGTGCTGTGTTCCACAGAGTTCCTGAAGTCTCGTTTCCTGCCAAAGTAGGAAGTGTCCCCCGCCCACCCCGCAGAAAAGACAGGAAGAGCCCCTGGCTTACCTTTGTGTTTCACTGTTCCTTCGTTCTCGAGGCGCGCCATCTTGGGGTCTGCAGAGAGGAGCCTGAAGAAAAAGCTCTTACATTTTTCACCTCATGACTCCTCTCCTCCACCCCTCTCTGTCCCTGGGGCTCAGGACTCCTGTGTGGTCTGAGTGGCAGACTGGTGCTGAGCTGACAGCTTCCCGCCTTTAGCAGAAGCCTTGTTCCTCCATCCTGCCCCTTATTTTCTTTTCCTTGAGGCCTTGTCTCTTCTCACGCAAATTGAGCTGGAGGCCTCAGTCTCTTCTTTGGGGGGAGAGGGGGGTTGGGAATCAGAGCCTGGGCTTTGGGGTTGATTCCTCCAGCCATGCTCAGGTTTCTGCTTTGCTTCTGCCTGTGAGACTTGGGGCACATTATTTACTTTCTCTAAACCCAGTAATAGGATCGTTATGAGAACCCCTCTAGGTGTAGTGACCCAGGCAAAACCAAACAAAATCTACCACAGAGGGGAGTCCAAATAGTATTTGGACTAGGCCCTTGCTGAAGGTCTCGGAACACTGAGGAAGGAGCTTACATGGCCCTCGGCACAGTACAATGGTCTTAAATTTCTCTGTAGACATTTCTCCGTCTTACCCAGTTCCGTCCTCAGAGCAGCCTTTCTCTCTCTCCTGCGCTTCTCAGCGTGTGCCGTCAGTCTCCAGGAATCACTTTTCCTCAGAGCTCCGTGCTCTTTTTTCTGTAGTAAACGTTCTCTTTGTACCCCCAGCCTCCGTCTGCATTTCTACCAACTCTTCGTCAAATACAAGGCTCTTCCTCAAGATCATTCTCTGCAGAGAAACTACATCTACTTTTATTTTAACATATTTTCTCCTGTCATAAAACATCACCAAATCCTCAAGCAGCTATGCCTTTCACAGAGTGTTTGGTTTTGGTTTATTTGCCGTTCTCCGCCTTGCTTGCATCTGAGAATCACCTGGAGCACTTTAAAAACAATCCCAGGGCCCATGCTGCCCCCCAGGTCAATCGAATCAGACTTTCCCAGACATCAGTATTTTGGGGGTGTAGCCAGGGTTGAAAACCATGACTGTAGGCCCTTGCTCCTTCATGTGGTCCACAGACTGGCAGCCTGAGCATCGGGTGAGAGCTGGTTAGAAACCCAGGGTCTCAGACCCCTTCCTCAGCAGCTATATTTTGACAGGATCTTCAGGTAATCAGGCTGGGCATTGGAGAGGCACTGCTCTGGGCCTTGTGCTCTGGGGGCAGTGAGAATGCACAGCAGCAGCTGCGGGTACTTGCCTGAAGGTCTTAACACCAGGGACAGTGGATCAGCTATGACAGACCCCCTGAGATTCTCAGGCAGAAGGTCTGAGGAGGGTCTGCCTGTCTGTATGCTCACCAGGTTCCCAGAGGACCCGCTTATCAGCCAGCTGTGCAGGTCCCCTGCCCAAGAGAGGTGCTTCTCAACCTTGGCTGCCCACTAAAATCATTTGGAGGACTTAAAACACAATCCCCATGCTCAAGCCCAAACCAATGTGCTCAGAGTCTGTGGAGGTGAGAGGGGGCATCAGTAGTTCAAAAAATCTCATCAGGTCGTTTCAATGGGCGGGCGATCCTGAGGACCTCTGCTTGGGATTTCTGACCCTTATCAAAGCTAGCTGGGAATAAAAATATTATCTGCACAGTGCAGTCCCAGAAGAATTTACCGTGTATAAAAGTCAAAACCTTAAAACAAAGGAATTAATCATGAACCGCTGCTGACAGGAGAGGATTCGGTTTGGGCAGAGTTAGTCTTAGCATCTTTGTCAAGACTTTGCCATTTTGCTAACGTCCTATCTCTTCTAAAGAGATTTTTTTTAAAGATTTTATTTATTTACTTCACAGAGAGAGAGATCACAAGCAGGCAGGTGGGGGCGGGGGCGGGGGAAGCAGGCTCCCCGCTGAGCAGAGAGCCCAATGCAGGACCCCATCCCAGGACTCTGAGACCATGACCTGAGCCGAAGGCAGCAGCTTAACCCACTGAGCCACCCAGGGGCCCTGTCCTATCTCTTCTATTCCTGTATTCAACCTCACATGGTCTGTCTGCTTAGAAATCTCTGTGTTGGGTGAAGAGGCTTCTGGTAGAATGTGTCCTCATGTCTGGCCTCGCCTGAATGTATTCTGCAGGCAGACGTGAGGGGAAGCGGAAGGAAGGATGCTGGGAGGTAGCGGTCCGCTGTCTCAAGGCTACTACACTCTCCTTGCTGGCTTTGCATTGGACTGACAGCTTAGAGCTGCCCATTCTTCCTTTTCCTCTCTCTCTTCTCCTTCTTTCTCTTCGTTTTCCTCTCTCTCTTTCTCTCTCCTCTTCCATTTATTTCCCTGCAGAATGAGCTGATGAGCCTGCCTTTCAGTGCTGAATTCCCAGAGAAGGATAAGGCAGACAGTTGGGTGTGGAATTCTGGGAAGTGGCCGTGGCTGGTTTACCCCCACCTGCGAGCTTCAAGTTGGGCTTCTGTCAGGGACAGAGATTCTTGCAAAGTCCCGGCCTGTCTTTTCTGCATCATGACTGCAGAGGTGGCAGGAAGTCTTGAAGTTCTGACTGCAAAGAGCGCAATGCTAGGAATGTATGCTGACTACTTTCTCCCAGAACATTTCCAGGAATGAAGGAAAAACAGGACAAAGAAAGCCAAGAGAGTGAGTCAACCAGAATATAATTTTCCATGTTAAACAAGCTTTTAAAATTAATATTTTTGCAACTTTATTAAGATGTAATTGGTATATTAAAAAACTATACATATTTTCAAGTGTACATTTTGCTAAGGTTTGACACATATATACCTGTAAAGCAATAACCACAATTAGGGTATTGAGAATATTTTGTTTTTCTTTATTTCTGAGTAAATGAAAACAAATTTCTAAAATTCTACTAAAGAGTGTGTGTGTGTGTGTCTATATGGGTTCGGTTGCTTTGAACTTTGATAAATATAAAAAAAATCAGATGGAGAGGATCTTTTGAACTTCAAACAAAATTATTAATCACAACTTACATTCTTTTTAAATCATTTCCACATTAACTCAAAGGTATCTTTAATCTTATCATTTTATACCTTATAAAAACTTTGTCATATATTACTGTATTTTTTCTGGTGTGATTATATTCTCATCGAAGCCTTTAGTGTTACTGATTATCATTTCTCTTTTGAAGCTAAAGGAAATAAAAGGACTTGGGTAGGACCATGCATCTAGTGCCACCAACAATTTTCGCTCATTGATTCCTAGCCCCATGGTTCCCTGTAGTATACCATGTAATCATTTATGCATAAGAGAGAAAGATGTAAAAAACTCAAACGATTTTTAAGAAAATCCTCAAACAGCCTTGAAACTTATTTTTTAAATGAAGATTTATTTCACCACAGTATACCACCATTTTTGCATCCAGTGTGACTAAATGAACTTTGGCATTAATGAATTCTGTTAGAACTTCGTGTTACTTTTGATCCATGGCCAATTAGCCTAGAAGGTGAAAGGCTCCCATAATATCCAGACAGTTTCAATTTGCTTTATTTTTCTTGGGGAGGGGGGATTTAAGACTTTTGAACTGAATGCCTTCCTTCCTTTCTTTTCGTCCTTATTGTTGAAAATCGAAGTTGCGAATAATTCAGTATGACCAAGGACCACTGAGAGTCTTCTTATTTGCCACTGCAGTATATTCTGGAGAGTTAATCTGGAGAGAAAGCCCATTCCCTTTAGGGGACATGAGAAGATGTCTGTCTTTTGAAATGAAGGCAAACTGAGAATAGAAAGAGTGTCCAACCCTGAAAGTAATAAGATAATAAGATTTCAGGATTGCAAGATAAATTAATAGATCCCAATTTATAATTCTAATGACTATCCTAATAAATTAATAATCTTAATAAATTATAGACCTGATAAATTAGTAGAAAATGTTGCTAGCTGAAAGGGACCTTTGTGATTGTCTCGTCCATCGTGCGGAGCTTACAGAGCGCTGTCAGGGTCCTGCTGGGAAACATGGTCTCTCCAAAGACGCACGGCTGGTTAGGTAGTTGCAGAGCCAGTCTTAGCCCCCCAAAGCTCCTGGACATCATCCCACTGGACCAGTGGGCCTCTGTCTTCCTTCAGGCATAAGGAACCCTTTTGATGGTCAAAAAGATTTCACAGACGCTCGGATCACTTGTTTGGTAACGACTGGTTGAGAAAAGATATGAGAAAAAGCAACTATGAATTTGTGAATAATTGTTGGTTCTTTTATATGCTTCTGTCTCCTCCCACAGCCAGAAGAAAAAAAAAAAAAAGAAAGAAAAGAAAAAAGCCAAGAGTCTCCAGGTGGAGGTAGGGGCCCACTCATGCTTATCCTTGATGATGTTTTTTTCCCACTGCAGCTGGAATCTGCTGGTCTGGAAGTTTCGCTACCCAGTGGAGAGATCCTTCCCTTGAGGATCATGAAAAAAAAAACCTATTGAACCATGTCTGCCACTGGCGGTTTGCTAATGGCTGGGGGGTCCAGGGTACTGGCAGAGGGGCTTGGTGTTGATTACCCAGAGAAGTCGCTATGATAAAATGGGGTGGAGGGAGCTATGAAAGCTAGTGGAGAACTGTGACTCTGTCATGTAAGGAGGTGCACATTTCCCCACTTCTTTCTTACTCATCTTAGAAGGCAAGGCAGTCCACCATGACCAGTCAAGAGCCACACTTGGTGTAAGCCTGTTAGGACATTTCTCTCCCTCTTTGCTGGATATTTGGTTTCACAGCCTCCAACACGGCTAGGAGTGGTGGCGTGACGGGGTTCTGGCCAAGGAGACCGAAAGAGCAGCCTGCTGGATGCTTCTAGAAAAGCTTTGGCTCTGCTGATAAGAAGTCAGGATGCAGCCGGTGTCAATCTCTCTCTAGTCCTCCTGCCTTGAACACGGCCAGGACGCCCACAGTGGCATCTTGTGATCAGAAGGCAGAGGATGAGAGTGGAATGGAGATGTGTCCCCTAGATTCTTGACATTATTGCTAGACCAACTCCAGAAATTGCTTTCTACATCTTGGTATATGAGAAAAACAAATCCCTATTTATTTAAGCCACCGTGAGTTGGATTTTCTATTATTTGCAGCATAAAGACTTCCTGAGAGCAAAAGTTAAACTCAGCTCCACTGAGCGAAAAGCAAAGGCAAGGAGGAAGGGGGAGGAAAGGAGCAACAAATGTTAGGTACAGCCTTGGGACTAACTCTCAAATTAAGGGCATGGGAGGTACTTCCAATTTTTAAGGTTTATTATCCTCTCCCTGTTAAAGTATCTGAAAATTGGATAATTGTACCATATTCTCCTCCACTTTTTTTAATTTAAAGAAAGATAGATGCTATTACTTTAGTTACTGCTAGCTTCAGAATGTTGTTTTCCTTCCTTTGTATGTACTAGATGCATGGGCGGGGGTTACATTCACCATTTGCCCTTTGTTTGCAGAAGGATCAGGAATGACCCCTAGGAAAGTTTGCAGAGGGAACATGAAAGGAGTGAGTCTCATCAAGGGATTGCGGCCTTGATGCTCAGGAACAGTTTTGTAAGGGGCTTCCCCCCAAGGCCGCTGCACACACTGCCTATTAGACAGGCATCTTTGGTGGTCTCCTCGCTGGGAGAGGGGAGGGACAGGTGAGTTGTGTGCAGCAGTGTGTGTGTGATTAAGATCCAGCAGATGGAAAGGCGTGGTGGCGTGCCATCAGGGGCCTGCGGTGCTCCACATTCTCACCTAGCTGAAACTCCTTGGCCCACAGCGACATGCCCTGACACAGAGACCTTGCTGGCCTTTGCACAGGGGCAAACAGTGGTTGGGCCATGGGGAGATCACCTGCCTCCAGGAAAACCGATCCTCAGTTTGACCTTAATGTGGCCAAGGATGAAACAAATGACCTGAATCAATATGTTTTCTCTCTGGGAAATCTGACCTGAACGAACAAAAAGAATGGGCCATTTGGAAGTAGAAGAGATTGCGAGGAAGCGGCTCAATCACATTAATGTCTGGATACTAGAGGATCCAGAACCATTCTTTGTTCCTGGCCTCACAAGGCCATGACGGTTCCTGTTCCTGGATGTGTGTTGGTTAGTTTTATGTCACCTTGGCTAGGCTATACTACTCATTATGTGATCAAATACACATCAGAGTTTTGCTATGAAGACATTGCGTAAATGTGGTTAAGATCTACAATCAGCTGACTTTAAATTAAGAGGATTCTTCTCAATAATATGGGTGGATCTCACCCAATCAGTGGAAGACCTTCAAAGCAAAAGCTGAAGTTTTGTAGAGAAGGTACTCAGTCCTAAGCCTGCAGCATCATCTCCTGCCTCTAACTGGCTCTTTTTCTCTAGAGAACCTTGAGTGATACACCAGAGAGTCTGCCTCCTTCATCATTCGATGACATTGCTACCAAGAAGCCCTTATCCTCTTCCTTACAATCAGAAGAACCTAGGACAATAAACTCCACAATGTCTGGCATCTTTGTGAAATAGTAGTTCATGGTAGTGGAAGACATAGTCATCCAGTTTACAGAAAATGCTTGGTGGCACATCTGGATTCTCAGATGCTCAAAATACCTTCCATCTCCAGAAATCAGGAATAGGTGGACCGGCTCTTGCCTTAGCTATAGGATTTCATTAGCTGCCTGTGCCCTGCACACCAGAAGAGTAGGAGATGCATACCACGTCCAGGGAAGCAGTCTGTTCTTCCAGAATTCTTTAGTGAAATTTGCTTGACCATGTATTGATCTCTTAAGAGGATTGGCACGCCAAACCCATGGGGGAGCAGGCAGGAGGGCCCCTGCTACAGTATGGGGGGTCCCCAAAGATACTCCCATTCTGAATTCTCCCTTTTACCTCTGCCACTTAGGGAAGATGCTTCCTCCACTGGAGACATGCCTACTGCTCTTTCTTTCCTAAACTTCAGACTCCTAACTTCACCATACTCTGCTCTGTCTGTAATTACCCTTGCTGTCCAGATTAGTCCTTTAGCACACAGAACTCCTGTCTGATTTTTATGCAAGCAGCAAACACAGGAAAAAGTAATCACTGAGCACAGGCTGGCAGGCTAAGGGAAGAGAGACACGGAAGGGCATGAGGTGTTGCCCTCCATGAGAATCAGGCACGAGAATCCCAGAGTCCTTCCAGTAGAAGGATAGAGATAGATGTTGGGGGGGTGAGGGGGTTGGGGGAGATGTGGGAGCAGAAGCTATCAGGAAAGGAGGGCCCAGGAAGACAAATTTCATCTGTTTCGTTTCTCTCTTCTGGCTTCCGGGAGGTCAGAGCATAGTTTTATGCTCTATTACAATACCCACATTGATGAGAGTGATTGCCCTTTTCCCCTCACAGCTCTTATGAATCTTTAAAAAAAGTATCTTGTCAGTTGTCTTAAGTAACAAATACATTGAGAACCTTGCCATCTCGTAGGGCAGATAAGACAGACTAGAATAGTGGAAAGAGTCCAGAGTCTGGAGTCGGACTCATTTGTTTTTGGGAGGCAGCGACGCTCACCATGATCCCACCAATGCGGACCTCCATTGCGTTTGAAATGAGTGCTGCTGGCCGTGGGATAGTGGACAAATCATTTAACCCCTCTGAACTTCTGCTTCTTCAGCTGTGAAATGGTGAAAATAATCATAGCCTGAACGAAATGCATTAGGAGTTGAAGAGAATATATGCAGAGTGTTTCCAACGGTGTCTGGAAGGTCTGCCACCTGCCCGGGCCTTGAATAATAGTGGACCTCTGGTGAGCCCTTCTGTACTCCAGGTAGCGCACTAGACCCATTACCTTCTGTGGTATAGAACCAGGCGCTCCAGGCCTCTATTTCCACTACTGTCCTCTCTGTCCATCTCCTGCCCAGCGGCCTTTCTAAGGAACCTCTGTGAGGGGAGCAGAATGAAGGCCTAATCCTCCTCCTCAGGAAGGGATGCCCTGTCTGAAGCCTCACCTGGGAGTTACAGAGGCAACCACAGGAGGTCAGGGCATCTAGGAGACAGACCCAGGCTTAGGTTGTGATCCAGAGACGGACCAGGGGCTGGTGGGGAAGCCAGGTCATCTCTTAGAGGAGTCCCACTCGAGGTTGATTTATGAATCAATGCCCATGGCTGTTGGGGTCCTCAGAAACCTCAGCATATCACCTTCACATTTCTAACCACATGTGGAGGGACTCTTCCCCAGCTTGAGGGTTGGGAGGGAGCATGGATAAAGCAGAGCGGTGAAGCCCTATAAAGCACAGAGTAGGGAGCATTGAGAACGACTCAACCCAGTGGGTGAAATGTTTGGTTACCTTTAGGGCGACAGCCAGCAGGGCTAGGAGGGCTCCGGCCGGGAGCACTGAATGGAAGGACTAAGCTGGAGCAGCTCGGGGCCAGAACCAGCCCAGGAGGGAGGCTTGTTGCCATGCTGGTCCAGAGAAGTCAGGCGCATGGTTGCCAAGGAACATCTGTGTTGGAATTGTATATGCAGGCCCAACAAAGCCAAATTCCTTAAAAGCAGCTTCTTTCTGACCAGATGGCTTCAGCAGCCTCGACAGAAGGGGATGTGAGAGTGGAGGTGGGTGGCATTCTCAGTCTGGGCCTCCCTATCTTTTTTAGGACTTTGTCCCTTAGTGACTCTTCCCCAGTTAAATTGTGGCTCTTGCTTTTCTTAAGCACTGAACTAGCAGGGAGAGAGCATGGGCTTTCGGCACGGGTCCTCTGTGTTGGAGATCGTTCAGGATCACTTAAGCGGCAGCAGCGTGGGGTGACCCTGTCTTCCAAATATGCACACGTATGGAGTGCGGGATACACGAAGCCCATAAGTAATCCTCAGGCCTAACTGAAGCCAGAACATCCCTTCTCTGAATCCTGACCCGCTTCTACACAGCGCTGATCCAAAAGAGATTGGGCTTATTCAGTGACCGAGAATCTTCAATGTTAGCACTAAAACAGACTCTTGTTTTACACAGGAAGAAACTGACACTCAAATTTGGGGGAGTGCATTGCTCAAGGACATCCAGATGGTGACTGGTAAGATGACAACTCTCTTTCTTGCCCAATGTCTATTTTCCTGGGAAGTTAAAACCTAGTAAAGCGTTCTAAAATGTGAACAAAGGGAGAGCGGAGCCTTGGAAAACCCACAGAGGAGTCGTTCTGATCAAGGGGGGGGGGTCCACCAGAACTGCAGGGGAGACTTGACAAAAGACCCCACCCCAACCAATGGAACTGGAATCTCTAGTTGGGAGGTGCCGAGTACGTTTTGAAAACACCCCCGGGTGCTTCTGATGGGCTGTGCTGGTGAAAATCCATGATGCAGAAGGAGCAGTTTCCCCTGAACAATCCAGTATGGGTCCTAATTCTCAGGTTGCTTGTTTTGCCCTGACTGCTCACCTTCTAACAGAGACCGCATAGAAGCGAGGTTAAGAGTATATGCCCTGGGGATGCCTGGGTGGCTCAGTTGGTTGGACGACTGCCTTCGGCTCAGGTCATGATCCCAGAGTCCCGGGATCGAGTCCCACATCAGGCTCCCAGCTCCATGGGGAGTCTGCTTCGCTCTCTGACCTTCTCGCTCATGCTCTCTCTCACTGTCTCTCTCTCAAATAAATAAATAAAATCTTTAAAAAAAAAAAAAGAGCGTATGCTCTGGAGCCCAGCTTCTTCCCACTTCCACCATGTTCTTTGGGCAAACTTCATAACCATTGCTCTCCTCAGTTTGCTTCTCTGTAAAATGGAACAATACGCTCAGAGGGTGGTGGTGAAAACGGAGGGAACAGAATACACGTATGCTGGGCAAACAGCCTTAGCCTGATGAACCTTAGCTTGTGGAAGTAGATTGGACAGAGCAGTTTCAAATCTGAGTGAGCAGTGTCATTGTGGGAGCCTCTGGAATAGGAAGTCTGGCACAATTTTCTTCTAAGGGAAGTGCACTGCTCATCCTCTTTGGAAACTCTTTTTAGCTCCAAAGGGAAGGAGCATTCATGCAAATTTGTTTCAGGTTTACAGGTGCAGAGCGATCTGGAAATTAGCTTTGGCTAAAAATAAAACAGCTTGATCATTTCTGGTTCCTGCAGTGGAGTGACTTGGATAGCCAGGACAATTTTCCCATCCAAAAACAACTGAAATACTGCATAAAGTATTTCTTTAAATCTTAACAAATGCATCTCTAAGCCAACATGGAAACAAGATAATCCTCTCAGTTCTCAAACAAACTGAAACCAAGAACTCTGGGAGGTAAATGAGTCTTGAAAATGTGGGCAGGGAGCAAGTGGATTTGAAAAAGAACCAACCAAATACAACTCCTATCTGTAAAAGGCGAACGATTTATATGATCTGAAGAGAAACCAGAGCATTCAACTCCTATCTGAATATGAAAAATATACTGGTTGAAATGGAAACCTCAAATGATGGCATAACCAGAAAATTAGATACAGTTAGAAATAACAAAGACAGAGCAATGACAGTATCATGAATACAAGTTTGAGAAGTTAAGAAATACCAAAAAAAAAAAAAAAGGGCAAAAATTAGAAAAGGAGGGAGAGACCAAACGAGTAATTTGAGTTAGATGTGGGGAGAAAATTTCACTCTAACAGATAATGACTAAGAATTTTTAAGAAGTCTTGGAAGGCACTAATTTTCAACAGATCCAAAGGAGGATGAATGAAAGGAACCACACTCCTAGACCCATTAACTACAGAATAAAGGGGAAAAGGTGACGTTGAAAGCAGCCAGAGAGGAAAGATGGGTCTTTGACAAACAGCATGGCAATCAGCATTATTGCTGACTTCTCTCTACTGTAATGGAAGCCAGAAGATATAATGTGCTGACAGAAAATAATTGTTCACAAAAAATTCTATATCCAGCCAAATAGTTGTTTCAAAATGGAGGGCAAATTAAAAACGTTTAAAATAAGAGAAATAAAACAGCATCAGAAGGTCTCTGCTAAATGAAACTCTACACAATATACTTCCAGTGGGAGAAAATGGTCCAAGAGGGACAATGGGAGATATGAGAAGGAATAGTACACAAATATATGCTAAGTATGTGAATAAATATGAACAAACCTTAACTCTATAAGATGATAATAATATAACATTCCCAGGGTAAAAACATATTAGAAGTAAACTGTCAAACAACATGTACACTGGAATAAGTGTGGGAATAATTGGAATTTAAAAATAAAATTAAAGGAGCACCTGGGTGGCTCAGTGGGTTAAAGCCTCTGCCTTCGGCTCAGGTCATGACCCCAGGGTCCTAGGATCAAGCCCCACATCGGGCTCTCTGCTCTGCAGGAAGTCTTCTTCCCCCTCTCTCTCTACTTGCCTTTCTGCCTACTTGTGATCTCTGTCTGTCAAATAAATAAAATCTTAAAAAAAATTAAAGATCATTAATTTTTTAAAAGATTTTATTTATTTGAGAGAGAATGAGAGAGAGAGAGCATGAGAGGAGAGAGGTCAGCTGGAGAAGCAGACTTCCTGCTGAGCAGGGAGTCTGATGTAGGACTCGATCCCAGGACTCCAGGATCATGACCTGAGCCAAAGGCAGTCACTTAACCAACTGAGCCACCCAGGCACCCCTAAAGACCACTAATTTTTGAGGAGGAGGTTAAAGACATTAATTTTAGAATTATGAAAAATGCATCTTAAAATTTTTAGGGTAACCACAAAAAGAAAAGATGCGGCGATTGTAACTTCCAAATAAATAGAAGTCAAAGGGGAAACAACAATAAAATATAAATGAATGAATAAAAACTTCACTTAGTTCACAAGAAGTGGAGTGTGGGAAAACATAAAAAGTGAAGCAAATGTAAAACATGTAGCAAGATAGTAGAAATAAAATCAAATATGTTAGTAATTATGATATATACAACAGGACTAAATTCCCCAGTTAGACAAAAATTGAGTCAACAATGGCCAAATTATTGAAACAGTCCATGTATCCAACAACTGATGAATGAATAAAGAAGATGTGGTGTGTGTGTGTGTATATATGTATACACACACACAATGGGATATAAGAAGATGTGGGCGGGGTGTGTGTGTGGTGGAATAATACTCAGCCATCAAAAAGAAATGAGATCGTGCCAGTTGCAATGACATGGATGGAGCTAGAATGTATTATGCTAAGTGAAATAAGTCAGTCAGAGAAAGACAAATACAATATGATTTCACTCATATGTGGAATTTAAGAAACAAAACCAATGAACATAGGAGAAGGGGGAAAAAAGAGAGAGGGATGTCAACCAGGGAATAGACACTTAATTATAGAGAATAAACTGAGGAAAGGTAGGTGAAGAATGGGCTAAACGGGAGGTGGGCATTAAGGAGGGCACTTGTAATGAGCGCTGGGTGTTCTATGTAAGTAATGAATCACTAAATTCTACTCCTGAAAATAATATAGTCCTATATGTTAACTAACTAACTGGAATTTAAATGAAAACTTGGGAAAAAAGACAAAAATGTATAGCCTGGATAAAAAATAATCTAGCATATGCTACTTCCACGAGACACATTTTAAACATAAGGATGTAGAAGTATTGGAAGTTAAAGGAGGGAGAAAAATATAATAGGCAAATACTAATCAAAGGAAAGCTGGAAAAATATATTAGTATCAGACAAAAAAAAAGACTTTAAGGCAAACAGCTTTATGAATGATAAGGAGGTCACCACATGGCAGTAAAATCTTTATTTCCCAAACACATAAAACAACTTCAAACTCATAAGACTATTTATCCCTATCTATCTATCATCTATCATTATCGGCGTTATTTATGCTCCAAATACATAAAGCAAATAAATGACTGGATGACAAGGGAAGCTAGACCAATCCATTGTGCTAGCAGATTTTACACGTCTCTGTCAGTAATTCATAGATTTAGCAGATAAATATCAGTAAGGACATAGAAGATTTAAAGATCACATTAATAAGCTTGATAAAAGGGGTATATAGAGAACATTGTACTCTGCAGTTGGAAATTATTGCTTCTTTTTAAGCATAAATGGAATTTTCTATGAATAAATTTCAAATGTAATTAAGTTAGAAATCAATAACAAAAATTATAATGAGAAAAGAACCTTACGTTTGAAAATGAAAAACATGCTTTAACAACTCATAGATCAAAGGAAGTACCATAATGGAAATTTAAAAATACATAGAAATGAATATGATGAAAATACTGTTTTAAAACTTTTGGAATACAATTAAAGCAAACTAGAAGAGATATTTGTTAATCTGAAAAAGGACCTCTTAAAAACCTACAGTAAACGTCATTATTAATAGTCAAGAGGTTAAATTCAAGGGATAAGATAGAAATGCTCACTTCCAATATTCCTATTCAACAATGTATTGGAGGTCATAGTTAGGACAATAAAACAAGAAAAAGAAATGAAAACTGTAAGAATTGGAGAGGAAGAAACAAAACTGTTTTCAGTTGTAGAAGTTCAAAAATAATCTATATCTTCATTACTAGAGTTAATAGTTTCGCAAGATGACCGCACGTAAAATTGATAAAAAATCAGTTGCCTTTCTATATACCAGAGGCAATTAGTTAGAAAAATATCATTTCAGAAGGTACTATTTACATTAGCAACAAAAAGTAGAAAGCGTTTAGAAGGACCTTTATAAGAGAGATGTAAGTCTGTATAGATAAAACTCTAAAACTTTCCTGAAAATCTTTAGCCCTAAAACCATGGCCTATACCATGTTTACATTTGGAACAGGAAAACAATATTATAACAATGTAAATTCTTCCCTTTGTGATCTACAGAATAGTGAAATTTCAGTAGGAGTTTGGTTTTGTTTGGTAGGATAAAACAAGCAGATTCTTAAATTTGTGTAGAAGGTCAAAAGGCCAAGTGTTGACCAAATAAGGCTGAAGGAGCAGCAGAAGGTAGCGGGACTCTCCCTACTACGGGTCCGCACTTCTGAGAAATCATTGCAAATTCAGCTATGTTCAGCGGAAAACATTTTTTTATTCAGAAGATAACTTCAAGAGAGTAAACAGAAGATACAAATTGAGAGAGAGATTTACAATATATAACTACAAGGGACTTTCAGAATCTAGATCTACTCTCTGAAGCAATAAGAACAAAGCAGGGACGCCTGGGTGGCTCATTTGGTGAAGTGTCTGACTTGATTTCAGCTCACGTCATGATCGCAGGGTCATGGGATGGAGACCCGCGTCCGGCTCCCCGCTCAGTGGGGAGTCTACTCTCTCCCTTCCCCTCCCCCTCTCCTTGCCACTCTCACTCTCTGTCTCTCTAAAATAGATAAATCTTAAGAAGAGGAAGTAGGAGGAGGAGGAGGAGAGGAAGAAAAGGAAAAAGAAGGAGGAAGCAAATGGCTCAGTAGAGCAGTGGGGAAGACACCAGTGGGCCCTTTACAGACAAAGAGTCCACACATAACTCATAATTGTATGAAGAGATGCCCAAGCTCTTTATCGACTGGTGAACTACACCTTAAACACCTTAAAACTACAATGCAAAACCATTTTATACCTCCAAATTAGCAAATACAGGGTTGCTGATTTCTGGCTGGGGGTTGAGGTGAGGGAATCATATAAGATGCTAGTGGGGGTCTAAACTGGCATAGGCACTTTTTTTTTTTTTAAAGATTTTATTTATTTATTTGACAGAGATCACAAGCAGGCAGAGAGAGAGAGAGGAAGGGAAGCAGGCTCCCCGCCAAGCAGAGAGCCCGATGTGGGGCTCGATCCCAGGACCCTGGGATCGTGACCTGAGTGGAAGGGAGAGGCTTAACCCACTGAGCCACCCAGGCGCCCCTGGCACAGGCACTTTGGAAAACAGTGTGGCGAGACGGAGTAAGACCCAGTAAGGCTCATCATCCACGCGCTCCATGCCCCAGCATCTCTACTCCTACCTGAAGAAACAGGATGCACAGAACAAGACCCCTCACAGCTGCGGTGTTCTTAGTGGTTCCAAACTGGAAACAACCCGGGTGTCCACCCACAGCGGAATGGGTGGACGGTGGTGTCCGTGATTCAGGGTACAAAGCAATACGGGTAACACATCGGGGCTAATGAGTGAACCCCCACACAGCCGCCCTCAGCAGCGTGAAGGAGACTGAGAAACATAAAACCAAGCATGAGCGAATCACAGTTGAAACTCATAAGAGTATGACTGTATTGATATAAATGTCAAAAACAAAATTAATCTATTTTTAGAGGTTATATTCATGGGTGATAAGAGAAGGCAAGGGAGGCCCTTGGCGCAAAAATCAGGCTCGGAAGGTTAGCTCCAGCAGTTGCCCTGAAGGAGGCACTCGGGGATCTGAAGGTTTGGTAAGGTTTTATTTCTCTTCCTGAAGGGCGAATATGCAGGTGTTCATGTTACTGTTGGTTTCCAAACCATACAGAAGCTTTTCTACATTCCTGTGTATGTGATGTAGTTCATGATGAGAACGAAACAAAACAAAAGCTGTCGGGCAAATAAAACCAAGCCTGTTAGCTGAACAAAAATTGTGGGGCAATATAAGGGAGGACCCCAGGCTGGAGAACGCGGCACTATGTCGCCCACAAGGCAGTGCAGCCTCCCTGGGTCTCTTTTCCAGACAAGTCCTTTGTGACAGTCCACAGCTCCAGCCTGATCCTCCTCACCCTGGCCAGGAGAAGAAAGGGGCCTTTTCTCTCCCTCTCTTTCCCTTTGTGTTAATGAGATTGCTGGTCTGGGTCAACTACTTTGTCCAAGGTCGCACAGCCAGGGAAGGTTCCCAGTCCGCCGTTCATTTCACCTATTATTATGCAGGGTTTTATTTTATCCTTCCCGGGAGGACCTCAGAGAAGAGAATATTAAAAGGCTACAGTAATTAGCCTCACATTGTAACATCCTTGACTCCGGGCTACCTCCTTCAGCAGGGGAGGGGAAAGTTTAATTCCGCCCTGTGGAGGGGTCTGAGATTCTGGCTAGAAAATCCTCAGGAGAGGATTTCCCAAAGATGCCCAAGGGCGTCTGGGGTTGATGCGAGTCACCCTTGCTCCCAGTGGTCTTTGAACTGTAACTGTGGACCCTATGGAGGGTAAAGCATTAGGCCCCCTCTGTGTGTTGGGAAGGGGAAGAGTGGGTATGGGGGTAGGTTGTGTGGGCAACTTGGAGTAGACAGGACAGATTTCCAGCACACGGTTGCTGATTCTTGGCTGAAATTTTTACCTGTTTCTTGATGTCAGCCTCCGTCGCATCTGCACAGTAGAGCTGCACGCAAGCAACTGTGCATTTGGAGCTCCTTCTGCTGTTGCAAGACTCTCCTCCTTGTCTTTGCTGCTATTTTAAGGAAATGATCTTGTAGCCCTTTCTTACAAATAAATATCGTCCCTTTCTGTGCCAGCATGTATAAAGTAAGAAGTATAAAATGTAACTCCTCCTGAATTCATAGTTACAGCGGTTCCTGGGTTTTGTTTGGGTCTTCTCTAACCTCAAAGGGCATCCTGTGGAATGCAGACTATGGCAAATGCATCTAAATGCATCACAGTGTGCCATTGTCAAGTTCGTTGGGCCATCGTCCCTACTTATTCCATCAAACACTAAGCCAGATGTGGTTGTAAAGGTATTCTGTAGATGGGATTCAAATCCATAATCAGTATATTTTATTTATTTATTTTTAGAGGTGTGGAGGAGCAGAGGGAGAGGGGGAGAGGCCATCTTAAGCAGGCTCCACGCGGGGGCTCTATTTCAGAACCCTGAGATCAAGATCTAGGCTGACATCAAGAATTGGATGCTTAACCGACTGACCCACCCAAGTGCCCCATAATCCGTTTACTTTAAATGAGGAGGATTATCTGAAGTAATCTGGATGAGCCTAGTTCAATCAGAGGTAGCATCTTAGAGCAGAGTTAAGGCTTCGCTGAGTAAGAGAAATTCTGTCTGTGGATAAGCATCTCGGGCCCTGCCTGAGAGTTTCCAGCTTGCCCTTCCCGATGGTCTGCCCTATGGATTTCAGATGTGCCTGGAGTTATGGGTTGAATTGTGCTCCCCAAAAGATGTTGGGGTCTTCACCACAGACGCTGTTACGTGCCCTGTCTTAGAAACAGGATCTTTGCAGATGATCAAGTTAAGATGAGGTGTCTAGGGTGGGCCCTAATCCAGTATGACTGTGTCTTTATAAAGGGGAAAATTGAGACTCACGACACACATAGGGGATGATGATGTGCGGACTCAGGGATAGGAGAGTCATCTACAAGCAAAGGAACACCGTGTGTGTATCCACCTCCATATCCTACTGTGACTCTATTTCTTCAGCAGAACCCTGACGAATGCAAAATGATGATATAGTAGCACTGAAGTGGGCGGGGACCAAAGGAGCTGACGTAAGTAACTCTGGGAAAAGTTATCAGACTAAGGGCAAGAGAAGTACACAAAATGCTGTACTCCTCTTACTCAAGTTGTTTCTCACAGGGGTATAGGGTAGCTGTTCTCCAACTGCTTTATCTGTAGACCAGGACTGAACATGGAAGTAACTGATGACAGATCCTGAGAGCCTGGTTTCTCATTGTTAGAGAAGGAAGTTACAGATAAGCAGGAGAGAGAAGCTAGAACAACCTCTGGGGTACTGGATTAGAGTGGAAAGCCATCAAGATGAACTCACGTTTGGTAGGTAGATAGATAGACGGACAGGTAGACAGACACAGAAACAATTGTTGAGATGTGTGTGTACATGAGTTAGAGTACATAAGTGTATATCCTTGCTCTGATCACTAAGAGGACCCAGAAGCATGCTGGTAGTAGGGAGCACACCAGGCACCCAGATTTTGGTTTCTAATATCTTTTTTCCAATGAAATAAACCAGGGGTCCCTGGAGAAATGGCTAATTCTAGGATTAGTGCAAGAAATATACAAGTTGAGTTTGAAGTGGCTTATAGTGCCAGAGAATAAGAAAGAGCTAAGGCAAAACAAACAATAAACCCAACCGCATGGATGGAGGGTACGTCAAAGAGACACAGCTGCCAACCTGGCCGAGTACCCAGTAGCTAACGCTGGAACAGTTTAAACAACAGCATAATTAGCAGAGTGCTGCGGTATAACCCCAACTATAACATAGATATATGTGAGTCCATATTGATGTAACTAAATGATTGGCTAAATAAATAATGTGGGTGAAGAGACAAATTTTCCTTACAGAAGAATTCTAAATAATATACGTAGAGGTAGCTACTCCTCATTCTAGAATGTGGAACTTAATCTCCTGCCCCTCCCCAGGGTGGGTCAGGCTTATTGACTTGCTGCCAACAACAGAGTATAGTGGAAAAAATGGTAACTTTATACAGTGGAGAAACCTGAAAAACACCCCCTTAATCACATGATGAGGGGTAGCATCAGTGGGGATGTCATGTCGATATCCTGTGCCCGTGACATGATGTGATGAGGACATCTCATCTTTGTGGTCTTCTTTCCAAAAACTCGTAACTCCAGGCCAATGGCAAGGAACACAGCAACCAAAGCCAGATTGAGGTACATTCTACAAAATGCCTGCCTGGTGATTCTTGTAGATGTTAATGTCATAAAAGCACAAGGAAAGACTGAGAAACCGTCAAAGACCGGAGGAGACTAGAGAGACAGGACAATTAGATGCAATGGGAAACTCTAGATTTGGTCCTGGAACAGAAGGAGGACATTGGTGAGAGCTCTGGTGAACCCCACGTAAGCCTGGGGTTTCGTTAATAGCAATGTGCTGATGTTGCCTTCTCGGCTATGCGGGTGGACCATGGAGAGAGGAGACATCAGCGCCAGGAGGCTGGGTGACTGGTGGAGGGGAGTTCTCCAGGCTGTCTTTGCAACTTTTCTGTAAAACAAACATTATCTTAAAATTAAATGTTTATTTTTAAAAGGCCATTTAGCTCCAACCCTTACCAGCTGTGTGACCTCAGGTAAATCATTTAATCTTTCAGGGCCTCAATCTTGTCTCTTGTAGAATGGAGATTAAGAACACACCTGCCCGTAGGACAGTTGTAAAGATTAAATGAGTTAATACAAACAGCCTAGAACAGCGCCTAGCACAAGGTAAGTCCTTAATAAATGTCAACTCTAATAATACTTTTGTTTTCTTTCTATAGACTGTTTATTCTCCATGACTGCTTACTCAGTATGTGATAATCTACCCTACAGACCAGTATTTTTTTTTTAATTTAATTTTTTTTTTAAGTAGGCTCCTTGCCTGGCAGGGAGCCCTACACAGGGCTCAAATTCATGACCGTGAGAACAAGACCTGAGCCGAGATCAAGAGTCCCATCCTTGTCCTCTTTATCTCTCTGTCAAGTAAATAAATAAAATCTTTAAAAAAAAAAACACAAAAACTAAAAACGTCCCGGGCTCAATGGACAGAGCCACCCAGGCGCCCCTAGACCAGGATAGTTTTAGGTGGGATGTAGTTGGGTTGTGCAAGACTACCCATTGGAGAGTAAGAAGAAACAATAGAACTTCTGTTTTTTGGTTGTTGTTTTTTTTTTTTTTACTTGACAGATATCACAAGTAGGCAGAGAAGCAGGCTGGGGGTGGGGGGAAGCAGGCTCCCCACTGAGCAGAGAGCCTGATGTGGGGCTCGATCCCAGAACCCTGGGATCATGACCTGAGCAGAAGGCAGAGGCTTTAACCCACTGAGCCACCCAGGTGCCCCTAGAACTTCTGTTTAATATGCAATATTTATTTCCTCCTTTTAAGTTTCCTATTTTTTGTGTATGTACTATACTGTGTATCTTTTTTTTTAAAGATTTTATTCATTTATCTGACAGACAGAGATCACAAGTAGGCAGAAAGGCAGGCAGAAAGAGATGGGAGGGAAAGCAGGCTCCCCCTGAGCAGAGAGCCCGATGTGGGGCTCGATCCCAGGACTCCAGGATCATGACCTGAGCCGAAGGCAGAGGCTTTAATCCACTGAGCCACCCAGGCACCGCTATCCTGTGTATCTTAATCTAGTGTATCAGAATACAATATGTAGACACATATATGAGGGGGGGTGCCCTCAACCTTTTTCACTGATAGAATAAGTGATCAAACAGGCACGGGGAACCGGAGGCCAGACCCACTCTCGCATTGCCTCCAGACGACCTTTCTTTGGGTTCAAAGTCGCAGCCACCGAGTCTAATTTTGCATTAAGGCCTAATGTCCAAGTCATTTAAATCTGCATGAAAATGATGTTTTAGAACAGAAAGCTGAAAGTGTTGAGGTTGATTCAATATGTATTTACTACCCAGTGTTCTTTCAGCCTGGATTATTTCAATTTGTTCCATTACTGGACAAAATCTCTCCACTTACTTTAAAGAATCTAAATTTTCCCTCTGGCTTCTACCAGGCCTTATTTATGGCTTTACAAGAGTTTCTTCCAGTTATTTCAGGTTCAGTCAGTTTATGATTCTAAAGCTTTTTTGGATCTGGGTAGTGATACGTGATAAAATGAGGCACGAACAACATAACTAACTTCACTTTAAGTGTTGTAGGTATTCACTTCTTCACGGTCATTTATTCACAGTTATTCCTTCAAACACTGGTTTAGTTTAAAAAACAATCCAGTAAGAATCCCCGGGTCTTAGAGACAGACTTAAATTTAAATCCTGCTGGATTTTAGGGCATGGGTTCAGACCCTGCCATTAAGCAGTCGTGTGTCCTTGGGTAATCCTTTCTCTCTTCTTTTTGAACTCCTTCCCATCTACTTCTTCATTGGAAGGACAGAATGTTTGCCTTGCAGGGATGTGTAAGGAATAACCACAATTTTGTGAAGCAGTTGGCTCAGCCTCTGGGGTACGGTAGGCACTGAACACACAGACAGTTTTCCTATTGTCGTTGTCATTATACTGCTATTGTGTCAACCACAAGGGTAAACCTTGAAGAGAAAGATGATCAGGTGTGGTCCTTGCCTGTGAAGAACACACACACACCACCCCTAAACATGTAATTGACACGCTGAAGTACCTGGTAAAAAACAAAATAGAAAGCGAGCTTAAAATGCCAAGCAACACTCTCCTTGCCTACATGTCCCACACCTAGTCCCATTCTCCTGTGGTATATTCCAAAAACAATAAGCTTTGATCACGGTTTCTTAATTCCCTCAGCTTTAGAACATTCTGTTGACTCTTTGTTAAGAACGTATGCTGTGTGGGGTGCCTGGGGGGCACCTGCCTTCTGCCTTCAGAAGGCATCTGCCTTCAGCTCAGGTCATGATCTCAGGGTCCTGGGTTCGAGCCCCAAGTCAGGCTCCCAGCTCTGCGGGGAGTCCGCTTCTCCATCTCTAGGCCCTTCCCCCGCTTGTGTGCTCTTTCTCTCTCTCTCAAATACATAAGTAAAATCATAAAAAAGCAAAACTAGATGCAGACTTAGGTCACATGACTCTGTACTTCCCCTACCTCTTCTTGTCCTAAAGCTTGACAGTTCCGTTATTTTCTAAAAATTCCTCATTGGTGATATTTTTAGCTTTAAATACTATGCTTGAACCTCTATTTTTTGTTCTCTTCACCTTCAGTCAGTAATTTACGTCCCTGTATGAAAGACAAGGTCACTCTCTTTCATCTCTTATCTTCTGTAAGAAGCAGCCCAATTCTCTAAAATGCGGTTTGATGAATAACAAATCTGCCAAATTTACCAAATGTAGGATTTGGGCATTTCATGTTGATGTGATTGCTTTGGATTCCTCCTCAGTAATTTCATTTTCAGGGAGGATGCTAGCCAACCCTCTGAATTAGTCTAGACCCCTTTGTCAGCTACACCTTTGCTTTTACGTTGTCAACGTTCAGATGCTCCGTTCGGCTCTGCAGTTGTAATAAAGGCTTCCCTGCTTTCTCTATGGTTGATTGGAAGAGTTAGAAAATGCACATGTGTTATTTTGATCAATTAATCATTGCCCACCACAGGCAGGGACAGTACACTGGGATCACACTGTCCTCCTGGCGGGTCCAGTGTCAGGACTAAGGGCTCCTGGAAAGGGAAGAAGGCACAGTAATGTCAAGGTCAGATGGTTTTTCTTTCTTTCAGTCTGTCAGTTGCTTAAAATCATGTCTCATTTTGGGGCGCCTGGGTGGTTCAGTGGGTTAAGCCACTGCCTTCGGCACAGGTCATGATCTCAGGGTCCTGGGATCGAGTCCCGCATCGGGCTCTCTGCTCAGCAGGGGGCCTGCTTCCCTTCCTCTCTCTCTGTGATCTCTTCCCTTCCTCTCTCCCACTGTGATCTCTCTCTGTCAAATAAATAAATAAAATCTTTAAAAAATAATCATGTCGCATTTTACTTGGCTATGTATTTGGACCTTCTTGCATAGCTTTCGGTCTCCCTGACGTTTCACATCAGGAAAAATGTACCGAATCAGGTTTCATTTTGGAAACGCTTCACCGGTGTCAACCCTTCGTGTCATTTTTTTTCAGAAAAGAACAGTTTGGGCTGTAAACACCTGCAAGTCTCTGGAGCATTCACCCTAGCACCTGACTCTGAGTTGATCGTAAGTTTAGATGTTCTCACAGATTGCAACATAGCTTCGTATTAGGAGCCAAAGCAACTGTGGATTTTAGGGTCAACTTGAAAGGGAAACACGTGAGTTTCTCAGGGTGTGCTCAGCAGTCAGCTGAGGTCAGAGTTTGGGCTGATTTCCCTTTTTTTGCCCTGAAGGAAGAGACTGAGGCTCCCTGGAGGAAGTCCACCACTGAAGGATTCATCCTTATCTCGGTTTCCCTAGAGGTCTCAAGGGACCCATGTAAGTCACAGCCCATAGGGCTCCGCTGGGATGTAAGACCTGTGCGGATTCAAACGTCTATACCACGCTGTACATGGAGCCATAGTGTATTCGGATGTGGCCATTTGGTCTGGGCCATTGAGGGAAAGGGTAGCGCTACTAGGACAACGGGACCCTAAAGAAATTTGAGGGAGGTTGAGGGAGCAATCCATTCTTCATGTCACCCCAAGCCAGACCAGGTCTGCCTGCTGCTCATTTGTGGCAGACGCTTTCTCTGTAAATGATTAGACCAGGCCTATCGATGTTTTCCTGAACCATATTGCCTCTCCAATCATTAACGTGCCTTTTTATCTCCTCTCTGGTCACCCAGCCTTCTCCCCTTTGAAGCTGGTTGTGAAAGAGATAAGGTCCTAAGAATCAGAATTACATCTCAACTCTAGGTCTTTCCCAGAATGTGTCAGAGTGGATCTTTCTGAAAGGCACCCCCACTCCCACCCTCTCCAGCAGCTGGGCCTGCGCCCCACGGGCTCCCTGCACTAGGCCCACGTCCCACTTCTCACCCAGTCACTTCCCTGCTCAAACCCTTCTCGACTCCCAACTGTCTGCCTTTCCAGAGGTAGCTCCCTTGCACCCCCACAGCCAGTCAAGCTGGGGCTTCCTTCTTGCTCTCACCTGGATGCCCTTGGCTTGCTGTCTCTGCATATCTCAATTCTGCTCATTTTCAAGGCCCCAGCACCTCCCTCCAGCCTCCCTGGTCTCACAGCCGGGGCTCTGACAATACTCGTGGAGTCCTCTGAGAGCTTTACAGGAGGACCTTCTATTTCCTTCTCTCAACCTGTGAGGCAGGGACTGATGGCCGCTGGAACCAGGATGGGAACCCAGGTGTGCCTGAGCTCAGAGCCCTGACTTTCCATTATTCCGGGATGCTCCAAGACTCTTGGCTATTAAAATACTGGTGTTGGGACACCTGGGTAGCTCAGTCATAGAGCTGCTTCCTTCGGCTCAGGTCATGATCTCAAGATCCTAGGATCGAGTCCTGCATTGGACTCCCTGCTCAGCGGGAAGCCTGCTTCTCCCCTGTGCTCCTCTCTCTTTCAAATAAGTAAATAAAATCTTTAAAAAAATTAAATAACTGGGATCTTTCCCCATGTAAGGGGCACTGATGTCCTGGTGAGTGGGAGAATGTCCAGTTCGCCTTTCCCTGTCGATTTCAGTATGGAGGAAAAGGCAGGATTCTTCTATGGGGAGAGGCAGAGGTGTTCATGACTGGGGCTCTCCTGTGGCCTGCCAGCAGTGGGGTCTGTTCCCTCCCTTCCTCTCAGGTGCCCCCAGTGCTTCCTGTCCGTTGCTAGCCCATCCTGTTCATTCCTCCCAGCCCTGCTTCCTGTCTGCCCAGCCGTCACAGTGGCAGAAGAGGGTTGCTCCGGGAGACCTTACAGCCCTCTTCCCACTTCCCTGCTTCCATCCAGGCTGGTTTGACCTCCTTCTCCTCTCCGAGTGTTTCCTTTTTGGGGCTCTTCCCCAGGCTTCAATATCTATCTTCCCCTCTTGCGGCGTGGTGACTTGGTCATATCCGAGTCAGACATAAAGCCCAGCCTCGGTACCTAGACCGAGTACAAGCAGCTCCTCTGATCCCTGCTTCTCAGACACTTCCAGCACTCACGGCCGGCCCTGTGATCAGGGTCTGAATTATGCGCTGCCAGGTAATTGATCCATCCCTCCATTAACGCATATTTATCAAGGTCTTATTATATGTGGGGTCCTGATGAGGCTGCAGTGAACAAAGAGTAATTGTCCCTGTCTGCACGGGCCCTTACAGTCTCGCAAATGTACTATAATTGGTTTGTGGGTGTCAACTTGTCTCCTCACGTAGACTGTTAATTCTATGCTGGCAGGAACCTTATTTTCTGGTCCTCTCGTGGCCTCTGCACAGCTTAATACAGTGCTGGGCACGACACGGAAACAGTCGCAATGGATAATGTATAGTGCGTTATAAAACATTTACAGTTTAAGGAACATTTTTCATACACACGGTCAGATTTTTAATTGAATCCTTAGGAAGTCGAATAAAACTGAAGAGTTGGGTCTGAGTCGTTTAAGAATCTTACAGTTCTTAGAATCCATGCTCAGTAAATACTGTTCATCATTTATTAGGTGAGGATAGGAGAAACTTTCTTTCCAGTTTTTCTGTTCAAAGCAAGGGATTTGAACCTTCTATAACAGTAGAAACATTTATTTTTATAGAACATGCGTGTCTTTGAAGAGAGTAGTCTGGAAGGGCCTAGAATGAAAAAGCCCCTGTCCCCACTCTGCCTCACCCACTGTTCTCCTTCCCACAGACAGTCAATTTTAAAGTTCTGTATCTGTTTCTTCTTCATGTGAGAGAAATGTAAATAATTCTGGGCAGACACTAGCAGAGTGATCACAAGTCCCTCCTATCCTGTCAGGGTCACTCCTTTGCAATGTGACTTCACAGCCCCTTCCGTCCAGAGGCAGAATCCATTTCCCCACCCCTTGAGTCTGGGTTGGCCCTGGGACTTCCTTTGTCCAGTAGCATAAGGCAGAAGTGACATTTTGCAAAGCCTAAGGCCAGGCCTCTATGGGCCTTTCAGCTTCTGCTTTTGACCTTTTGGAATGCTGTCCCGAGACTGTCATTTAAGGGGCTTGATCCAACCTACAGAAGAGTGCTGAAGTAGTGTCTCGTGGAAGGTGATTCAGCGTGCGTGCACACACACACACACACACACACACACACCCTGCACGTACGCACCCTTCAAGCTCTCTCTCTTTCCTCGATTTATTTATATAACCTGCAAGTATATATTGCACTGTTCTCCAAAGCTTGTGTATTCTTTTCAATATAAATATTTAAGACAGCCATTCCAAACACAAGTAAACATTCTGGATCTACGAATCCAAGGAGTGAACAGCAAGAACAAAAAATCCTGAAAGTACTGAGGGGCAGCTTGGAATTATAATTAAAAAAAAAAAGTAAACCTGTGATATCCAAGAAATAAGGAGTCCACGTTGCATTCTCTCAGACACGGCACTGTGACAAAAATAAAGGCAAGGAGAGAGGGACACGTCCCAGTTGTCATCTGTGCTAACTGGGAGTGGGAAGCGTTGGCGAGCATTGGAGTGGACGGTACAGCGCTCAGAGCAGAAGGCTGGAACTCTGTAAGGTCACATCGAGATGCCTGTGCAGCTTCTTTACGAAAGAAAAAAACTGGGAAACAACAAAGGTAGGGTTTCTATTTTAAGCTAGAGCAAAAGAAAGAAAGACAGACCATGAGCCGGAAGCCTCCATCTCGGCTGTCGCAACATTTCAGCCTCAGAACGTTGCTCTTCCTTCTACCTCCTGTCCAGGACTCCGAAGCGACCTTTCCCCACAGCAAGCAAGCTGAAACGCTCTGTCTAGGATTATGATAATATTTTTTCTTTAGAAAACAAAAGTGGTAGTCGCACTTATGTATGTATTTTTTTTTTTACTTTCATTACTCTGTCGCAGTAAGTTTTTTATGTACAGTAGTGGACTGTTTTCTCCCATCCTAGCTTTCCTGCATGTCCTGTTCCTTTTATTAGGGAAAATTCCATATCTAGGTGGTTTTATAGGCACATATAGGGCACGAAGGATGAAGTTATGTTGTTCTGGTCGCTGCTTCCTCCCTTGGATCTGGCTTACTTAATCATTTTTCTTTTGCTTCTTTCTGTCCCCCTTTCTCTCTTTTCCCTCTATTCTTCTTTTAGAGACTTCCTTCACTTGTAATCTGAGCAATGCATTTGAAATCACATTTGTTGTCATTTATGTAATTTAGTTTTTTGTTTTTAAGATTTTATTTATCTATTTCACAGACAGAGATCACAAGTAGGCAGAGAAGCAGGGAGAGAGAACGAGGGGGAAGCAGGCTCCCTGCCGAGCAGAGAGCCCGATGCGGGGCTCGATCCCAGGACACTGAGCCACCCAGGCGCCCCGTGGAACTTAGTCTTTAGCAGCAGCACCCTTCAGAATATTCAACCCACTGTGCTCCCAAAACAGAAATCTATCCACTTTCGTCCTGCATATATGTGCCGAAATCTCACCTCCACCCATGGGCCCTCCTGACAGGCTACATTGTTGTTGACTTTGACCTTCTTACTCCTTTAGTGTCATCTTCACGTAGTCTCTGGAGGAAGAGGAGATTAAACGTGTGTGTGTTCGTGCATTATTCTGAACCTCAAACAAGAACAGGTTTTTCAAACTTAAAATTTAAATATGCTCTGTTTTATTGTTCACTGGTTTTAGCTGCTTAGCAAAAAAAGCAGATGAAAACAAAATAGAAATGTCAAGATAAGCTCTAAGTTGTCATATGACCACTGCCATTTAGTTAATAAACTTCAAAAAGATGACAAAATATATTTCACACTTTCAGAAAGTAATTTCCAAAGATTTTCAAAAGTAGGTTTAGCTTATTGTATGGAAGGGGTCATTGTCTACATATTTATTTAAAATATTTTACTTATTGGAATAAATGATGTTACAAGGGAACACCCTGTTGGAATGATATTTAAGTTTTTGGAACATTAATCACTGTATTCACTGAGGCAATGGGCTACTCACATGGCAATAGTTTTTTTTTTTTTTAATTTTTTAAAAGATCTTATTTATGTATTTGAGAGAAAGAGTGAGAGAGAGAAAAGGCACACAAGGAGGGGGAGAAGGAGAAGCAGGCTCCCCACTGAGCAGGGAGCCCAGTGCTGGATTCTATCCCAGGACCCTGGGATCATGACCTGAGCGGAAGGCAGATGCTTAACTCACTGAGCCACCCAGGCCCCCCACATGACAATAGTTTAAAAGCCTTCTTAAAAGTAAGTTTAAATTTTGTTCCTTTCTGTTTATATTATCTAGCAAGTCCATGCTTTGAGCAATATCCTTTATAATAATCCCTGTGTATTCACTTGGCTGGAACATTTGGAACATTCAGCAGTATCTGCCCTAACAGGATTGTGCACCAGCAGTATTTGTGTCCCTCCGTACTGTAGGAACATAGCAGCGAGGGGAGCCACAGGGTACTGTTCCTTCCTTCCGCACGGGTCCCTTGGCAGCAGGCAGTCATCATTGCTTTAGCCACCGGGCCCCCACACCCCTTCCTCACAGCGGCCCCGGGTCCCCTCAGAGCAGCAGCTCTCTGCAGTCTGTACAGGGAGATGATACATCAGCGGGGCTGATCCTTGCAGAATCTAAAGGCTTGTGTGTCAGATTCAAGTCCCAATCCTGGTAGCGGATAAGAAGGCCTAAGGCTTATGCTTAGTTATTAAGGCCCCCCTCCAAGTCCCCGTCTCTATCTCTGGTCTCTTTCTCTTATACACACACACACATACACATACACACGCACACGCACACGCTTGCGTGCCTTTGAATTTGGACTGGCATGTCACAAAGAAGAGATAAATGATTGGAGTCACTTAGTCAATCGATGATCCGCCAAGGGCTCTGAGCGGTGCCTGCCACTGACATCTTTGAAGATGTCTATATATGCTTCCTCCCTGCTTGGTTTCCTCTGCCAGCTCTTGAGTTGTGGAAACTTCCTTCCTAGGCAGTCTCTTCCTGCAGAGACCACTGAGTTATTTTCTGTTTGCTAACCACCCTAACATGATTGCCCTTATGACCCAATATGACCAAGGGTTACAGGCTGTTGAGCAACATTACAGTAAGTGACGTCAGCGACATTGGCTAGACTTGTAGTATCAAGTGGACAAGAAGACAGTCTCCATCCCCACTAGGGTTCAGAACCGTAGACGTTATTCGATACAGCAGAACTGAACACCTCTCCACCTTGGTTTCTTTTGCAAACTTGGAAATAGACAAAGATTCTGCATAAGAGACTTTTCAGAAATAGAAGGGATGGCATGGTACAGGCATTCATTCCCTTCGGCCAGTCTAAACGGAGCAGAGAGCCAACACTCATGTGCTATAACTGTTTCTAGCTTCCTGTCCTTTCTGTTACCATTTTGAAATTTTAAAATAAATTATGAGACATTTCCGTATAAAGGAAATTTAAAAATCCATGTACCAAATTTATTACATAGGACTAGGTTCAGGAGCTTGTAACAGAAAAATGAAAAAGAGTGGCTCAGACATGTTTATCTTTCTACCCTGACAAGAACTTTGGAGGTAGGTCAAAGCCAATATGGAATCTTAAAGATTCCTTCAAGAACCACCCTTCCCTCTTGCTGCTTCTCCACCCTTGGCTTCCAGCCTTCTCCACCCTTGGCTTCCACCCTTCCTTCACGTTGTGAAGATAGTTGCTGCCGCTACCCCCGGTTTATTTCAGGCAGAAAGAAGACAGAAAAGGAGCCTCTCCATACACAGAGTGCTGTTGATCTTGTTTTGCTGCCTCAGGAACTCCCTCTCTGGGACTTCTGCACACCTCTCTTTAGTCAGAACTGTTGTCATATGGCCATTCCAGGCCACAAGTGGCTTTGGAAAACGGACACTGCCAGCCTCATCAGAATTAGGCTTCCATTAATAAGAAAGAAAGAAAGAAAGAAAGAAAGAAAGAAAGAAAGAAAGAATGGATATTGGGCAAACAACTCATCAATGTCTGTCATCTCCTAATGCCAGGATTTAAGAGATGTCAATATTTTGCAAATTTGCTTCAGATCTTTTCCCTTTTTTTCTAATTTTTAAAATTTTTTAAATAGATTTTATTTATTTATTTGACACAGAGAGAGAGAGATCACAAGTAGGCAGAGAGGCAGGCAGAGAGAGAAAGAGGGAAGCAGGCTCCCCGCTGAGCAGAGAGTCTAATGCGGAGCTCAATCCCAGGACCCCGAGATCATGACCTGAGCCAAAGGCAGAGGCTTAACCCACTGAGCCACCCAGGTGCTCCCAGATCTTTTTCTCTTTAAAGATATAGAACATCTCAAATAAAACTAAAGGCCTATCTCCATATCATTTCCTCCTTTCCACTCCAGAGGTAACTATAACCCTTAAGTTGGTGTCTATAACTCCTACACAGATTTTTATACTTATGCCACATATAGGTTTGGTTTCTGATAACGCTGGGCTAAATAATTCAAGCCTTCCTTGTGATAAATATACCTAAATGCTGTCTAAACTATATATAGAGATTCTTTCTAGGCTATATTTTAAAATCTAGTAAAAGTGTTAAAGAACTGACAAAATTATAACAACTATCAGGCCAGAATTTAAGGAAAAGAAGGAACCAAAGAGGTAAGTTGAACACCACTGCAGTCAGCACACAGGTCACCTTTATATGGTCATGCTGCTGGAGTTGGGTTAGGGACAGACTTCTGGTTTCTTCACCCAGAGAGTGTTGTTTTTTGGGACCAGCTTGATATGGAAGAGGGTGTCCTATTAGATTTCCAGTATCAAAGAAAACCCTGAGCAATTTCTTTTTCTTCGTCTTTTTTTCCTTACTCCATGAAGTTACCCAAGCTGAAGTTCAAGTTTGTTGAGATCAACAAAAGCCCTTAGGGCAAAAGCAGTTTCAATGTTCAGGTGTCCTACTTTCACAGATGGGCAGGGAAAAACTAACATAATTAATGTTTGCAATTTCTCAGGCATGTTTTTCCTGACCTTATGATCTCCTTCCTTCTGTGTTCTTTGAATTTGTTCTATTTTGTCTAATTTCTTAGTTTACTGACTCTTTTTTTTAATTAATTAAGCTATTTAAAATCATGAATTTCTTTTCTAGAAATACTGCTTTGTCTATATTTCCTAAATTTTTAATCTATATTTAATCTATATTTCTTAAAATAGTTCTAATTTCTTTGACCTACAAATTATGTAGAAGTATATATATTTTTATAAACATACATAAGAAATGGATGATACATTTAGAAAAGTGTATAATCATGAAAGTGTAGGGGCATCTGGGTGGCTCAGTCTTTAAACAGTTGCCTTTGGCTCAGGTCATGATCCCAGGGTCCTGGGATTGAGCGCCTCATCAGGCTCCCTGCTTGGTGGGAAGACTGCTTGTGTTCCGTATCTCTCTCTTTCTCTCTCTCTGTCAAGTAAATAAATAAAATCTTTTAAAAAATAATGAATGTGTAGCTGTATAAAAAAATATTTATGGGGGCTCCTGGGTGGCTCATTGGGTTAAAGCCTCTGCCTTCAGCTCAGGTCATGATCCCAGGGTCCTGGGATTGAGCTCCGCATCAGGCTCTCTGCTGAGCGGGGAGCCTGCTTCCTCCTCTCTCTCTCTGCCTGTCGAATAAATAAATAAAAAATCTTAAAAAAATATTTATGGCATAAACATATCCATGTAACACCACCCAAATCAGGAAATAAAGTTTTCACAATCTTTGTCTTTCAGTTGAATTGTTTAGTCCATTTACATTTAAAGTAATTTCATCTAAGTTGCCAATTTACTTTTAAGCATACATAAGTAATCTTTTTAGATTGCTTTATTACCAAAAGTTATTTTAGTTCTAGAGCCCATAATAATTATATTTGATAACACTTCCTCAAGAAAGATTACATTTTTGTGAGTTTTTGAAATTTTGGATTGTGAATTCATGTTCATTGTACTCTATGAGAATGCTATGCAAACCAGGCTGAGGAACTATTTCATCTGGAGGTTTGTGTATGGTCATCTTGAATCCTTAATAAGGCATAGGCCAGGGATTTGATTTCTCTGTTGTGGTAGTCTGTATCTGTTTAGGAGACAGAAGCCATGCCATAATTTAAATTAAAATTGAGTTTAACATAAGGGGTTATGAAGCTATGAGGGAAGTGTAACTGAAAATATATAAGAGAATGCTAAAAAGAAGGAGGAACTTAGAATGGGGGCCCTTCCCAAGGCTGGGCTTCAGACTTTACTCACTGAATTAAGCTCACAGGAAGGCAGAGAAGCTTACTCAGCTGCCCAGACTTGAGCGGGTCCACACTTGCTTGGCAGGCAGGAAACAACTTTGGGGGTACAGGTATGCCAAGACTGTTATGTGGGTGCACATAGGGATTCGAGTTGTCATTGTGGGCATGATGTCCAGAGCACATAGTATCTGTATTAGGAGAGACAGGAAAAGTGGTCACCAGGCCTAGGCTGGGCCACTGAGGTCCTGAGGGACTGTGCAGTACACCACTAGATATCCCACATAGTCACAGTACACACCAAACAATGTCCCTCCAGCGCCCTCTACTGACAAAGCTCAGTATCATACTTACTGCAAAGAGAAATGTTTTGTTTTTTAATTAACATATAATGTATTATTTGCTTTAGGGGTACAGGTCTGTGGATCATCAGCCTTACACAGTTCACAGCACTCACCATAGCACATACCCTCCCCAATGTCCATAACCCAGACACCCTATCCCTCTCTCCAACCCCCAGCAACCCTCAATTTGTTTCCTGAGACTAAGAGTCTCTTATGGTTTTTCTATCTCCCTGGTCCCATCTTGTTTCATATTTTCCCTCCTTTGACCCCACAGCACCCCCCGGCTCTGCCTCTCAAATTCCTCATATCAGAGAGATCATATACTTGTCTTTCTCTGATTGACTTATTTCACTTAACATAATGCCCTCTAGTTCCATCCACATCATTGCAAATGGCAAGATTTCATTTTTTGATAGCTGCATAGTATTCCATTATGTATATATGTACACTACATCTTCTTTATCCATTCATCTGTTGATAGACATCTAGGCTCTTTCCATAGTTTCGCTGTTGTGGACATTGCTGCTATAAACATTGGGGTGCATGTGCCCCTTTGGATCACTAAATTTGTACCTTGAGGGTTAATACCCAGTAGTGTGATTGCTGGGTCATAAGGTGACTCTATCTTCAACTTTTTGAGGAACCTCCATACTGTTTTCCAGAGCGGCTGCACCAGCTTGCATTCCCACTAACAGTGTAAGAGGGTTCCCCTTTCTCTGCATCCTTGCCAATATCTGTCGTTTTCTGACTTGTTAATTTTAGCCATTCTGACTGGTGGGAGGTGGTATCTCATTGTGGTTTTGATTTGTATTTCCCTGATGCCAAGTGATGTTGAACACTTTTTCATGTGTCTCTTGGCCATTTGGATGTCTTCTTTGAAGAAATGTCTGTTCATATCGTCTGCCTATTTCTTGATTGGATTATTTGTTCTTTGGGTGTTGAGTTTGATAAGTTATTGATAGATATTGGATACTAGCCCTTTATCTGATATGTTGTTTGCAAATATCTTCTCCCATTCTGTTGGTTGTCCTTTGGTTTTGTTGACTGTTTCCTTTGCTGTGCAAAAGCTTTTGATCTTGATGAAGTCCCAGGAGTTCATCTTTGCCCTTGCTTCCCTTGCCTTTGGTGATGTTTCTGGGAAGAAGTCGCTGCAGCTGAGGTTGGAGAGGTTCCTGCCTGTGTTCTCCTCAAGGATTTTGATAGATTCCTTTCTCACATTGAGGTCTTTCATCCATTTGGAGTCTATTTTTGTGTGTGGTCCAGTTTCATTTTTCTGCATATGGCTGTCCAATTTTCCCAGCACCATTTGTTGAAGAGACTGTCTTTTTCCACTGGACATTCTTTCCTGCTTTGTTGAAGATTAGTTGACCATAGAGTTGAGGGTTCATTTCTGGGCTCTCTGTTTTGTTGCATTGATCTATGTGTCTGTTTTTGTGCAAGTACCATACTGTCTTGATGATCACAGCTTTGTAATAGAGCATGAAGTCTGGAATTGTGATGTTGTCAACTTTGGTTTTCTTTTTCAACAACTCTTTGGGGTCTTTTCTGGTTCCATATAAATTTCAGGATTATTTGTTCCATTTCTTTGAAAAAAATTGATGGTATTTTGATAGGGATTGCATTAAATGTGTAGATTGCTTTAGGCAGCATAGATATTTTCACAATATTTGTTCTTACAATCTATGAGCATGGAACATTTTTCCATTTCTTTGTGTCTTCCTCAATTTCTTTCATGAGTACTTTATAGTTTTCTGAGTGCAGATTCTTTGCCTCTTTGGTTAGGTTTATTCCTAGTTATCTTGTCGTTTGGGGTGCAATTGTAAATGGGATCAACTCCTTAATTTCTCTCTTTTCTGCCTTGCTGTTGGTGTATAGAAATGCAACTGATTTCTGTACATTGATTTTATATCCTGACACTTTACCGAATTCCTGTATGAGTTCTAGCAGTTCTGGAGTGGAGTCTTTTGGGTTTGCCATATATAGTATCACATCATCTGCAAAGAGTGAGAGTTTGACTTCTTCTTTGCCAATTCAGATGCCTTTTATTTCTTTTTGTTGTCAGATTGCTGAGGCTAGAACTTCTAATACTATGTTGAATAGTAGTGGTGATAGTGGACAGCCCTGCTGTGGTCCTGACCCTAGGGGAAAAGCTCTCAGTCTTTCCCCATTGAGAATGATATTTGCTGTGGACTTTTCATAGATGGCTTTGATGATATTGAGTTATGTACCCTCTATGCCTACACTGTGAAGAGTTTTGATCAAGAAAGGGTACTGTACTTTGTCAAATGCTTTTTCAGTATCTACTGAAAGTATCATATGGTTCTTGTTCTTTCTTTTATTAATGTGTTGTATCACAATGATTGATTTGTGGATGTTGAACCAACCTTGCAGCCCAGGAATAAATCCCACTTGGTTGCAGTGAATAATCCTTTTTATGTACTATTGGGTCCTATTGGCTAGTATTTTGGTGAGAATTTTTGCATCTGTGTTCATCAAGGATAATGGTCTATAATTCTCCTTTTTGATGGGGTCTTTCTCTGGTTTTCGGATCAAAGTAATGCTGGCCTCATCAAATAAGTTTGGAAGCTTTCCAAACTTGGAACAGTTTTTTTTCTTGAACAGTTTCAGGAGAATAGGTATTAATTTTTCTTTAAATGTTTGATAGAATTCCCCTGAGAAGCCATCTGGCTCTGGGCTCTTGCCTTTTGGGAGATTTGTGATGACTGCTTCAATCTCCTTACTGGTTATGGGTCTGTTCAGGTTTTCTATTTCTTCCAAGTTCAATTTTGGTAGTTTATGTGTCTTTAGAAATTCATCCATTTCTTATAGATTGTCAAATTTGCTGGTGTAGGGTCGCCTGGGTGGCTCAGTGGGTTAAAGCCTCTGCCTTCGGCTCAGGTCGTGATCCCAGGGTCCTGGGATCGAGCCCCGCATCGGGCTCTCTGCTCAGCAGGGAGCCTGCTTCCTCCTCTCTCTCTGCCTGCCTCTCAGCCTACTTGTAATCTCTACCTGTCAAATAAATAAATAAAAAATCTTTAAAAAAATTTTGCTGGTGTATAGTTGCTCATAATATGTTCTTATAATTGTTGTATTTCTTTCTCTTGGTTGTGATCTCTGTTTCATTCATGATTTTATGAATATGGGTCCTTTCTCTTTTCTTTTTGATAAGTCTGGCCAGGGGTTTATCAGTCTCATTATTTCTTTCAAAGAGCCAGCTCCTAGTTTTGTTGATTTGTTCTACTGTTCTTTTGATTTCTATTTCATTGATTTCTGCTCTGGTCTTTATTATTTGTCTTCTCTCTGGATTTAAACTTTCTTTGTTGTTCTTTCTACAGCTCCTTTAGGTGTAGGGTTAGGTTGTGTATTTGAGACCTTTCTTTTTTCTTGAGAAAGGCTTGTATTGCTATATACTTTCCTCTCAGGACCACCGTGGCTGTGTCCCAAGGATTTTGAATAGTTGTGCTTTCATTTTCATTTGTTTCCATGAATTTTTAAAATTCTTCTTTAATTTCCTGATTGACCCATTCATTCTCTAGTAGGATGCTCTTTAGCTTCCACGTATAAATTCTTTCCAATTTTCCTCTTGTGTTTGAGTTCTAGTTTCAAAGCACTGTGGTCTGAAAATAAGCAGGGAATGATCCCAATCTTTTGGTCCATCTGAGACCTGATTTGTGACTCAGGACGTGATCTATTCTGGAGAATGTTCCATGTGCACTTGAGAAGAATGTTCTGAATATATCTGTGATGTCCATCTGGTCCAGTGTGTCATTTAAAGCCTTTATTTCCTTGTTGATCTTTTGCTTAGATGATCTTAGAAGATCTGTTAAAGTCCCCTTTTACTTATCCCTACTTTTATTTATCCCCACTATTATTGTATTATTGTCAATGTGTTTCTTTGATTTTGTTATTAATTGGCTTATGTAATTGGTTGCTTCCATGTTAGGAGCATAGATATTTAAAATTGTTAGATCTTCTTATTGGACAGACCCTTTAAATATGATATAGTGTCCTTCCTCATCTCTTATTATAGTCTTTGGCTTAAAATCTAATTTATCTGATATAAGGATCACCACCCCAACTTTCTTTTGATGTCCATTAGCATGGTAAATTGTTTTCCACCCCCTTACATCTGGAGGTGACTTTGGGTCTAAAAAGAGGTTCTTACAGACAGCGTATGGATGTGTCTTGCTTTTCTATCCATTCTGATACCCCTTGTCTTTTAATTGGGGCATATAGCCCATTTACATTCAGGGTAACTATTGAAAGATATGAATTTAGAGCCTTTGTATTGCCTGTAAGGTGACTGTTACTGTATATTGTCTCTGTTCCTTTCTTATCTGTTACTTTTAGGCTTGTTCTTGTCTTAGAGGACCCTTTCAATACTTCCTGTAGGGCTGGTTTGGTGTTTGCAAATTATTTTAGTTTTTGTTTGTCCTGGAAGCTTTTTATCTCTCCTTCTATTTTCGATAACAGCCTAGCTGGATATAGTATTCTTGTCTGCATGTTTTTCTCATTTAGTGCTCTGAATATATCACACCAGTCCTTTCTGGCCTGCCAGGTCTCTGTGGATAGGTCTGCTGCCAATCTAATATTTCTACCACCGTATGTTACAAAGTTCTTGTCCTGAGCTGTTTTCAGGATTTTCTCTTTGTCACTGAAACTTTAAAGTTTCACTATTAGATGACAGGGTGTTGACCTATTTTTATTGATTTTGAGGGGGGATTCTCTGTGCCTCCTAGATTTTGATGCTTGTTCCCTTCACCAAATTAGGGAAATTCTCTGCTACAATTTGCTCCAATATACCTTCTGCTCCCACCCCTTTGTTCTTCTACTGGGATCCCAATTATTCTAATATCATTTCATCTTATGGTATCACTTATCTCTCTAATTCTCCCCTCGTGGTCCAGTAGTTGTTTGTCTCTTTCTCAGCTTCTTTATTCTCCATCATTTGGTCTTCTATATCACTAATTCTCTCTTCTGCCTCATTTATCCTTGCAGTAAGAGACTCCATTTTTTATTGTACCTCATTAATAGCTTTTTAAATTTCAAATTGCTTAGATTTTAGTTCTTTTATTTCTCCAGAAAGGGATGCTCTAATATCTTTCATGCTTTTTTCAAGCCCAGCTAGCGCCTTGATAATTGTCATTCTGAACTCTAGATCTGACATGTTACTAATGTTAGTATTGATTAGGTCCCTAGCCATCGGTACTGCCTCTTGTTTTTTTTTTTTTTTTTTTTGAGGTGAGTTTTTCTGCCTTGTCATTTTATCCAGATAATAATAGATGAATGAAAGAACAGAATGCTAAAAGGGTGGCAATGACCCCAGAAAAATATACACCAACCAAACCAGAAGAGACCCAAAATGGGGGGGGGGGTTGGGGAGGAAGAAGAGGGGGAGGAAAAGATTATATCTATCTATCTATCTATCTATCTATATGTATAAGTATATGCCTATGTCTATGTCTATGTATAATATATATGACTGGTGAATAGAACAGAGCCACACACTTGGTTTGGGGTGTATTTTGATCTGTTAGAAGAAAGTGTATCCCAGGGCACCTGGGTGGCTCAGTGGGCTAAGCCTCTGTCTTCAGCTCAGGTCATGATCTGGGATTGAGGCCCACATCAGGCTCTCTACTCAGCAGGAAGCCTGCTTCTCCCTCTCTCTCTGCCTCTCTGCCTACTTGTGATCACTCTCTGTGTCAAATAAATAAAATCTTAAAAAAAGAAGAAGAAGAAGAAACTGTATCCCAAAATTTTAAAGAAAGAAAAACTTACATATATATAAAAATAAGGGTACATAAAAAGAAGGGATAGAATATGACTATAATAATGAAAATTTAAAAAAAAAGCAGGCAGAGAGGCAGGCAGAGAGAGAGAGAGGAGAAAGCAGACTCCCTGCCAAGCAGAGAGCCCGACGCGGGGCTCGATCCCAGGACCCTGGGATCATGACCTGAGCCGAAGGCAGAGGCTTAACCCACTGAGCCACCCAGGCGCCCCTAAAAATATTTTTAAAAAGGTATTGCTAAGACAAAATAATTAAAAAATGTTAAAATAGGAAAGAGGGAAAGTTTTAAAAATAGAATAAGAAAAAAATAAAATAAAAAATGTTTAACCTGAGTGAAATAAGTCAAGCAGAGAGAGTCAATTATCATATGGTTTCACTTATTTGTGGAGCATAACAAATAGCATGGAGGACAAAGGGCGTTAGAGAGGAGTAGGGAATTTGGGTAAATTGGAAGGGGAGGTGAACCATGAGAGACTATGGACTCTGAAAAACAATCTGAGGGGTTTGAAGTGGCAGGGGGGTGGGAGGGTGGGGTACAAGGTGGTGGGTATTATAGAGGGCACGGCTTGCATGGAGCACTGGTTGTGGTGAAAAAATAATGAATAATGTTTTTCTGAAAATAAATAAATTGAAAAAAAAAAGTTTAACCTTGAAAGACTAAAGGATCATGGGGAAAAAAACATGAATTCTATGCATTGTTTTCCCCTCCTCTGGAATTCCGCTGTTCTCCTTGATCAGTGAGCTTGGTCTGGGCTGGATGTTCTTGATAATCTTCTGGAGGAGAGGCCTATTGCTGTGATTCTCAAATGTCTTTGCCCAAGGTGGAATTGCACCGCCCTTGCCAGGGGCCAGGCTAAGTAATCTGCTCAGATTTGCTCTGGGAGCTTTTGTTCCCTGACTGCTTTCTGTACTGTTCTGGAGGACAGGAATGAAAATGGCAGCCTCCCAGTCTCTGGCAGAAGGAGCCGAGAGCTCAGGGCCCCACTCCACAGTATGCCCTCAGAGAAAAGCAGTCAATCCCTCCTGTCTCCCTTGTCTCTGGCCATGCTCTGAGTCACCCAGAGTGACTTTCTTTCTCTGGCGCATAGCCCTATTTGGAGTCTCCAAACCCAGCTGATTCCTGCATCATGTTCTTCTGCCACTCCCCCCAGAGGAAAAAGGTGAGTCTCCCCGGATCTGCCACTGGTGGGGTTCCTGCTTGAAGAGTAGTGGCCTGGCTGTGCCTCGCCTAATGGCTTAAGTTAACCCCATGCCGAGAGCCCACTGCTTGGCTCCATCTCTGCCGGATTCCCTGCTTGATACTTGGGAGCTCTGCTGCACTCAGGCACCCCTGGTCTTTTTGTGACCCCATGGGTCCTGAGACTACACTGTCCCCGCAAATGTTCCACCCCCTGCTTAGCCTCTGGAGCAATGTCCTTCAGTGGAGCAGACTTCTAAACGTTTGGATTTTTGTGCTCCGCTGCTGTACTGCCTCCCAGGAGCTGGGCCCTCCCCCTGTGGTCTATCTTCACTTCTCTGCACGTCCTACCTTCCAGAAAGTGGTCGTTTTTCTGTTCCTAGAATTGCTGCTCTTCTCCTCTTCGATCCCCTGTTGAGTTTGTAGGTGTTCAGAATGGTTTGGTAAGTAGCTGTACTCCTGGGAACCGATGATATTAGGTTTCGTACTCCTCCACCGTCTTGCTCCTCCCACAAAGAGATATGTTTAAGGCATCCAGTTCATGAACATGGACCAGGTACTGAAAAGAGAATTTGTAACTGAGAGGCAATGAATTGATTAATGCCCCATCAGAATTAATATTTTTCCATACCCAGAACATGAGTAGAGACATACTTCATTGATCTATGTGCCAGTGGGCACATTATTATTTTTCTACCTTTCTCTGAAGGTGCCACCCTTTGAGAGTCCTGGCTTTATGGGAGGAGGAGGAGGGTGTCCTCCTCCCACCACTCCCCATCCCCCACCCCACAGGTGGACTCAAGGATTCCCTGCTTCCTCATGGGCGTGAAAACTGGAACTCTGGAAACTGTAATCAATACTACCTCATCCAACTGGGTAGCTGCTCAGTCAGCTCATGGCATCCTCTTTTCTATTATGTTCTCTTTTTATTATAATCCCTTGGGAATTCCCTTTTGTGATTGTGAACTCAGTTATGCCTTGCAACCAAAGAGGCATTCTGTTGCCCCCAGCATCTCTAAGTAGTCTTAAAGGAGAGGTTTTCAATCTGTATTACTTGGGTTGCTTACCAATACCTGTTCTTGTTCTCTCTTCAGTTTTGGGGTTTTGCTTGTTTGTTTGTTTTTTGCAGCATTCTAGAGTAGGTAGCTTCTTGACAACCAAGCTAGAAGGTTTTAAACATAAATAAAATAACCCTTACTACAAATTGCATGATTTATTTGAGTAAATCAGCAGACTGTGGCTGCTAAATCCAGGCAATAAACTAGACTATCTCAGGCTTGGTGGACTAGCTCATACAGTGGTTGTCCCATGTGACTTTCACATGTGCGTTTTGAAAAACACCCCAGAGATGAATTCATGGCATCAAGGAGGGATTCAAATTTCCACCTGAGGTCCCTGCATACTCTGGTGAGTGTGTAACCAATTTCTATTCTTTGGTTATGTAAGATGTCACTTACCTCATTCTTAATAACTGGAACCACATTTCTGATGTATTTCAGTAGCATATTAGCACAGCATATAGGTTGTGCCATAAATTGGCCTTCTCCTATGTCTAATTTTGGAGGTGGGTGTGTTATTTCACTGAAGGAATTAATGCTCTATAAATTTAAGAAGTTCCTTCTCCTCTGAACTCCTGGCACATTTTTGCGTATACCTAGACTAAGTTGCCTATCAGTTGTATTATGATTTTCGTTTATTTGTCTGATATTTCCTCCATATTAGGAGATCTTTGAGGGTGTGATTTTTTTATTTGCCCTAGGGTCTAGCACATCTCCAGAAAGGAGATGATAATTAAGTATTTGTTGAATAAATACATTTTCTCCTGGGTTCATATAGTGAGAAATAACTCAGCATAACTTGTTTGGGGGTCAGCCACTGGACTTGGGAACAAAACAGATATGACAGAATTGAAGCTATGGAGGTGAACAGAATCCAGATTTTGAAATGCCTTAAATACCGCGCTAGGATTCTGGAATTTTCCTACGGGCATGGGAAACCTTCAGGAGTTTTTGTGAAGGGAGACATAAGCAGACATGCATTTTGGAAAGATGACTCTGTTGGTTTATGTAGATGATGTCATTATATAAATGGCTCTCATTTAATATTGTGGAATGAGAGTGGATGTAAGAATGTATTAGGGAGGGGCACCACAGCAGCTCCCCACCAGCCAGCTTTCCTCTGGTTTCACTGTCTGAGACCAAATGCTTGTGGTGAAGGTGTTCTGGGATGACCTGTGTCTCCTCTTCTACTTCATTTCCTATGTCAAAGCCTTAATTTCTAGAATCTCAGAATGGGACTGTATTTGGAGATAGGTTTTTTCAGGAGGTAATTAAGTTAAAGTAAAAGTATTAGAGTGGTCCCTAATCCAATCTGATTTATCTACTTATGAGAAGTGGAGATTAGGACACCCGGAGAGAGACACCAGGGTCACATGAGTGCAGACCACATGAAGAGGCAGCTGGAAGGGGCCATAGGCCCGTCTGCAAACAAGGAGAGAGGCTTCTGAGGAAACCAACCCTCACAACATCCTGATCTTGAACTTGCAGCCTCCAGAGCTGTGAGGAAATAAACTTCTGTTGTTTTAGCCACCCTGACTGGGGGATTTGGTTATGGCAGCCCTAGCAGACAAATAAAGAAGGCTTTGTGGGCTAGCCCAATGTGGGTATCTCTACAAAAGTATATATTAATGTTGTTGTATGAGTGATGGTAAAGAGTTTTTCTCTTCCCATGAGTTGGAAGACTCAAGAATTAGTAAAATGCACTAGAAAGGATTTTTTTTGTTTAAAGATCTTATTTATTTATTTGACAGTCAGAGATCACAAGTAGGCACAGAGACAGGCAGAGAGAGGGGGGAGCAGGCTCCCCACTGAGCAGAGAGCCCGATGTGGGGCTCCATCCCAGGATCCTGAGATCATGACTTGAGCCGAAGACAGAGGTTTTAACCCACTGAGCCAGCCAGGCCCCCCACTAGAAAGGATTTTACATTAGGCATAAAAAACATTTCTCCCTATGTAAGAGATGTAGTACTGAAATGTCTGCCGGAAGGCATCTCAGGTTTAAGGAAAAGATTGATCAGATTTCAGTAGACCCTGCCTCAAAAGAGAGGAATCCTTTAAGTGGCACCATGAGATACTTTCCAGGTTTCTGGGTCGTCATTAATTACTTAAGTTATTTATTCAGCATTTATTAAACATGCAAATGTGCCAGGCGTTGTACTTTGCATGGAGGCAAATAACCAGACCCTGCCCTTTAGGTTAATTAGAGTAACCCAGTTAATTAACTAACTGAGATTAATTAGACACAGACCTTGCCCTCTGCAAGGTAACAGTCCACTGGAGAAGACAGACAGGAAAACAGATAATTTAAAAATAACACTATCAGGGCTAGACTAGTGATATCACCTGGGTGCTATGGGCACACTGTATACTTCGAAAATAGGGAAAGGCTTCACACAGGTGATATCTAACAGGGTTTTGAAGTGTGTGTAGGAGTTCATCAGGCTGATATAAAGGCACCAGGGGAGGGAAGGGCATTTTAGGTTGTGGGGAAGGCTCAGAGGCATGAGGGACATGGTGTGTCTGGGAATCAATGAGGACTACACCAGATCAAGATTTGTGAAAGTGAGGGGTGTCTGGGTGACTCCATGGGTTAAAGCCTCTGCCTTCGGCTCAGGTCATGATCTCAGGGTCCTGGGATTGAGCCCCAGATTGGGCTCTCTGCTCAGCAGGGAGACTGCTTCCCCCTTCTCTGTCTCTGCCTGCCTCTCTGCCTACTTGTGATCTCTGTCTGTCAAATAAATAAATAAAATCCTAAAAAAAAAAAAATGTGTGAAAGTGAGATTGCAGGGTCATGGGGGACGAGACTGGAAAAGTGCACTGCTGCTGGAGGTTTGGTAGGTAGTGTAAGGTCATTATAGCCACGGTGGACAGGACTGGCTTTTCACTGGATCATCTTTGCTAGCCTAATGGCAGCTTCTAAAATGACCCCAACAAACTTGGTTTGGCTTTCTGGTTGCATTTCCTGCTGCTTTGCCTCTCTGGTTTTTCTTTCCAATTTTTCTGAGTCCAAGAGAGCTACCTAATACCTGCCAGTTGTCCCGTTCAAGGGCATCAGATCTGGTCTCTGTCCTGGGAAAAAGAGCACAGTTAGAGAATGTTTTGGGGGGCATGGGGGGACCCAGGCTCAGCTAACTGGATGCCCACACCTGGAGTCTTCAGTTTGGATGGAATGATTCATAGAAGACATCCCATCATCTGGGAAATTCTTGGGGATGGTGCTGACAACGTTAGAATCCTGCTAGTGGCAATGGTACCAAAGGTGGTGTTTCAAGCAGAGTTTTCCCATTGTGGGGACAGGGAGTTCCTGGCTGGTCTTCCTCCCTCACATTCTGCCCTGTGCAGGTCTGGTTTTCCTGGCTTTTGGAGTCAATTCGGTTGCTTGCAGCGAGAACCTTGCAGATGCAATGGCCGAGGATTGTTTTTCTGGCCGAGAGTTTTGCAGAGTACTACGTGCTAAAGAAAGTCTGTTCTAATTTGAGCCACTCTGACTCTATACGTGGGTGAGAGGTGGTCACAGAAGCTATTCAGTATGAAGTTGTATTTAGAGAGGAGGAAAGCGGGGTGAGAACAAAGACAGGAAGATGCGAAGCTGAGATAAAACAAGTTCATATGCTTTATGAGATCAGTTTGAATACCTCCGTGTAAAATTGGCACACTTTCTGCAACTTTTTTGTTTTAAAATCATTGTAACAATTTTTTTTTGAGAAAAGCTACTGATTAAATTTTAGTTCTGTTCTTGAGAGTACTTAGTTCGATGTTCTGATTATGTAGTGATTGTTTCCTGTGGAATAGGGGAAGCTGAGCCCACTCTGTGTGTTTTTGCATTTCTTGAGCTCTTCAAAATTCAGGAAGCATAATTTTGTTATCAGTTAGAATCTTCAATTCCGAGCGCCTGGGTGGCTCAGTGGGTTATGCCGCTGCCTTTGGCTCAGGTCATGATCTCAGGGTCCTGGGATCGAGTCCCGCATTGGGCTCTCTGCTCAGCAGGGGGCCTGCTTCCTCCTCTCTATCTGCCTGCTTCTCTGCCTACTTGTGATCTCTGTCTGTCAAATAAATAAATAAAATCTTAAAAAAAAAAAAAAGAAAGAAACTTCAATTCCAAATAATCAGCATGGGTGAAACAGTGGCTTGGGAGTCAGGAGTTTTAGTTGTGAAAACTCAGTTTCTCTCTGTTTAGGGAAGGACTGTGCAGGGAATTACTTAAAAGCTCCCTGCAGCCCTAAAAATTTGATTTGACCTGAAACTATCACAAACTTAGAAGGATATATTTAACATGCAGAAAAGTGAAGAAAATTCAGTAACAGACATGAATGTATATATCAAGTAGCTTTAATAAATCTTAACATGTTGCAGTATTTGCTTCAGACTTTTAGGGTATTTTTAATTACCATGCAATAAAAGTCGATAAAAAAGGCTTTTTTTCTTCATCTGATACACAGTCCTGTGAATTTTTTTTTTAATTTCTTTTTTTAAAATTGTAGCAAAGTATACGTAACAAAAATTTGCCATTCTAACCATTTTGAAGTGTACAGTTCAGGGGCATTAAATACTTTCCCATGGTTGAGCAACCATGGCCACCATCCAACCACAGAAATTTCTTCAACTTCCCAAACTGAAATTCCCTCCCCATTACATGGAGATTCCCATTCTCTCCTCCCCCCAGCCCCTCTGGAATGGAAACCACTATTCCACTATCATTGTGAATTTCAGCCCTATGCATTTCATTACATTATAGGGTGACAGTACAGTCACCATGGTGAGGACACATAAGAGCCCCACCGCCCCCCAAACTTCCCTTTATAACCACACCGTCCCGGGGCCCCTGGTGGCCCCTCATCTGTTCTCCACCACTCTTTTCTCCAGTTGTCAGTGGAATCGTAAGAGGCGCCTGGGTGGCTCAGTCAGTTAAGCGTCTGCCTTCAGCTCAGGTCATGATCTCAGGGTCCTGGGACTGAGTCCTGCATTGGGCTCCTGGCTCAGCAGGGAGCCTGCTTCTCCCTCTCCCCCTGCTACTGCTCTCTCTCACTCTCTCTCAAATAAATAAATAAATAAAATTCTTTTTTAAAACAAAGAAATGGAATCATAAGGATGTGACCTTCTAATACTGGCTTCTTATATGCAGCGTGATGCCTTTGGGGTCCTCCAGGTTTGAGTCTGCTGCCCCCTGTGTGCCCCGCTTCGATTCCTCTCCAAAGGCAACCCCAGTCCTCAAGTCAGTGTGTTTAATTCTTATGAATATTTTTATAGTTTTAGTGTATATGGATTTAGCCATAAGAAATACACTCCCTGTTTCCTATAATTTAAAATTTAAATAAATGATATCATAATGTACGTGCTATACTGCAAGTTGCTTTTATAACTCACTGCAATGTGGGTGCCATGCTAATGCTGGGTGATGAAATTTCACTGTTCTGTCTGATTCTGTTCTGCGAATATAGCACATATAGCATGGATCCATCCCTTTAATGATGCGTAGACATTTCTTTCCTGTCTGTCTGTCTTCATCCCACCCTGACCAGCTATTTAAGGCCTCCTCCCAGGGCCTCTATTCCATGGATAGAAATGCCCCCTCTGAGGTCAGAATGGGGAAATCCCAGATCTGACCTCCAAGCTGGCCGCTTGCTCGGCTGAGTGGCCAGACAGAGGTTGTGTCCGACCTTCTGAGCCCTACCTAGGCCCCAAGTTTCAGTGAGGTTTCAATCTTGGGTGTGGATTAGAATGTCCAAAGGAGACTTTAAGAAAGGAAGAGAGAGAGAGAATTTTAAAATTAAATTAGAATTTCCAGGGCCATGGAATTTTTTTTTTAAATCCCCAGGTGTTTTAAAATGTAGCCAGAGTAACAAACCCCTGATTGATTGATTGATTGATTGATTTTTAAAACCCCTGATTTAAAAAGCGAAAATGGAAAAACAACTCCAGGAAGACAGCTTTTTTTTTTTTTTTTTTTTTTTTTTTTTTTTTACCCAGGAAGACAGCTTTTTCCAGGGTCCTCTCACCAGCTGGGGAACGGGCCTCCAGTGCCCACACCCATCACTAAGGTCACTCTCACCTCCTCCCAACTCCCGAGCCAAAATCCGCCACCTGTACCTGCTTCCCGAACCCGAGCGAGCCCGGGGCCCTGGCCTCAGTCTTGCTCCCTGATGGGAGATTTCTCTTCTGTTTCTGGGGCACAGGGACATTGATCCAGTTTCCGAGCCTCTCTGTGGTTTATACATACATTCTCTATGTTGAGATGTTGTCTCAGAACATGAACTTCTAGAAACGCATTCTATCACAGGCTCTTGAAAGCACACATCACCTGCTGAAGGACTGCTATTGGGACTTCAAAGGACAGAGGCTACCACCTTATAAATAGCTTCCTTTTGTGTGTTGCTGTTTTAAAGTGAAAAATGATTGCTTTCCCCCCATTTCAAAAGTAAATTATACTTGTGGGAAAATGTTCAAATGCTGCGGAAATATATGACTAAGTAAAAGCCTTCCATTATCATGCCCCTGCAGATAGTTTTGAGTCTATTTTTCTATATTTTTACACATATACACATACTAATTTTTAAAAAACAAAAATGGAATTAAATTGGTGAACTGAGGGACCGTTGAGTTTTCCACTTAGTGGAAAACGTTCGTGCTTAGATACCTACGTTATTATTAATGGACACAACACAGTGCAGTTCATTTAGGGGATGGCCATTTGCAATGCTTTGATCTTGGCCATCACAGACAATGCCAAAATAAATGTTCTTACATGTCCATCTCTGTGCATTGGTGTGAGGTCAAAATCTGGTTTATTTCCTTGGAACCCACATTTCCTCCTGAAGCCCTGAGTATGTGCATTCCTGCCAGGAAGGAAAACCGGCCTGGAGAGCATGGAGTAGGTCCATGGTTGGAAGGCAGCGGACACATCTGCTCCCCTGAGATGCTCAGCCCTATTAGAATCAGCTTCCTGAGCCTCTAAACTCTCAGTGCTCTGCACACGGGAACAGATGCCCTCTGCTTCCCCTTCTCCTTAACCTGCCCAGGTACTAAACTCCAGGCTCTGGAAGGTTATCTTGGAAAGGCTGAGGGTTGTGTATTTCAGACTTCAGGGCTGTGACCTATTAGTGGATTAGGAAATCCAGTGAAGGGCAGTTCTATTTTCAACGTGCACCCGAATGTTTATAGCAGCAATGTCCACAATAGCCAAACTATGGAAAGAACCTAGATGTCCATCAACAGATGAATGGATCAAGAAGATGTGGTATATATACACAATGGAATACTATGCAGCCATCAAAAGAAACGAAATCTTGCCATTTGCGACAACATGGATGGAACTAGAGCGTATCATGCTTAGCGAAATAAGTCAAGCGGAGAAAGACAACTATCATATGATCTCCCTGATATGAGGAAGTGGTGATGCAACATGGGGGCTTAAGTGGGTAGGAGAAGAATCCATGAAACAAGATGGGATAGGGAGGGAGACAAACCATAAGTGACTCTTAATCTCACGAAACAAACTGTGGGTTGCTGGGGGAAGGGGGGTTGGGAGAAGGGGGGTAGGGTTATGGACATTGGGGAGGGTATGGGCTTTTGGGTAACTTGGAAGGGGAGATGAACCATGAGAGACTATGGACTCTGAAAAATAATCTGAGGGGTTTGAAGTGGCGGGGGGGTGGGAGGTTGGGGTACCAGGTGGTGGGTATTATAGAGGGCACAGCTTGCATGGAGCACTGGGTGTGGTGAAAAAATAATGAATACTGTTTTTCTGAAAATAAATAAATTGGAAAAAAAAAAAAAGGAAATCCAGTGAAAGGATCACAAAAGAGTAAATGAAACAAATCAAACAGAACAGTGTATCAAGTATCAGAGCAGGTCACGAGAAGTTTAGTGTTGTTGCAATTTTATTTCAGGGGTCTGTGTATGTAGGGGTGGGGTGTGTGTGTGTGTGTGTGTGCGTGTGTGTGTGTGTTGGGTATTGTCTTAACTCGGGTTCCTTGGAAGCAGAGCTCCAGAAAACAATATGGATGCCTGTGATGTCTTTAGAGACTGCTCTCAAAAAGGGGGGGTGGGGGTGGGTGGGCGGGGAGGGAGCTGTAGGGCAAGAGAGCTAAGAAAGGGTGTGCTCTCACGCCTGATCTCATCGGTTGAATTGTACCGGAGTTGGGGCTGCCTGAGACAAGCAGGGAGCCTCCTGAACCCCCATATCAGACAGTCATTGACTGTGGACCCCTCTGAGGAACAGAGATGTGTAACCTCTGGAAAGTCAGTCCCTGCTCGGCCCAGAGTAATTCTTCAGGGAAGAAGGCAATACCCTGGGCAGCTGGGGAACAGGGCCACCAGCCTGCATGGGGTTTCTCACACAATCCATTTCGTGAAGTTTGAGAAGACGTATTTCTTAGTGTGGGTACTGGAAAAAAAGGTTGAGAAACACTGGTTTCAAAGAATTTTGTCCACCAACCCATGGGAAAGAAAATGAGGTCTCTAATACTCTTTTCCTCATTTTGTTAGACGAAGGCAAATCCCCATATGCACTATTCATTACAAATCCCCATAAGAGGAAAAGGCACTGCAGAAAAGCAACAAAATGTGGAAGATGTTCTGAATGTTTTAAGCTTAAGCCTCAAGGCCCCAGCAGCCACCTAAGGAGGCTTAGAGCTGTGTTCTCTGACTGGGGGGGCACACCATCTGGGGATGACGGTGAGCTGTCGGGGGGCCTCGAAACAATGAAATAAGCATGACATGTGTCTGCAAAGCACTCAGTTCCCCCAGTTCAAGGTTTTAAAACCTTTTTTATGACCATGGATATAATATGAAGCAAAATACAAAATTCACACGAGCTTTTAAGATACAGAATAAAATTACAAAGAGATGTCAGGTTAGAGTTCATGGCTATGAACTATGCTCTCAAACTCCCAGATATTCTTGTTGGTTTGCCTCTGCGGTTAGTTTCTCCTTTTCTCAAGGAGAAAATTGTGGAAGGCAGCAGTTAGAATAATCTTCGCTTTTCAGGGGAGTGTGGCTAACATGGTTCTCCAGGTTCCAAGCAGTTTGCTGGGAGTTCACATTCATCTACCCAGCAGTCTTGGTCACCATCAGAACCTAAACCATCAGGACCATTCAGTTCATCAACAGATGGTGAACACAACAGCAACTGGGGATGAAATGATGAATAAGACAGACCATCTTGCCCTTCTGGACCATTCTGGTCAGAGGATTCAGACAAAACCAAATAAATAATGCAAACGTCATTAGAACTGCTCATCAAACCTCTGCAGCTTTCTGCCTTCGGGGCACATGTTGTGAGTGCTGTGGCAGGGCCCCTTGTGGGGGGGCTGGGGACAGTGACTGGTTCTGGCCAGAGTCCTGATTAGAAGTGATGTGTATCCTTTCTGGGCTGGGCAGTTCATGGGAGTCTCCCTGGGGCTCTCAGCCCTCTGACACGATGACCGGCAACGTGTCCATATGGTGGCCGCCCCATCAGTGGGAACCCTGAGCCGAGCCCCCCAGCTGTCTCTGAATGTATGTGTGGAATGAAAAAGCAAGAAATCTTTGTTGGTTTAGGCTCCTGAGATTTATTTTTGGCGGCGGGGGGGGGGGTGTGGGACGGGTATTATTGCACCATAATCTAAACTATCCTGACTCGTACAAAGCAGTAAAATAAAGCAATGTTATAAATTGTGATAATTGCTCTGAATAAAAGGAACAAATTGCTAATATAACATGATAGTGGCCTACAGGTCAGGGGATGTTTCTGTGAAGATAGGGGATTTAAGCAGGCATCTATTAGATCAAGGTAACGCTTACTGCCATAATTGTTTTGCTTTATTGCCGAGAGAAGCAAAGTCGCCCGGGGAATCACAGAACCAGAAGAGGCAGAAAAGTGGGGATGCAGAGTTGCCCCAGGTTGTGGGGCTCATTGACCACAGAGCTGGTGCTCTAGCTTCAGTAAGTGGACTTGGCTCTCTAGACAAATGAGGGGTCTAGGGTAAAACACCGAAGGAGACAACCCTTCAGGGGTTCCCTGACATTTGCACAATCTGGAGAAGGCCTGCCTTGGAAAGGTGGTGCCCTCACGGGCTCGCTCTTAAGGAGGCCCTAGTTCTCTGGGCCATGTGAGTGCAGAGTTGACAACTGGAAATGAGTGCTTCCTTAAATGTTACACCCTAAGCTCCTCTCCTCTGACCCTGGTCCTGGCTCTGCTCCACTACACCCTGTTCTCAGTAGGCATGGTGGGCAAGCATGTAACCTTCAGGTAACTGTGGCTGTGTCCTTGGCCTTCCCGATTGTCTGCTGATGTCATCTGAAATAGCACCACACTCCTTGGGATCATGTGCCAGAAAACACAGTACTTGAGGATAGGAAAGCACGGGGTTTTTAGGCTGCCCAAAGCGGGCTCCTTCCCAGGGTCCATGGTGGGTAACCAAGCAAGGTTTGCATTCCCACCAGTATCGTCAGACTTCTTGGTTATGGCCATTTTAGTGGTGATATGAACGGTGATAGCTCATTCACCAGTTATCGGCTATACACATGATTAGTTATATGACTTGTAAATATTTTCTTTCAGTCTTCAGCTTCTATTTTAATTTTATTAATAGTATCTTTTGAAGAGCAGAAGTTTTTTTTTTTTTTTAAATTTTGGAGAAGGCCAATCTATCAGGGTTTTTTTTTTTTTTTTTTTTTAATGGATCGTACTTTTGGTGTTATATCTGAGAAATCCTTGTCTAATTCGAGGTCATAAAGGTTTTCTTCTTGGATTTTTGTAATTTTTGCTCTTACATTTTGTCCTATCATGTATTTTGAGTCAATTTTGTGCAGCCACAGCTTTTAGACCCTTCTCTGGACAGATGAGGAGACCAAAGCAAAGGGGCTTAGCTCAGATTCTAAAGCAAACTCAAGACAGAACTAACATAAATCATTAGGGTTCCTTCCAGATCAACTGTTTGCTTTGACAGAGTTCATTTGAGTCCACATCTAACTGTTTTGAGGCCACGTGATTGTTGCCTCTAACCTCACTCGGTAAAGAGTCCTCCTGAGCCAGGTGTTTCTTATCAGCTCAGGACACTGCATCTGTCCCTCAACTCAGTAGAAGCACAGTTACATAGCCTTATTGTTTATAGACTTGGAGCCAGCTAAGCCCATCCCATCCACATTTCTTCTAGCTAAACAGCTTTGGCTTCTTTTCCTCCCAGGAGGCTGTTTCTGCCCCTCCCAGGCTTGCATTGCATCTCCACACTAATGTCTTGAACGTGGCACTTGTCACTTGGTATTGAACATTACGGCTTGGAAAGCCAGGGCAGGCTGGGAACGTGTAGTGGGGTGGATTTCCCAGAGAGGGCTGGAGGGAAAGCAGCTGCCAACTTCCATTCCAATGTGTCGAGCAAGGCAGCTGGAATTGTTAAGCCTTTCAGTTTCTGGAGATCACTTGGGGAGAGGGAAGGCCAGGGCAGAAGGACCTGTGAGGAAAGCTTGCACCAAGGGAACTCAAGAATCATACACGTCACTCAAACACGGAGTGTTCTATTTATCCTCTCACAATTTGGGTCCAACTACAAGATTTGTTCTTTTCACCTAGTCCTAGAAAGATCACATCAGCAATGATCTGCCTCTTGATGAAGCAAGTTTTGAAACTGTCATAGTTTGACAGCAGTGAGCTGGGAGCAACGGAGATGTCTATCTCTATGAGAATGGGGGAGGGCTTCCCGGAGGAGGCAAGCTGCAGACATTCTGCAGCAGAGGGACACGACAAACCAGGCATGCATGCACACAAGAGTGTAGAAAGACGTTCCATATAGAGTTGAGGACAGAAGAGGAGAAAGAGTAAGACCTACAGCATAACATAAATTACATTAGTCCAAACCACACACACCCTTCAACATGACAATCCACACTTTAAAAGTATACATGCTTGTATCAGGCCATATGTTCAGCACATTAGAGCAGATGTCTGGTGTGGGGAGGGAAGTTAGAGGGGGTTCCGTGTTAGTTTCCTGTGGCTACTAGAACCAAGTCATACAAACTGGGTGGTATGGGGAACATCCCTGTATACTCTCACCATTTGGGAGGCCAGATATCTAAAATCAGTATCACTGTGCTGGAAGCAGGGGTCCAGCTCTTCTGGGGGAGAATCCACTTAGCCTCTTCCAGCTTCTGGTGGCTGCTGGCACTCCTTGGCTTGTGGCTGCATCACGCCAGTGTTGAAGGCCAGCATCCTCCAGTGTCTCTGCTCCATGGTCCGAGTACCTCCTCCTCCGTACATCTCATAAGGATACGTGTGTTTACGGTTAGGGTCCAGCCAGATGATCTGGGATTTAATCTCTCCATTGTAAACTCCTTAATCTCATCTGCAGATACCATTCCCCCTGCCCTCCTTTGCCATGTGAGGTGACATTCACAGGTTTCAGGGATTCGGAGGTGGCTATCCTCAGGGGACCCATTTTTCTCAGCCTCTGAGAGGGCCCTTTACTTTTTCTTTCACACCTCTCACCCAATCTCTAGAAATCATGTTGACTCAACCTTCTTCTAGAATTGACTGACTCTTCCCACCTCAGAGGGCTCCAGGCAGCCTAGCTGAAGCCACCACCACTCCTCATGGGTCCCTTGGCTTATTACCTCCTTGTTTCTCTACAACACACTGTCTACACAGCAGCCAGAATATCTTTTTTAAAACATTAGTCAGATCATGTTACTCTTCTGCTTCTTGTTTTCTTTCTTTCTTTTTTTAAATTATTCTTTCTTTTCATAACATTTATTCACCAGTTGCCTTATATTTATTGTTAACCTACTTGTCAATTTCCACGACTCGCATAAACCTTGTCAGGGCAAAGGCTTGGCCTGTTTTATTCCCAGTAGGATAAAACAGTGCCTAACCCATTGTAGATACTCTAAATAGTTGTCGAATGAATGAGCAAAGGGAACAAAGTAAATATAAAGAGAAAGGGGCTTTGCATAGACCCCTGTGTAGGTGTGTCATAAACTAAGGTGTACAACTTAACACCTTCTATCATCTCAAGCACAATTAATCTAGAGTGCTAAGGTTACATCACAGGGCAGATGGCTTTACTTTCAGGCCACACTCGAGCCCAGGCTCAGTGAATGGACATGGCTCCTGAGCCACTCCTCCGGTACCTGACTCCCCAGGGCAGTGTGGACTTTGAGAACAGACTGACTTGGAAGTCCTGGATAGATTATCTTGGGCAAGTCATTCAAACTCTGAGGCTTAGTATTCTAATCTGCTAAATGAGGATTTTAATTCCTATATGGCAGGATTAGAAATAATGTAGTTAAAGTTCTTGCCATTCTGTTCTATACCCACGTGGCCCTTCATTCCATCAAACTTGGAGATCCATGGCTTTATAGTGATACCTTTGGCTGGGGCCACAGAATGAATTCCATAAAAGAACCCTCATTACTTCATGTCATGGTTTTCCCATAGCAAAACATTGTTCTTTGTATACTGTGCTATTGGCCCATAGAAAAGGTTGATTAGTGATCGAGTTAGGCATCTCAGTATCTGGGAAGGCACCATCTGTCCCAGCCACAAGGAGAGAGGCTACCTTCCTCAGTCCTTTGAGAGTGTCACAGGTTCACCCCCAGCATAGCCCTTCCCACTCTGGATTGTAATGGCCTGCGGAATGGTCTATGCCCCATACCAGAGCTCCTTGTGGAAAGGCACTGTGTCTTAGTCATTCATCTTTGTACCTTGGTTATTTAATGGGTAAATGATATGTAACATACATTTTCTACTACTAGTACAATTTAATTCAATTCATTTTCAATTAAACTCAATTCCATTCAATGAGTATGGCTCGATGCCATGTGTACTGTTCTAGAGACTGTGTGTTATTCCCTCTGTGGGGACAGAACCTCCTGTCTTCTGCTGGGACTGAGAGGAGCAGTTGCCATGCTGATGATCAAGGAAGGAGACAAGCTCTGGGGCTCTAACTGCTCCTTGAAAAGATTTTCACCAGTTCTTCTGTTTTTAACTTCTGCTTTACCCCCTGCTTTTGGATATACCTGATGCCACCAATTTCTGGGCATTTTGAGAGCTCTGCATGATAAACTGGGCTGCTTCTGGTCTTCACAATGGCTTATGATGCAGATTTCTCAGGACAATGAGGTCAGGTACCACCTGTCCATTTGCTTTCTAGTTTCAAAAACCATGTTACTCTATTTTCCTCTTCTCTGTACTTGTTCTTGTGCATTCATGCCCACTTCTTCTTCCAACATTTTAGTAGAGTTTAAGTAGGAAGCACATCTGTGTTTCTTAAGAGTGTTTCTGCATTCTTCTCTTATTGCTTCATAACAAATTACTACACATTTAGTGGCTTGGAACACATTTATTATCTTATCATTCTGGAGGGTAGAAGCCCAACCTGAGTCTTACTAGGCTAAGATGTTGTCTGGGTTGCATTTCTTTTTGGTGCCTTTGAATGTGAGACTCTGTTTTCTTGCCTTTTCCATCTTCTTGAAGCTGCCATCTTTCCTTGGATTATGGCCCCTTCCTCCACCTTCAAAGTCAGTGACAGTGGGCCAAGTTCTTCCACATGGCATCATGAAGACCCACTCTTCCACCCTTCAGGACTCTTGTGATTACACTGAGACCACCCACATAATCCAGAATAATTTTCCTATTTGATTTTTTAAAAAGATTTTATTTATTGATTTATTTGTCAGAGAGAGAGAGAGACAGCACACAAGCAGGCAGAGAGGCAGGCAGAGGCAGAGAGAGAAGCAGGCTCCCCACTGAGCAAGGAGCCCGATGCTGAACTCGATCCCAGGACCCTGGGATCATGACCTGAGCTGAAGGCAGTGGCTTAACTGACTGTGCCACCCAGGCATCCCAATTTTCCTATTTGAAAGTTAGCAGATTAGGAATCCCATCTGCCATTGTAATTCCCTTTCTCATGCAAGGTAAACATATTTAGAGGTTCCAGAGATTAGGGCATAGGCATTGGGTGGGGTGGGGGCCTTATTCTGCCCATGGCAGAATCATTCATTGGAACTTTGAAATTAAGTTTGCCACCATCTTCTTCCAAGACTTAACATGACTCCAGATTTCAAAGAAACTTAAACTTCTCATACAACCCACACTTCTTAAATGTTTTGTAACAGCTTCCAAAGATGTATAGAAAATGAGCAATACTTTCTCTGATGTCGTTTGGCTCCTGCAACAAAGTAGTGGAAAAGGCTTTTGTTTGAAGAACTTCAAATAATTGTAGTGGGCTAAATAGTGTCTCCCCAAAACATATGCCTGAATCCTAACCTCCCAGTACCTATGAATGTGAATGTACTGGGACATGGGGTCTGGGCAGATGGAATTAAGTTAAGGATCTCAAGATGAGATCATCCTGGATTTAGGGTAGTTCCCAAATCCAATGACTGGGGTCATTGTAAGAAAAAGAAGAGTGAAATTTGAGACACAGAGACATAGAGGGAAAGGTCATTTAATGATGGAGGCAGAGACTAAAGGACGTCCACAGACCATGGAATGCCAAGATGGCCAGCAACCGTCAAAAGCTGGGAGAGACATGGAATATATTGTCCCTCAGAGCCTCCACAAGGAACCCACTCTACTGACACCTTGATTTTGGACTTCTGGCCTTCACCACTATGTGAGAATGAGTTTCTGGGGTTTCATTCAAGGCTCCCACTTTGTGGTGCATTGTGTTGGCAGCCCTAGGAAACAAATATGGTAAACCATTAGCTGGCTTCTTTTCCAAGTGGTAAAATCACAGGTTGCATTAACTGTGTTTTACTCAGAGAGACCATTTGTTCGCTGCTAGGACCGTCTCTGCGATGTTTAGAATATTTACAGGCCATGTCTATAAAGGCAAAAGCAACTAGAGATGGAAATTGCAGTGGTCCACCCCCCCTTATCTGCTGGGGGTACATTCCAAGACGCCCAGCGGATCCCTGAAATTGCCAATAGTATATTGTGCTGTACTTATCCTTCTTCTGGTGATGACGTGAGTTGGTAAAATGCCCATGCAAATACATGAAGTGAGGGGAAGGATGTAGGCCCTGCGACGTAGTGTTAGACCACTACCGAGCTTCTGATTATATTTCAGGAGGATCATCTGCTTCTAGGCAAAGGCTGACCGAGGGTAAGTAAACCCACAGAGGGTGAAACCAGAGGTAAGGGGACTGAGAAGAGGCACTGTGGTCCTTTGGTAATAAAACCTAACATTTACTGAGCCAAACTCTGGGTTAAATGTTAGTCATTAATTTATGTAATCTTCATAATAACTCTATGAGGGAGCTACTATAATAAGCTGTTTTTGATAAGCTTGGAAACTGTAGCAGAGAGAGGTAAAACAACAGAAAAACCATTCTTTTGGTGGAGGGGTGAGGAGCGGGGGGTAGAGAATCTCAGCAGGCTCCGCACCCAGCATGTGAGCTGACGTGGGATTCGATCTCACAACCCTGAGATCATGACCTGAGCTGAAACTAAGAGTTGGATGCTTAACTGACTGAGCCACCAAGGCGCCCCCAGAGAAAACATTCTAACTGGGTTCGTTCAAGACTCCTAAGCAATTAGGCCTGAAGATCCTGATGGGCAGTTGAAAACTGATCACATCTTCCAAGTAATTGTTCACATTCCCCTTTCCATTGTCACAAAGCTGAAAAGTTCAAGGGTTCCCACCTAAAAGTTTAAAAATGATTATGAGTTCAATAAATCTGGAATGAATGTGGAATATGCCTTCCTATTCATATCATGCCCCAAGGGCTTTATCCTAAGAGAAGCTGCGAAGGAGTCAAGTCATTTAAAAAATGTTAGAAGCTGCTGCATAGATCTCACTGAGCTCATTTGATTAAGAAAATATTATCTTTCCCCACCGTCAGGCTTTTATCAGAGATGGGAAAGATAACTGAACTGCCAGGCCAGAAACTCAGAGAATTCATTACCAAGACAAATGGGAAGAAAGGGGAACTTCGAAAGTCTCTTTCAGGACTTACTGGGCTTGGCAGAGCAAACATTCTTTTTTGGCGTCTTCACACATCCTGTTCTGCTCAGGAAATAAAAACAGCTTGGTCAGCCTGATGCATCGTAGGTCACGCAGTGGATGATTTTCATGGTAAACACCTGAGTGCACATTGGTTTCAGCAAAGTCAAAGCCACAGCCTAGTGGGTGGCTATCACTTCAATGCCATGGTCACTGCGGCATTGCCCTTTGAGAAGAAGATAAGCTCGCAGTTCTTTTATCTTCCGCTATTGAGATTATGTCTGTTTTTGCTCCCAGGATCCCCCATTCTGGCGATAAGCCGCCAGGCTTATTCATTCAATGATAGTAATCTTAGTTACAATATCTTTGTGGAAAGAAAACCAAAAATTCGGATCCTTCCATCTTGTCCTCTGGGACCACAGGCTGCTCTTGTCACTGCTCAGGGCAATGGCTGCTCTAGCTCTGGCCTTGATCCCACTGGTCACGCGAGGATGGGGAGCTCAGAGCTGGGAGCTGGGCCACGTCTCCTCTACTGCTGTGTCACTGCTATGGTGGTGTCAGGTGTGGAGGGAGCATGCTGTTGGGGGTGAGGGTAATGTCCTGGGGTACTCTTTGCTCAGGCCTGTGTCCTTGAGGCCTTTCCCCTCAGTTTCAGGATTGCTTCCTATAGCCTGGAAATTCTTCTTCCTCCACGGCCAAGGACTGCCTCTGGGTGGGCCTCTTGGGTTGCCCCTGGCACTCTTCCCAGGGTATCCATTGGTCAGCATAGTCCAAGGTATAGAATGCATGCTGACATGAGGGCCATGGTAGAAAATAAAATTGGATGGGCAGGGTACAGGCAGACCATGGTGGACCTGAGGTGCGTGGCCAAGGGCTCCTGTGAGGGTTTTGAGCTGGAAGGGAAATCCCACCTGAATCCTGCCTGTGTCTCAAAGATGCTGATTTTCCAAGTTGCATCCGTGGGTCCCCAAGCCAGGAAGGTGGTAAGAGGCCAGCTGATGTGCCCATGCCCCCTGACCCATCTTGGGGCGCCTTCCTTGGGGTTTCTTCTATTTGGCCACTTGTCCTTTCTGTGACTCTGAGTGAGCTAGGGAATGGGGACTGCTCTACAGGGTAACGATGTCTGAGACATTCTCTTAGGTACGGAGTCCGAGGCTGGCTGCCTCTTCTTACCTCTCTTTTGTCCTTCCTCAGCTGCCTTTCCAACTCAGGCGGTGGACCATTACAGAAGGAGTTTGGGAGGAGTGCTACATAAGGACTTTCTTTCCTTCCAGGTTTCACGGTAGCAGGGTGTAGAGCAAAATGCGCACCAGACTGGGGGGGCGGGGGGTCAGAACTCTGGCTCTAGATCTGGGCTCTGCTAACCTGGGCACCGCCCTCCCCGCAGCTCAGCTTGCTCATCTGTTAAAAAAAAAAAAAAAAGTGGGGGGGCTAATCAAGATCACCCCCAGAGGTACGTGCGATTCTAACATTCAATGATTCTGGGTTTTGTAAGCCTCACTGAGTCATTTTCTGTTATTTTCCAAAACCGTGACCTCCTGGCTGCTGTTCCCTCTCCTCTCTGTACACTGATGGGAGTGAATGGCATTTTAATCACCTTGGCATTGACATATTTTAGAACAAATTTTATCCCAGAGAATCTGCCGAGAAGCACAAACTTGATGTAAGTTATAATTTTTAAGGCGTCTCTTCCCTCCTTTCCTCTTCCTTTGTCTCTATCATTCGTGTCTGTTTCCACCTGTCTCAGGCATATTTGCCTGCTTGAGGCTCCAAGGCTTCCGAGAAACAGCACGTCTGAGGTGGCTGGACGCTTTTGGGAATGGGCTGCAGCTCTGTTGGCCACTTCAGAGGAGGCGGTGGGGAAAGGGGTTCCAGCCCAGATTTTGACAACCTCTTTTCTCATTTCTTGAGTCTGAGATCTCTGGGGAGCTGGCTCTGCCACCAACCAGCTGCGCCTCAGTTTCTTCACATGTGAAATGGGCGTCATAATGGTATTTACCTCCCTGGGTTATTAGGGGCTTCCTATTTCAGATTCATGCTAAAATCCTTGTCCAAAATCCAGATTCCTGGGTCCCAGCTCAAACCTACTGATTCCGCATCTCTGGAGTTAGGGCCCAAAATCTGGGTTTTTGTTTTTGTTTTTGTTTTTGTTTTTTAGCAGCTCTCCCCCTCAACTTCTGTATGCGACAGTGGGAGAAGGTAAGCCTTCCATGTCTGATGCTTCCCCAGCACACACGGCATCATAACCCGCATCCACGCACATAAACACCCCCCGTGACTCCGAGGGGTAAACAGGGTGGCTTCCCTTCCTTTCTATACACAGGACACTTCTGGCCAAGGTCATATGGCATCCCCAAACCCCAACACCCACCGTCCCCTTCAATTTTCTGTCCTCTCGCTGAATCATCTTGCAGGGAAGGATGCTAGCTAACTCGCAGTCCGTCACAGAATTTGGCTTGACGTCTTTTCATTTCTTTGTGTGTGCTGGGTGAGTTTCTTCACTCCTGCTTGGCAGATAGCCATCATCTTCCTTTATAAATGCTTTTATCTGCCGCCACTTTTATCTTATCAGACTCCCAGTATGTCTTAGTCTTTCTGCTCCTAAAGATAATTCCCGCTTTGCTATATGTCATAAGTGTCGTCCCAGTCATGGCTCAAAATAACAAATAGGGTTGTTTCCAGCGAGGAAAGAAAGCCGCAGGGCTCTGCTCCGAGAGTGAAGATTCTGAGCTTTCCTCCTTCTGCTCCTGCCACGTCCTTCAAAGCACTTGGCAGTACACTTGGAGAGAGGTAGAGGACCTGCGTCCCCTGACACGTTATAGGGGCATGATTTTGAGTGCCTCAGGGAGCTGAATAAATGAGATGAGTTGGGTGAAAGTGGGGTGCTCAGCCTGCACAAGCTGGAGCGGTATCTTGGGGACACAAATGCCTACGCTTACTGAGAGGTACGGGACATGCCACGATCAGAACGGGGGGATTACAGTCACCCTATCTGCACACTGAGTGGCTCAGAAAGGACTCCCCTCCCCCCACCTCCGCCTTGACTTGGTTTGCAAGACACATCAGGCTTGCCCACTAGAAACCAAGGGAGTGGAGTCCCGGTGGCTGGCGTGGGAGGTGAAGGTCGTACAGGTGTGGTTCCAAGCCCGTGACATAGCAGGACTGTCACTGTGGGCAGAGAGAGCAGCAGGGCAGGGGCGCGGCGGGGACGCGTGGGTGTAAAGTCAGCGGTCTTCAATGCCTATCGTTGCCTGGTACAACGTGTGTTGCTATTTATCTTCTCTTTTAAGAAACCTTACTGTGGTACGAAGTGGCCAGCATCTGCTTGCCTGCCAGTGCAGGGTTCCAGGCCTAGCGGCCTTCCAGAGTGGGGCGGGGCTCCTGTGGGCTGGTTTGTGGGTGCAGGGAAACCAGCACCTTCTATCATGGGCATCTCAGATGTGAATTTCCCCAAAGGAGGAGGGCTGCCCAAGGGTTTCTCCACCCTGGCACTGTTGACTTTTGGATCCAGGTGGATCTTTGTGGTGGTGGTGGGATGTCCTGGGTTGTACAGGATATCCAGCAGCTTCCCTTGCCTCCACCCACTGATGTGGCAAATGGAATATCTTCAGGTGACAGATATTCCCTGGCAGGCCAAAACTACTCCTGGTTGATGAGAACCATTGTCCTATATGAGCAACAGTAACATATCTTCGGGTGCTCTGGGATTCAGACGGTTATGAAAACCACAGAATCTTCCCGTGAGGGTTTGTGGCCAAAGTTACCCCAATATTGTCAGTTTAGCACAGCTCTCCTTCATACTTTGAAGCCTCGGTGCCTTAGAGAGCCCCTGCGGCCTAGAACCTTGACCTGTCCTCTCTCCCAGCCCGTACAGTCCCCTTCCAAGGCCTCCTGAGCTTAGCTCAGATGCCGCATCTCTGCTGGGCCAGCTTCTAGAATGGGTCTCTGCGTGGATTACCCCTGGGCTTCCTCAGCAGCTGCTCCTTAGCGGCACCAGAGGTCGCCCCTCAGCCTGACTCCCCTCAGCCTGAGTCACCCCCAGCCCACAGGCAGCCCTGTCCTACTCCTCTGGAGTGCGACCCAGTGGGGAGGAAGCAGCTAGGACCGGCGTCCGTGTACACACAGGGGCATTGATCGTATCGCCACTCCGTGGAGCTGAACCTTCCCTGAATGCAGGATGACCCGGGGACTGGGAAGATGCTTCCTCGAGAGCTCCCAGCTGACAGGGCACACCTGAGGTCACAAGAGACCCAGGGCTGGGCTTTCCCCCAAGCAGCTCCGCCCCCGTCTCTACCAAAGCCTTCCTCCCGCTCGCCCGACCCCCCCTGCACTTGTTAATCTAGTTTTTCCTCTTTTGCTTCACTTTTCTTACCCTTACATGTATTTCTGAGTTGAGGAATCCAAAAGCAACTAGTACACATGGATATGAACGTTGGGGTTGGAGGCGTGTGTGGTAGGGAGAAGGTTCGGGGTTACAAGCCAGAACGCTGGTTCCCGTCCTGCTCCCATGTGGGTAGATTGCTCCCTTTCTATAGCCCTTGTTCCTGGATCCGTCAAATGGGGTTACACAGAAAGCGGGTTTCAAGATCTTTTTAAAGAGGTGGAATTCTATCTCGCCTTCAAATGAAAACTTATTTGGAATTCCTATATGGAAAGTAGTGTAAGTTCTGTTTGAAGAAGGGACAGTCCTCCCTCTCCCCCACTCAGGCTTCCCTGTGCCCTGTCTTGTCCTGAAGCCTCACGAGAGGAATCAAGGCTCCACAAGCCCGAGTGAGGGCCACAGGGCCCCGTGCCTGCCTCGACATTTATAACTGGCATGCACAGTGCCCAGCCTCTGGGCCTGAGCAACTGCAACTTTATTTTTTTCCCTGGCAGAAATACATGTAAGGGTAAAGGACATGGAAACACTCTCCCACTCCTAGGCAACAACTCTGGAAGGTCCATCATTTCCCGCTCACTCTCACTTACATGATCACTGTACGTCACAAGACACGATCTCAGCTCAACTTCGCCCACACCAAGAGATTAACCAAACCTCGGAACTTAATTTTACAACAAATCTTTGCTCTTTCTCTGGCCCCCTCCCATTTCAGCCTGTGAGGCAATTTGTGACCCCTCCAGGGTCAGAGAGGAGGGAGGAAGGAACGGTAAATGAGGTGCTGCCCAGGGCCAGACGCTGGCCTCATGCTTTCTGGGTCAGCAGGTATCAAACACTGCTTTTCTGGTGAGATGGTTCCAGAGCACCTCCAAGATTCCCATCGCGGAGCTCTCCTGCAGATCCCTTGGTCTGGGGGGTCTATCTTCATTCCTGTGGTTGCTGGTGATGCTTCCTCCAAAGGCGTCCTGAGTCCACTTCCTACTTCTCGCTGTTGAGCTTGCTCTACCCCTCTCTCTAGACCCAGGACAATCCCACTACCCACTTTACCCACTCCAGAATTTGCGAGTGAAAGGAACCCAGGATGGCCATCTTGGTGGTCTGCTTCGTTTTGTTTTTCTGAGGCAAGAATTAGGTGGCAGCCCTCCGTATCCAGCTGCAGGGCACACATACCAAAACTCTCTGAGGGGCCCCCTGGTGGCCATCATGAGACTCGAGGTATAGGGGTAGGTTGGGATGCATGGCACAGCTGCATCTCTCAAGAAAATTTTGATTTTATTTTATTTTCTATTTATTTTTTTAAAAATTTTATTTCATGTAGTCTCCACACCCAACATGGGGCTTGAACTCAAGGCCCTGAGATCAAGATTCTCGTGCTCTGTGGACTGAGCCAGCCAGGTGCCCCACTCATGGAAATTTCTTGACAATTCTCTTTCCTTCACACTTGACCACTCCTTATCCTTGATCTGGCTCAGGGGTCCAGGAGTGCCTCAGTTGACGTCCAGTCAGGACCTTGTGAATCCTTACAAGCATTATGGAATAAGGAGTATATTCCAGCAAGGAGACCATACAATTATGGGAGGTGCTAGGGGAGTAAAGGTTAGAAAAGGAGAGGAAGGTTGGAGAAAGGTCCCGAAGCTGGGCTGGTACCGGTGACTGCTCAGAGCTCACAGGGACAAGCCAGTCTTTCACCTGTGGGTTTAGGACGTGAGGGGGAGGGTACCAGTCTGTGCAAGGTTGTCTCCTTATCATGGCTGCTCCCTCGGGATTTTCAGCAAAATGTTTGCTGTGTGCCGGGGGCCACTGCTGGCTGGTGGGTCAGCAGCTGGGAAGGAGAGCCGGATGCACCGCTGGGGCAAGTAATAGCAAACTGGAGTCCCCGGCAACTGTGACTTCCTCCCACCTCCTTTAATCCTCAGCAACCACCAGAGGGAAGGGCTGCTGCTTCACTGCCACCTCCTGAATCCCGCACCAATTTCATTCCATAAACTCAAATCTGGAACATTCTGTAAAGGTGATTCTGGGAAATGAGCTGACGCTAGAACAGTTCAGCACAAGGAGGGATCACGGCGCTGGTGTTCTCTTCTTTTTTTTAACTGTATGCTTTGCTTTTTCTCACACCTGGACTATCTTGGTGACTAGTGGAAGCTTCCAGTCTTAACATCCTATTATCCGTTCTATGACTCCTCCCTTCCACTTGGCACGTTGAACCCCATCTCTCAAAGAAGCAAAAAGCACAAGCTGACGATGCTCGATGCACCATTTGCGACTTGCTCTGGAGGGAGCCGGCAAACCGCTGTTCTCCGGCCTCGGGCTAGTTTTGAAAACGCAGTTGGTGGTGGCAAAAGGTCGCGTGGGAAAGAAGCATTTTTGTGACACCCTCAAGCTGGTGACTGGGATTTTAGTCATCGGTTTCAGATGCTGGAGAAGAAAACTCACGGAAATAGCTCTCGTTCACGGGGGTCGTTGGTTCTATTTTCCATGTTACAAAATTTAAGACAAAATTTAAAGAGGCTGGTACGCATCCCTTGCCTCGTGTGAAGACGGGTAGCAGCTGTGAGGGGAGTTTCAGTCGATTAATTGTTGTGTTTGCCTGTCGTTTGGTGGAAGGCAGTGGAGGGGGAAAATGCTAGAAATTGCTTTTAAAAATGAGCTGGCTGGAGCAATGAGCTGACCTTCCTCAGTGCTTTGTGGGGAGTGTCTGTGGGTGTGGTACACACACACACACACACACACGCATGCACACACACACCCCACCAGTATGAGATTCATTTTAACTACTCTCACCTGACAGTCCAGCAGTTTCTAACTCCGGGAGAGAAGGCTGTGGAGGATGGGGTGAGTCGCCTCTCTGGAAAGCTGTCAGAAGAGAAGAGACAGAAGGGCATGGAGAAGGAGAATGAGCTGCTGAGGAAGTCCACAGGGTGTAGAAATGCTCCCAATCCAGGGTGACTAAGGACAGAGGAAATGCCTTATCCTCTGCTGGGGATAGGAGCGTCCCTCTCTGGGCACTTGATTCCCAAGAATACTCACACACCCAAATGTCTCCTCAGCTTGTTGTCAAGTCTGTGTCCTCCACACTCCCTTCCTCCAGCTGGGGAAGGAGATATGGCCTAATAAAAATAACAACAGTGTCCGCAAGAATAGCCTCGCCTATTGAGCACCTTCTGTGTGCTGAGGCTACAGTAAGGACGTGACACGTGTTAGCTCTTTGGTTCCCTCCAACAACCGTGTAAACTGGGTACCATAACTGTCCCATTCTCAGGATGCAGAAGTGGAGGCACAGAGAGCTCGGGAGGCGTGTCAGGTGGCAGTGAAGGCGTGCTGGCTGCGGTTGGAGTAAAAGCAGTAACTTGGAGGTCAGACCACAAAAAGCTTGATGTCTGGCTTTAGACAAGTCGATTAACATAAATGGGTTGGAGTTCTTCGTCTATAAAATGGGAGCAGTGATGGTTCCTCTATCTCAGAGCTATGGTGAGGGTTAAACATCATCACAGCATTTGTATGCCCGGTACACAAATATATCAGTAAGTGGTCTACTATAAGCATGACTTGCTAGGACCTCATCAGTCTTTTTCACTCCAGCTGTCATCTCAAACCTATGTGTGCATGCACGTGTGTGTGTGTGTGTGTGTGTGTGTGCATGTACACGCGCGCTCCTGGCCATAGGGGGAGAAGAAAGATGGAGAAGTGGGGCAGCCACTCTGAACTCAGCCTAGCACTGGGAATTACGCAATTGGCTGTGGCATCCCTGGGGTGTCATCTGCCTGCCACTTTTTGTTTGCTGATTTATTTTGATCCAACACACCAGTGCAGATGGCTGCGGGGGAGGGGGTAGGTAAGAGTCAATATTTGGTGACATGTGAATAATGCACTTGTGGAATTAATCAGCCTTATCACTTTGGGCTGGTTGCCAGGGCTATGGAAAGTCATGTGTCTTTTGCAAATCAGAGTAAAGGGATGGCATCATATCCAGGCTCTTCGTTGTTCTTGATCCAAGTCTCCTCACACTCAAGGTCAGGTGCTCAGCCACCTTAGGATCTGTGCATGGTGAGAGGCTCATCTATGACCCTGGCAGGAGGGCTGTACTTACTGTGTTTCTGGGGTCAAGTGCATTTTAGGGCAGTGGTTCAAAGACCAGAAAATGGGTTTGGAAAATAACAGAATCACCCATGCTTTATTTTGCCAGAAAAGTGCATTAAAAAAAAAAAAGCCACTACTAATATTTGTAAAAGGGCATTTTATGAGACTGACGCGCTACCTACTGCTCTAACAAGGCACCTTAAAAGGGCATTTTAATACCAAAAGGTAGGATGAAGATGATTTCAGGATGGGGGATAGTTCTTCAAATAGAAGACATTTTGTTTAATGGACAAATACTCCATCATCTTTATTTCTCATTTCATGGATAACTAGTGAAAGCCCACTAACAGATCGATCATGTACGTGTGCTTTAGATATATGGAGGCAAGAAGACAGAACACTTGAAATAGAGATTCATTTGGGATTCAGGTCAGTATGATGTCAGGAGACATGGAGGCAGAGCAATAAGCTACTCGGTGCCTCAGTATTCTCAGCTACAAAATGGGTATATCAACTCCCACCTCCTTTACTTCATGGAGTGATTCTGAGGATTAACTAGATCATTTAGGTGGAAGCCAATGGCAATCTCATACCGTATTTGAGAAGTCCTGGGGAGGGGTGTAGTCACTTTGTGTCTGTCTTTGGTCTGTCTAGTGTCGATTGCATATAAAGTGCTGGATACAAGTCTACTGAACGAATAATATACAACAGGCCAAAGGAGTGACTGCAGGGGCAGGGAATCCCAAAGAGACAGGAGGGGAGGCCACTCCCAGGACAAGGAGCTACCCCTTCTTCCCCTTCCAGGCTGGTCACTACTATGTCTACTGATTCATGAAGACTAGATTCAACACCCAGCAAGAGTCTCAAAAACTCCAGCAAACTCCAGCTTGGCATCTAGTTAATTTTCTTTTCCTTGGAGAAGACCTTTCAAGTGGTGCCTGTCCTTAGTATTTATGACACACTGGGTTAGGGTATTGACTTTAGAGCTGGACTGCCTGGGTTCGAACACTGCCTTCCCCACTTAGGAGCTTCATGCTTCTAGGATAATTACTTAACCTCTCTGTGCCTCAGGCTCAGCATTTGTAAATGGCGATAATGGCAGAACCCTCCTCCTGAGGTTTATATGAGGATTAGATGAGTTAGTACAAGCCAAATTCTTAGCATTATGCCCGGCACTGCACTGGGACTCAGTAAATGTCAGTTTGTTGTTATTCACGCTCAGTGAGACTCCCTCAAAGAATGGAAAGATAAATTATCTTTGGGTGGGGGAATGGTTCATCTAGATCCCAGCAGTTTCGGTCAAAAATTTGAGAGAGATGGCGTGGCTTCCAAGACTCTGAGATTTGATTAATTGGATTGAATATTTTCACGCATTTAAAGACAGACAGTGCCAATCAATCACAAGGGCTTAGTCACCATGGAAACTAAGAAAAAGGAGAGGGCCCATGACAAAAATGAGTAGTGTCCGTCAGAGCTCTATCTTGGTTGGCCACGGTGCCCAAGGAGCATAACCCTCATCTTTTAAGGTTCCCAATCTTCTGGTAAACAGACCCCAAAATGGAGATGGCTAGTCCAGACAGCCTTAACAGTCACCGCATTTCACTTGCCTAACTCCTCTCTGTCCTGGTACAGGACCACCCAAACCCTTCCCAGAGCTGGGGGGTTCCCTCTCAGAGCTACCTTCAGGAAGAGAATGGCTTTATGGCCCCGTGACTGTATTCTGTTGCTGTGTCTACTCAAGACTGAAGGTCAGACCATAGCCCAGAGACAGGTCACTAAGTGAATAACTGCCACACCGGGAAGTCTCTCCGAAGACAGCTGTCAGCCCTTTTCTTCCTTTGAGCTCCTGCAGACAGAAGCCTTTCTCTGCTGGCTGACGCAGAGACAAAAGGGTAGCTCCCGGGTCTGGGAAGGGCCAGCTTCCAACATGCTGTATGCATTGCTGACAAAGGACAAACACTGAACACCTGGAACAAAATCAGACCCCCTTGGAACCAGAGCCACTTGGATGACTCTTCCTTCTAGCCCCTGACTCTGCTGCTGAGGCTGGCTGATGCTGCCGGGGCTCAAAGAGCTCCATACACATCGATCTAGAGAGGGAAACATGCCACATCGAGCTTCTGTTAATCCTGGGACAAGAGTGACTAGGACCATGGCTTTGACCCCAGTTGTGTCACTGGACAAAAGATGACCTTAGTGACAGGAATGTGACCTGGATGACCTTGAGGGGTATTCCAAATGCCCTGGCTCATGAGACCACATCTAGGTCTAAGCAGCTGAGAATGAGCAGAAGGAGTCCGAGAACTTTCTTCTCCCCAAACACTCCAGACCTCACATGCTCCAAACTCACCTGCACTGCCGTCCCAGCACAATGGAGTGGCCCAAGATGCTGTCCTTCCCTGTCTCTGACAAGCACCTGTCCTCCCCTGTCCTCCAAAACTCAACCCGAGTGACAGAGCTGATGGCGTTTAGAGGCACCGGGTCAGTGGTTCACAATACCTTTGCCACCAAAAGTCCCTCCCTCAGTTTTACTCCGTGGGCCCTGTGTTTTGAAAGAGTTTCTGCTCCCGAAATGAACAGCATTTACCAAGTTACAATTAAAAAAAAAAATGAACCAAAGGCTTATATAATTGCCAACAGAACTTGTGCTTGGTGAATAACCATGCTGAGTTCATCTAATTCCAGCCCAAAGCAAAGAATTTTGATGTTTTCACAGTTTGGAGCAACCAGATCTCCAGTAAATGCAACTTGAGGTCGGCTTTCTGGCAGGAAATAGCCAGAGGAAACTCCATGACTCCTGGGCACCCTGGAGGTGTGAGGACCCTCCAGGGGGAACCATCAATCCACCCTCAAACTTCACTTCTCACATAAATTCATTTATTATGTTGGGACAAATGGACAGATACCTGACCGGTACTGCATTTCTAGTACGGGCAGGACCTTGGGCTCAGCAGCTCACAGACATGATCTAAGTGGTAATTCCCATCGCCTTTACGAAGTCCCTAGTGCTAGCATGTCAGCCCATCGTACAGATGAGGGAACAGAGGGAAGAGTAAATAACTTTCTCAAGGGAATACAACTAGCAAGTGGCAGAATTAGGACACCGACCTGGGGTTTTCTTGTTTTTTGTTTTTTTTTTTTTAAGATTTTATTTATTTATTTGACAGAGATCACAAGCAGGCAGAGAGGCAGGCAGAGAGAGAGGAGGAAGCAGGCTCCCTGCTGAGCAGAGCGCCTGATGCGGGGCTCCATCCCAGGACCCTGAGATCATGACCTGAGCCGAAGGCAGAGGCTTTAACCCACTGAGCCATCCAGGCACCCCTTTCTTGTTCTTTAAAAAGCTTTATTCAGATATAATTTATGCACAGCTCACCCACTTCATGTGCACAATCCAATGGTTTTTAGTAGATTTGTAGAATTGTGTAACCATCAGCACAATACCTTTTAGGAAGTTTTCATCACCCCGTAAAGAAACTCTGTCCCTGGGGCGCCTGGGTGGCTCAGTGGGTTAAAGCCTCTGCCTTCAGCTCAGGTCATGGTCCCGGTGCCCTGGGATCGAGCCCTGCATCCGGCTCTCTGCTCTGTGGGGAGCCTGCTTCCTCCTCTCTCTTTGCCTGTCTCCCTGCCTACTTGTGATCTCTGTCTGTCAAATAAATAAAATCGTAAAAAAAAAAAAAAGAAAAGAAACTCTGTCCCTGTAGTCACTCCCCATTTCTCCCACCTCCTCCTCCCAGCCTAAGGCAGCCACGCATCTACTTTCTGTCTCTGTGGATGGACGTGCCTGTTCTGGACGTGACCCAGGGTTTTTTAGAGTCTAAAACCCACAGACCTCAAATTCTAGCCCAGGGATCAAGACAGATTATAAATCCCTTTCCTAATTTTGTAGACTGTTTCTTTTTTTTTTTTTTTTTTTTTTTTAGTATGACAATTTATTTTTTTTTATTTTTTTTTTATGTGTAGACTGTTTCTTATTTAACTTTGAAAGTACACAGAAGGCACAAATGGTACATAGTTCTCGTTGGAAGCCTACAAAAATGCAAATATGATTACGTGTCAGAGTAAAATAGGGCATTAGCTGTCATATAAATGAATTTCAATGGCCGCACTTGCCATTCTGCCGTACCGCCCCAGGCAACCGGCCCCACCCCACCCCCCGCGCTCCGAGAGACAAGACCTCTCTGTTCTTGCCCTCTGAGGCCCTCCTGTCATTCAGCGTTGAGCCCAGTCACCACGACAGCCTTCAGATGACCTGGTGTGTCTTCCTCTCTGGGTTGGGAGGGTCCTGGCCCCGGTGCTATGAGGGCCCCTTCTGCCTTAGAGACCTTTCTGTGTGTCCTGGCTCTCCGGCTCCATTCTCCTTAACCTACCCCCACCTGCAAATCGCTGTTGGCGACATGATTTATTCTCCTCGTCGCAGACGGTGGGGATGTTTAACATCCATGTCTAATCGGTTTCCATAGAGCATTCCCCCCTTGTCAGCTCTCAGCCTCTTGGGTTCAGGTTCCCTTTTCCCAGGTGATTAATTATTCCTGCTAGAAGTGTCCTTTGGTATCTCTGGGGTCTGTTCTGAAAGCCTGTCTCGAGGGCACGTGTGTGGCTTGCGCCTTGGGCATCAGTGAAAACTGCTCACATCCAGCTCGTAATGGACTTGGACAGGCCTCCTTGAAAGTGGTATTGCACGAGGAGTCACCCCCTCTGTTCATTCATTCACTCATTCATTCATGTCTTCACTGACTTGTCAGAGCACCGGCAGCTGACCGGGCTCCTGAGTGTGTGCGGCCCAGCCCCGCCCCAGGCAGGGCTTTCTCTAGCAGCCCTGCTTCACCTCCGAGGGACAAGCGCACCAGGTATCAGACTTGGATCTGAGCTGGGCTTCGGGAAGCTTTCGGATAATCACGGGGCCTCTCTGTGTCATGTCAGATTGGCTGAATATTTCAGGAGACAGTTTCTGTGTTAAGGATGGATTCATTATGGGTTCAAAATAAAAATGAGCATGATTTTAGAAGATGAAATATGATATTTCATACACATTTTTGGGCTTCTTTTGACCCACTCCCTTCTGTCCCCTCCCCAACCCCACATATCGGACCCACAACGAGACCAGCTTCAGGTGGACATTCATGGCCTCTTTGATGAGTGGAAGGGCCTCTGGGGCTGGAGAGATGAAGGAAACTTGTAATTCTGCTCCTCTTATTATTCAATTTGGAAAATCTGTAGGCAAGTGTGCAATACCGTTCTGAACAGGCTCCTTTTCAGTGGGTCTCTGACAGGTGCCTGGCAGCAATTTCCCATCCCGAGGCCCAGGTCACCCATCGAACCCTCTGAACCTCCACCAAAAAACTGAAAGGTACATCCTCTGCCCTGGGCCTAGAGTAGAAAAGCTGTTTGGTTACACAGTGTGGGGCCCTCTTTCCCAGATCGGAGAGCTGCAAGAGGTTGATTCTCAGATAAGTGGCTCTGCTGCAGGTGTCCCTGGGGTGATCTGCTGGTCATGGGGCCAGCACCTGGTTATGGAATCAATCAGTACTCATGCTCGACTGGTGTTTAAATATTTTGAAATTCATATCTAACATCAAGTAGTCTTTATTTATTATTATCATTTGTGTATTTGAGAGAGAGCATGAGTTGGGGTGGAACAGGGGCAGAGGGGGAGGGAGAAGCAGACTCCCTACTGAGCAGGGACCCCCAAAGCGGGACCCGATCCCAGGACCCTGAGATCATGACGGGAGCCGAAGGCAAACCCTTAACTGACTAAGCCACCCAGGAGCCCCAAGTAGTCTTTATTTTTTTTTTTTTAAACAATTCCCTGCATTGTATGAATTGCTTCCTTATTTCTCATGAGTGTTTCTAGACTCCCCCTCAGATGATCATGTCTACTGCCAGCCAGGGATGAGGGTGGTTGTTGATGGACCAGCCAGCACTACCATCGTTCAGAACATGGGCTCATTAACTATGAGACCTCGCCATGTCCCCTAACCTCACTGTGCCAATTTCTTCATCTGCAGACGGGACCACTACTAGTTCCTATGTCACGGGGGTTGTTAGGAAGGCCAAAATATGCAAGGCGCTGAGTGACATACCTGACATTAGGAACTCTCAGTAAATATTTCCTGTGAGTTCAAGAAGAGTGTATTGAATACATACAATAGTGGAAAACTTCTCATCACCAGGAAATATATTTACTATTTTGTCTTTGCATGCCTCACTTTAGGGACCAAAGCCATAACATAAGAATGAGTCCATTTATAGGGATAGAGTTATCTTTCTCAAAAAAATCTATTACATTTCAGCAAAGGCCAGAGAATCTTTAATGATTTTCCTTTTTCCTTTAGGATTTTAAAGGTTCATTTCTGTTCCTTTTGACATTCTGTTCTCTTCTGTTTTTCAGGATGTGTGTGTGTGTGTGTGTGTGTGTTTACTACTTCGAAACATATAATATTATTATTACTATAAAATGATATTAATTTCTTATATTTTGAAAGACTTACAAATTATTGGTACTTCAAGGGACTGACCTCTATGGATCCCAGTGCATCCTGCTGGAATACAATTGCAAGGGTCCATCTAATCTACTAAGTGACAGAGGGTTCTGGAATCTCATATACTTAACAAGGTTTTCTCCCAAAATTCTGGAAGGAATGCTAAGCCTGCCATTTACATCGTCCCCATTAGTAATTATAAATGCACACCATTATTTCTCTTTTGGTTCTAAGATCCACTTAGCAAGTTCACAATTGGGTGTCATATACCTTCAGGGAAAGAAAAAACCTTTGCCTGTAACAGTGAAATCCTTTCCTCTAAGGGGAAATGTGTGCATTGTTGGGAGCCCTTATTTTATCCCTTAATCATCTGGGCCCATCTTTCTTTTTTTTTTTTTAATATTTTATTCATTTATTTGTCAGAGAGAGAGAACAAAAGCAGGCAGAGAGGCAGGCAGAGGCAGAGAAAGAAGCAGGTTCCCTGCTGAGCAAGGAGCGAGATGTGGGACTTGATTCCAGGACGCTGGGATCATGACCTGAGCCGAAGGCAGCGGCTTAACCAGCTGAGCCACCCAGGCGTCCCTGGGCCCATCTTTTTTAATGGGAACTTCTGCCTTTGTTTCTAGCTAACCTCTGTCCTCCCCAAGGGGCTGGAGATTTAAAACCACACTCCCTCCTTTGCATTAAGAGGTCACTTGGGCGTTATAACATGGATTTGAATACCTCTCTCAAATAAGGGCTCATAAGAGAAGTCTGATCAAGACTGTCTAGTTCCGAGGGCACCTGGGTGGCTCAGTCCTTAAGTGTCTGACTTTGGCTCAGGTCATGATCCCAGAGTCTTGGGATGGAGCCCCTTTGGGCTCCCTGCTCAGCAGGAAGCCTGCTTCTCTCTCTCACACTCCGCCTGCTTATGTTCCCTCTTTCACTGTATCTCTTTCTGTCAAATAAATAAGTAAAACTTTAATAAGCAAAGAAACAAACAAACAAAAAACACACCTGTCTAGTTCCATGATTTGGGGACATTCTGTTCTCCATTCAAGCTCACTTTTAGCTCAATTCAGATCTGATGTAGAGTTTCACATTTCTTTCTTTTCCTTTCCTTCCCTTCCCTTCCTCCCTCCCTCCCTCTCTCTCTCCCTCCCTTCCTTCTTTTTAGATTTATTTCTTTATTTGAGAGAGAAAGAGAGAGGGAGCATAAGTGGAGCATAAGCGGAGGACAGAGGAAGAGGGAGAAGCAGACTCTTCACTGAGCAAGAACCCCCCCCCTCCCCGCCCCCGACGTGAGGCTCAATCCCATGACCCTGGAATCATGACCAGATCGGAAGGCAGACACCTAACCTGAGCTGCCCAGGCTCCCCTCACATTTCTTTTTAAAGTGAAAGGAATCCAGTATCTCTTTTCAGTGAATTATTTTCCTTAATCATAGAATAGATGACATCACTTCCTTCATAATTATTTTTACATACCTCTGACAATTCAGCCTTACGATCAGGATATAAGCTATAGAATGGTGGAGGTAGGAGGAGGTTTAAGATCATCTAGACTCAATCCCTCACTTTATAGACAAGGAATCTGAGAAGTGAGGTGATTTGGTCAGAGTCACAAAATTACAACAGGTTATATTTCCATACCGGTTTCCCCCACTTTCTGAATTAGAGAGCCTTCCTGTGAAATCTTTCATACACAGAAATGGTGAAAAGTAAAAAAGCCAAACCAAACCAAACCAAACCAAAACAAAACCTCATTAATTTATGTGGAAAAAATGAGCCCCAGGCCTTAAACATTAACCTCTTTTGGGCTTTTCTGATATGTTAGGACACCTTTCGTTAAGGGAAGCATAAAATAAATTGAGGTAAAGCACAGATGCTCACACAACACAGTTCAAAGCTGACACAGCTTGAGGCTGACACGCTGAGTGTAGTTCCTGAAGAAGGCGCTTGGTGGCGCCACTCTTGCTGCTCCACAGCTCCCCCTGCCTCTGGAACAGCTCACTGCAAAAACAAATGCTGAAGGCTGTTTTTTTACTTTATCCCCTTTTTGGTAGAAACAGAAGTCCCCCTTTGGATTTATTTTGGCCAGCAAAACCAGGTAATAATGTAGGTAAAGAACTAAAGATGGTGTGCAAACCAGAGATGGAGGTGAGGAGTCAAGGATATGGATTCATGAAGAGCTGGTCAAGTGCCATGGAACAGAATTATGGAAAGAACCTGGGGTATTCATGTACTGTATTCTTTTTTTTTTTTAATATTTTATTTACTTATTTGAGAGAGAGAGAGAGAGAGAGAGAGAGAGAGAGCGCATACATGCACACACACTGGGAGGGGTGGAGGGAGAGAAGCAGACTCCCCGCTGAGCAGAGAGCCTGATGCAGGACTCCATCCGAGGACCCTGAGATCATGACCTGAGCCACTCAGGTGCCCTCTGAGCTCTGTTCTCTTTTTTTTTTTTTTTTAATATTTTATTTATTTATTTGACAGAGAGAGATCACAAGTAGGCACAGAGGCAGGCAGAGAGAGAGAGAGGGAAGCAGGCTCCCCGCTGAGCAGAGAGCCTGATGCGGGACTCAATCCCAGGACCCTGAGATCATGACCTGAGCCAAAGGCAGAGGCTTAACCCACTGAGCCACCCAGGCGCCCCTGAGCTCTGTTCTTAATTGCATGGATTCCTCTCATAGGCTTGCGTCCTTTAAAAATAAGTTTTATGGTTTTTAAACAAAAATTAATTATATATGTAATTAAGAAATCAGATAGTGCTAAAATGCTTGTAATATACAAAACAGTAATTCCCTGCCCAACCCTGCACCAGCTGCCAGTCTTCTTGCTAAGGGCAACTGCTTTGAAATCTTATCAGCTTTCTCTGGCAATTACCTTCCCACGTTTAAAGACAATGCATATATTGCAATTTTTAAACATATTTTTAAAAGATTTTATTTGGCAAAGTACAAGCAGGGGCAGCGCCAGGCAGAGGGAAAAGCAGGCTCCCCACTGAGCAAGGAGCGGTATATGGGACTCGATTCTAGACCTGAGCCAAAGGTAGACACTCAGTGGACTGAGCCACCCAGGGGCCCCAATCTAGCATCTTCTCTTAACGGCTTTTTTAGGTTGGATTTATGGATTTAGGGATGCCATGTCTTCCTCTTTCTTTCTCGGTTTACCTCTTGGTCTCTGTGGTGCTCATTGTTCAGTCACTTTCTGAGAAAGAACGTTCATTTTGCTGAGTCCAGTCCTCTTTTCATGTTGATTGACAATTTGGATGTAAAATCCTAGGTTGAAACGGTATCATCTTTAAAATTTTGAAGCAGTTGCTCCATCATTTCCTTGCTGTTCAGGACTGCTGCTAAGAGGACTAGTACCATTCTGATTCTCGTTCTGTTGTCCTTGGTTGCCCTGGAAGCTTGTAGGATCATCTTTTTATTCTTGGCATTCCAAATTTTCACATGGTGAGAAGCGTGTTTCATTTGCTGGCTAATCACTGCGATGGCGAAGCATCCTGACACCAGGGTCGGATGGCCCCAATTCAGAACCCGGCTCCTCCGCAGGCCAGCTTTGGTGCTGGGGAAGTTACTGATCCTCCGCGTGCGGGCATTGCTGTCTGTAAAACCATGGAGAGCCTCACGAGGGCGCTGTGAGGAGGAACATAAATAACATCACTGTAGTAGCTGGAAGAGTGCTGGCGCAGGGCGGCCTCGGAGCAGGAGTATGCGCTGTACTGATGTAGTCCTTGTCAGCATTGGGTTCACCGGACTGCACACAGGGAAACCAGAGGCGGGCGATCAAGTCTCCTGCTTCCTCCTGTTGGATGGTTGACTGGATCCGTGATGCACTCACGGCCAGCCTAGGCGAGCTCCCGTATTTGTTCTTCCTTTGCTGCCTCCCTTTCCTTCTCTTCCCTCATCCTTGCTTGCCTGCCATGGCACTGCCGGCAGAAGAGGGAGCCAGTCAACTTGTGCCTTTTGTGGGGGACCCAGACTAAGGCACATTGAATTCATGAGCTTGGGTTCCGGGTTTGAATCCCAGCGTTGGGCAGTGTCTCTCTGTGCTTCGGTTTCGCTATCTGTAGGATGGGATAATAATGGTAGCTCCCTCATCTGGTCACTGCAAGGATTAAAGGCGTTAATACTTAGAAAACTTATGAGAAACACCCAAAAAACGTGAACTCTTATGATTCAGTTGTGTGAATTTTGCAGTATCACTTTTTGATAGTTTTTTCCTCCTTTCTCTATTTTCTGAGATATCGCTTATGTGATTACTGGTCTTCCTGAATGGATTCTCTATGGCTTTTATATTTTCTGTCGTTTTATCCACGTCTGCCTTTTTGTTCTACTTTAGGAGAGATACCCTTTTCTCTATTATTTTAAGCCTTCTACTGGTTTTTTATTTTGGAAACATGCTTAAAATTTCCAAGAGTATTTTGTTCTGCAGTTGTTTCACTTTAATTGTATTTTCTTCTTTGGGGTGGATGTTAAAAAACCAAGATTCAACCCGAGTAAATTGGAAGATCTAATTGGCTTTCTTAAGCAATTCACGAGTGGGGCAGGATCCATCCAGCCAGCAAGCAGAGAGATGCTCCTGGGAGCTGCGCAAAATGGGAGGGTTTCAGGGGAAGGAGGGTGGGCCAAGAAGTTATTAGCCAAAGAAAATGAAGGACTGTTTTAGGCCTTGTCACCTTCCCTTAGGGGAAAGGACTGGGGTCTCATTAGGTGAATTACCTCATCTTCCTTTGGGGGATGGAGAAGGCCCATGTGACAGATGACCTCATTGCTGCAGACCAGAAAATTCCTGACTGACCGGTTCAGTCTGTGTTTCTGGGGGAGGTTGAAACTGTAATTAGGTTGGGTATTAAGCCCCAGTTTGGTGACCAGGTCTAGCGTAAATGCTTGCATTTGGGGGCTGCTTTTCTTTTTAACAGGAGGAAGAGTCGGTAAAGTTTTCACGCGTATTTAAGGATCTAATTAGAAGTTTCAAGGTTTTTTTCTCTCTGTATTTGACATTATTACTTGTTCACATAGCTTATTTTTTTTTTTCACATAGCTTATTTTTAAAGAAGATTTTATTTATTTATTTGAGAGGAAAAGTGAGCTAGAGAGGGAGAGGAGAAAGGGGAGGGGCAGAGGGAGAAGGAGAAGCAGACTCCCTGCTGAGCAGGGAGCAAGCCCTGGGGCTCATTCCAGGACCCTGGGATCATGACCCAAGCTGAAGGCAGACACTTAGCCCACTGAGCCACCCAGGTGCCCCTCATATAGTTCCCCCCTCCTCTGTCTATTTTGGTCATTTTCAGGGAGGGGAGGGGGGCTTCCTGGGAAGGTTAGGAAATTTCCTCCAATGGTCAATGATCCTTGGTTGTCTGTTTCTCTTTAAGACTATGGCGTAAATAAACTGATGGGAGGGTCTGTGAGTTATGTTTGTGTATTGGGGCAGAAGGAAGGAGGCACATGGAGGTCCTTCCTCGGAGGCCATTCCCTTTCTCTGGGGAGGAGTGCCCTGGAGGAGGGCAGAGAAAGATGCCTGGGCCCCAAACACTCCATCTGCAGACTTTCAGTCACTCCAATGATGCTCAGCCCAGATGACTTGCTCCTGTCCTCAGCTGACCCTCCGGTTTCTAGGACGGACCCCTCTCCCTTTCAGTTCCAGGGATGCTCTGTCAGCAGCTGGTGTGGATGGGGTGCGGATGTAGGTTTCCACTCTTTGATGATAAAGCTCATTTCCTTTCCTCTGGCTTGCCTGGCCCTTCAGAATTTAGGTCCTCTTGCAAGATGCACCTGCTTACTTCTCCATCCACCTGCTCCCCACCTTCTAGAAATCAGCTGCAGTCTCTTTCCATTATTCCCTCCTGTTCTTTCATTCTTTCCCCCCACCCCCCCCATTCTTTTCCTTTGAGTGGGTCTTTAATCAGAAGAATTTCGTCACCTCTTATGGAGAGGCAGGACTTCCACCATTTAAAAGGGAATATTATAGGCCCCAACACGGCCGGTAAAATAGTTTTTGATGTCTGATCATTCAGTCCGGCAGAAACAACCGAGCCAGAAAATGTTGAAGCTTTTTGGAGGGGCTCTTGGGGGCTTCTGCATCGAATCCAACATTTTTTCTCCACACTCCTGGGATCTTTCATTGCCGGGGGAATGATGTTTGTCCAACTTCCTGTTCCTTTGCCTTAGTGACAACACTCCCCTCCTGATGTGGGATACGAAAGGAGAAGGAAAAAATCATTAAATTTCCTTATTACCTGCAGCCACCGACAAGTCCTTGAAACAGGCAGAGTGACATTCCTCTAGGGACTCAACTGCCTTGATGTTGACAAAAGGGCAACTGGCAAAAGGGCAAAAGGCAATCCTAGCCAGACCCCAACCCCCGAACCCCCCCCCCTCCCCATCCTGGATCCTGTAAGCCTACTTTAACATATAAAAATTCCTTCGGAAATTTCCTTATTCTCTACTCCCCAAGATACCTACTGGCAATCATCCCCCAAGCATGTGGCCCACCGATATACATCTGAAGGGTCTTGTGACTAAGGTTTTATTAGATGGTAATAAATGACCTTTTCCCAACAACAGCTAGCCCCCTCAAGGTCTTGGAAACGTTGCTTCCAAAATTCCTTAGAGACTTAGGCTATCCCGAACCCTCTCCCAACTTGAGAGTATGTAATAGGCCACTCCTCATGACCCTGGTGCAATGCTTTCTGCCCATGGGTCCTGTCCCCGGGCTTTAATAAAACCACCTTTTTGCACCAAAGATGTCTCAAGAATTCTTTCTTGGCTGTCGGTTTTGAAACCTAATGCCTTTCCTACATCACTCCCATCTTACTGGTACTTCCTTTTTGTTCCTAGATTAGATTCAAGGTTACCAGATTCAGCAAATAAAAATCCAGTTAAATCTGATCTTCAGGTAAACAACAGACTCTTAGTATAAGTACATTCTATACAATATTTGGGACATACTTATACCCAAACATTTTCATTGTTTATCTAATATTTAAAATGAACTGGGCATCCTGTATTATATGTGGCAACTCTATCCAGGTGGCCTTTCTTTTATTCTCTAAAGATCAGGTAGGCCTCAGTCAGTAGTACAAAAGAGCTTTGTCTTCACACTATTTCTTTTCTTAAAGGGACCCACAGCTGTTTACACAACATATGGCAGTCTCACACCCGTGCAATTGTAAGTTAGAGCCTGCTTCGTTATCATCAAGTTAGGAACTCAACCATATTTCTCAGCTGTCTTCAGTTTCCCAGCCTCAGATTTAATAAATAAATGCATTGTTCTCATAGTGTTTGTGGCGTTGTGTTGGCTTTGTTCATTGTCTGTACCCACTTGGGGCCGCTGGGCGAGATGGCCCTGCCATCCTACTGAGACCTGCCTCCATGGTCAGCATCTCTGGGTTAATCTTTATAAGGTTTGAAGGTCATTCTTTACCAAATCTCCGTCTTTAAGAACATGAGCCACATCCTGTTGGTTTCCTCATTTGCAGGTGCTGGTCGGTGACAGGTGTATGGAGAAGGACTTGTTAGTACCAGGTGCCCAGGAACACAAACCGGACAGAGAATTCTTGTCCAAAAGAAAAGCAAAATTACGACAGAACCAATTACATGAAAGAATACAGGAAATAAATATAATGATCATAAACCACACAGAAGAGCACTTCCCAAAATAACATTAACATTTTCATCAAATCCCCCTCGAGTCATCCTTTTTTAGGTCATTTCGTTGAAGGGAATTCTTCCTTTCCAGTGATAAACCTGTCTGTGTTATTTCACTCCCAGTTCACCATCAAGAACTCTCCCCAATCCATTCCTGAGGAGATCCAAAGGGGTCAGCTATTAACGGAGCTGAGCTAAATATATCCTTTCCGGAGGCCTCCAGTGGTTGTCCCAGCATCCGCATCCTCTGTCAGCTGGAGCTGATTTCCTTCCTGCTTCCCTTCCACCTGGCCGGGCGGCCTCATCAGAGACTTCTTAAAGGCTCCATTTACATGACACGGTTGTCCCATCCGCTCTGCCTTGCCCCTTCACCACACACACAACTACACATCTCTGTGTAGTCTGCCTCCGTGTAAAACATAAAACATATATCCCCTGACCCAGCAGCAAAGACTCACGCTAAAGGAGGGCTTTTATACCTGGGATTTGCGGGGTTCGTTAAAGGGTGGGGGTATTTTGCCTCCCCCCTGCCCAGTGGAAAGAAATGAAGGTTTTTGAGCAAAGAGTCTGAAATGGAAATTTTTTGGTTTTCTTGGGACCAAGGGGCTTTCCTAAGACAGTTTAGGACAAACCAGGATGGCTGGTCACTCTCCATCACCTTCCTTATCACCATCCTCCAAATGCACTTCTTCATTTGTCCTGGCACTCACTAGCCGAGAGACAGTGAGGTAGGGCATAGCCTGAAACGGAGCTTTTGAAGTTTTTGCCAGACAATCCAGAGATCTGGAGGGTTTCATATGAAAACAGCATAAGGGGGAGCCAATAATTTTTATGTGTGAGGAAAGGAACCTTAAGAGATGAAAGGGGAAAATGAAACTGTATTTCTCATTTGTAAAACCCCTCTGAAGAGCTATTTAAAATGTTTGTTAATAGTTTGTTTGCATTTTGCTATTTCAGCAAATGTTTCTGATAAAAGAGAAATAGAAACACGTATGATTTTAAATCTCTAGAGCTTGAACCCAGAACCGTAATCTGCAATTTTCGCAAATTTTCTAGAGACCCTTGCTGACTCCACAGCCCATGGCACTCTGCCTCCACCTGGTGGCGGTGTACGTAAATTCAGTCTTGACCACCCACCCTAACTTCCATTTTTCGGTGTGTGCTGAGAGACTTCCTTTTAGGAATTGAATCTTGAAAGCCAAATTATGAAGATACCAAGTGGTCTCATATGATACTGTGGTCTTTTTTGTTTGGAAGGCAGGGTCAATGTGAAACAAAGACTATGTTTTTCTATTTATATATACCTCATGCTGTGAAGTACTATGAGCCCATGAAACTATTAAAATAATTGATTACCTTCATCTCTTAGGGATTACAAGAATATTATAAGCTGATACTGTGAAGTGCATAATTTGTGAAAATGTCATGTGTATAGATCTTAGATTATAATAATCAAATAAAATCTAAGAAATTTATTAATCAGACATGGTTCATCACAACCATTATCACACTGGGTTTAACAGTTATTAGTTCACATCGGGGAACTTAACAGTAATTGCTTTTATACATGTAAATCTCCCCCTTTTTATGTTATGTTTTCTCTTTTGTTAATTCTTTAGCATGTGAAATAATTGCTAAAGTTCATGAATTGTTTTATCATCAACATACTTTGTGGGAGCAGAAGACTCAAACCTCACTTACACATTTTTTTCATTTTTGGGGAGAAGTCATTTCACTTCCCTAGGGCTGGATTTCTGGGTCTGTAAGGTTGAGATAATAGTTATGTATGTCATTAGCTTGGTGTAAGAGTCAAATACTCTGTGTGTGTGTGTGTGTGTGTGTGTGCGTGCGCGCGCGCTCTGTTAGCCACATGTTAGTCTCAGGGACATTATTATCACTTGTAAATTGAAAACAAAGTTTCCAGATTTTTACTATCTAGCCCCTGGCTGCCAGGACTGAGTTTCCCTGAAATATCCCCAGGAATTCTGATTCCCTCTCCATGTGCTGGCCCTCATCCCTTCAAGGCCCTCCCACGAGCCCCTCACACTCTCTGTCCATACCCCCAGCCTCTCTGTCCCCCACAGCAGATGAAAGCCACCTGCACCAGAGGAGAAGGGGCACTGGGCCTAGACTGGTTGTGGGGTTCTGGGGGGTTGGGAGCCATGGTGAGTGCGGGTGGGACCTGGGCTGGTTGCCACAGAGGGAATAGCTTGAGCTGAATTGGAAATCATCGGAGGAGCCTGGGGCGTGGGCGCAAGCAGAGGTGAGGTCCTCCCCCATCTCACCCTCTGCCTAGGTCCGCTGACCTGAGTGAAGTAGTGACAACCTCAGGTCTAGTTCTGATTTTAGGAAGAGGAGGATCCTGTATCTCCCAGCCCCTCTTCCCCATCACAGAAGGGGCGGGCGGGGGGCGACGGCGAGCACCAATACTCTGTCTTCTCTTCCACATGCTGCTGTGACTGATGTTCCTTCAGTAAGACGCAGGCATCTGGCCTCACAGAGTTAAAGGTGTGAGAACTGCTCTGGGAACCCGGGTGTGGGGGGGGGTGGGAGTGGTCGATGGGGGGCACAGGGCTGCAGCAGGGAAAGCATCTGGACAGTAAGGTCTATATCTGCTCCTGAGGAAGTGGAGTTCAGTTGTTGAAGATAGAGTATGAGGAAACATGGTCTTTTCCAAGCAAGGTGAATGCCATCTGTCCATGCAGGCCTCTGCCATTCCTTCTTCTGCTCGGGGTCCGGGCCCCTTCTCCATGCCTCACCCTAACCTACCCCTCTCTGCACAGATGCGCAGACAGCTGGCTTGTACGGACGGGATCACGGGGCATGCATTTCTGGAAAACCACTTTGATGACCCACTTCCTTTCACTAACCTGATTTTATTTTTACCTTCATCTTGATTTTTTCCTAAAATGGGGGAAAAAAAAACCCACACCTGTCTCAAACCTTTATCTGAAATCAAGTTGCGGTTTCCAGCATTTTGTCATCTTTATAAGGATTCAAACTCACTGTGGTTTTCAGGCTCCCGGGGCCTCCCGCCACTCTCTGCTGTGTCATGTAGCGACGTAGGGCTAACCTCTCGGCCTCTCTGCCCTTCCCACCCTTGGTGATGCTGTTTCTGACAAGCCTCCACGTTGCTGGCAGGCGGCTTCCCAGGTCACCTGGGAAGAATAGAACCTCCTGTACAGGTTCTATTACTGTACAGGAGTTGGAGCAGCCACTGAGCTCCTTCCAGAAAAAGAAAGAGAAAAAGAAGCCTTTCCATGCACAGAGAGTGCTGCTGCTGAGGCTAAGCTGTATGGGCAAGAGCACACGTTGGGTGTCAAACCTTCTAGAACAAAGGATCAGTCTGCCTTCTCCTGTCTGGAGTCTGAGGCCTAAGCCCATGGAGGACGTGCTGTACCTCGGGGCCGTATTTGGAGATTGGTTTCTCCCTGCGAGGAGGTACTACCCCTGTCCCAATCTTGCTTTTGCACATCTGGCCTTGGCAAGGGGAGGCCAGCCACAGGCGGACTTCCGGACCCAGCAGGTTGCATGTGGGATGTGGGGGCGTTGGAGGGGCCAGAGCCCCTGGGCCCTGTCATTCTGAGATCCAGTGTGCCTTCAGAAAATACTTCACGTCAAGTTCATCCATTTCAAAAGTCTGTGAAACCATAACGGGCGATACCATCTACTAGCTCATGTAACACCTTTCGTGTCAAAGCCAAATGAAAATCTGCATGAGATTATTGCCAGAAAACATTTTGTCTCTAGAGATAAAATTCTGGTGTGAAAAGGAAAATGAAAACCATATAATCCTTCGCATTTTCCTCCAAGTCTTGAGTGCCAGAAAGCTTAGAGTCAAAGATGTTGTCCAAATGTCCTCACTGGCTTAAGTCAGTGCCTGAGATAGAGTTTCCTTTGGTTACTTTTTCAATGAATTATCTTTTGGTTTACCTTTCTGTCCATTGACATGTCTGTCCATCCATCATTTTTTTTTTTTAACTGAAGTGCTCAAGTCCCTGGCAGAAGCAGATTTGCAGGTATAGACTCAACTTGAAACTAATTCCTCAGGATGTAGAAGAAAAGGCCATTTCAGAATTGCAGTAATTCTTTCTCATGGTTCCATTCAGACATTTTACAACCATTATGTAGTGAAGCCAAAGAGACCCAGACAGACAGAATGGGGCCTATTTCGATTTTTATTTTCCCCACAGGAGAGGTGCACTGGGTGAATGGGGTGGCATGGTGTTGAAGGCCCAGCAGCCATGGGACACTTCTGGGGGGTTCGGGTGCCGGCAGCCGCATCCCAAGAGGCTCTTTCTGCTTGTAAGACCTTGGTTGTCTTCCAGCTACCATAATTCCAACCCACAATCTTGGGCTGGCTCTTCTGCTTCTGGCCAGTTCTGTGAGCTTCCTGGTATCTTGTCTATAGAGTTCCTTTCTTTTTTCTTTTTCTTTTCTTTTTAAGTAGGCTCTTGATCTCGCTCTCTCTCTCGCTTTTTTTAAGATTTTATTTATTTATTTGACAGACAGGGATCACAAGTAGGCAGAGAGGCAGGGAGAGAGAGCAAGCAAGCAGGCCCCCCGCGGCGCAGAGAGCCCAATGAGGGGCCCCATCCCAGGACCCTGGAATCATGGCCTGAGACGAAGGCAGAGGCTTTAACCCACTGAGCCACCCAGGCGCCTCTCCTTTCTTTTTAAGTAAATCCTATTAGTTTCTATTGCTTGCAATCCAGAACTCTGATGCCTCTAGTCAGCAAATTAAATAGTTCAGTGATTCGCTTAATCAGCATTCCCTGAGCAAGACACCGGTGTGAAGTAGGCATTCTTGGTTTTCATCTCATGGATGCAGAAACTGAAGCTCATGGAATTTGTTTTGCAAATTGGTATTATAATTGAGGGTTTGGTGTTTACAGTGGTGTTTTCCAATTCTTCATGATCTTCCTGCAGGCAGTGGTCCATATTTTACCTCAGATCCTAGAGAATGTTGAGGTTTCATCACCAGGAAAATGCCTGTGCTCAGGACCCCAGCGGTGACTTACCCAGTTGGAGTTATGCCCCTTGTCTAGGAAGAACCAGGGTATGATGGCCAGAAGACCCTTCATCTGTAAGAACTGCAAAGGCCCCAGTATGTGGAGGCTTTTGGTGGGATCTTTTTTGAACAGCACCGCCTGGTGACCCAGTGGGGGCAGGGGAGGCAGAGGGAGACACACATACAGAGTAGAAGAGAGCGAGAGGGTGGGGGAGAGACAGACAGAGGGAAGAGACAGAGAGAGGAAGAGAGAGAGAAGAAAAAAGAAAAGAAAAGTTCATCTTTACAGAAGAATGTTAGCTAACAAATACAGAAGGGAGGGTAAAATGAGGCAATCCCCACAAACCCAACATAATGACGAATTCAGGTAAGAATCTCGATGGAGCTACAACAGTCGGGTGAGAAGTTTGTTCGTATGACATCAAAGTGTTATCCCACAGATTACTAGTGACAAAGGAGGAGAAAATGCACCTATACTTGGGGGACACTTGGCCATCACCACCTTAACCAAGGGACCAGACTTAACATCACAAATATTAGGACGGCTTGACGTGAAGTGGCTTCTGGTGGGAATCAATATGAAGAACACAAAATCGCCCCAGAACCATTCTTGCCAGAGGTGTTGACCTGAATCTGAAAGTCACCAGACCTAACTTTAGGTATATACAGAATATACAGGCCTAGAGGAACACGCGAGATTTCACGACAAGGGACAGGCCATGTTCAGAATGTGTGAAGTGTTCTTCAGAACACTGGGTGGCTTGGAAAGTGAATGTAAATAAATTAAAAGAAAAGAAAAGAAAAGAAAGCCCAGTTCAGAATCTTAAAAATGCTAAAGGCTAAACACCTAATTGAGTGCAAGAATTTGGTACAATTAGAAATATGACTACGACTTGGATATTAGAGTATGTGGAATTATTATCATTTTTCTTAGATGTGATTATGATATTGTGGTTATATAGATGAATAGCTGACTGATAAATGGTAGGAGATAGATAGAGATAAAGACAGAAACAGAAAATTAAACAAACGCAGCAAAATGTTCCCAATTGGTGAAACTAGATGAAGAGTGTATGGGTGTTAGTTAGTTCAGTTTTTTTCTATAGACTTGAATTTTTTCCCAATAAGACGCTCGGGGGAAAAGACCTAACTGTATTAAAATAAGACTTGGAAGAGTCCTTCAATTTTTATCTTCTAAATCTTTCCTTTTGTGAATTGGAAAATTTAAACCCATGGGGGTGAAGCAGCTTGCCTGAGGCCCCAGAGTCAGCAAGCAAGAGAGCTGGCCCGCAGTCTTATTTCCACTATCTTCGCTGTCTCATGAAAATTAGACTCACGTTTTAATGTAAAATTCTTTTTAATCTCTTCTAGCATCGCACTGGCTTTTCCATATTAAAATGAATTGGGGAGGGCCGGCCATGTTGTCTCTCTCCCTAGGGCCTTGGATTCCCCCTGCTCGCTAGACCTGCACCTTGCCTCTGGCCCACAGGACACCCTTGTGCTCTCCTAGGTGGTCCCCCTCAGCCCCCAGCCCAGCCCCCAGGGCTTCACCGTCTCCTTGTTTCATTAACTTGGTGCCACTCTCACTGACCCGAATGGAGCATTGGTTCTTAATATTCCTGGGCTGGTTTTTAAACAGCTTCTTTGCAGAATTGAAACAAATTCTAATACAACCAAGTCAACATGATCACACTTGGCATGCTAATTGGAAACCTCCGTTTTAAACAAAAGGTTATACCCAGGGCACTATCTTCCTACAATCTCCAGAAAGGTAGCTTGAAACGTACAGACCTATAAATAAAACTACAGGGCTGAGAACATTTTGTAAGTCAGTGAAACCACAAAAACGGAACTTTTCCCAATTAGCCTGGCTTCTCCCAGAGGAAGGGGGATCGTGGTGGAGAAGCTCTCTGGAAATCGAGCATGGGTCTGACGCCTGCCGACGTGGGAGAGTGGAAACGACTCAAGAATCTTTAATCAGTCTGGATGGAACTAGTCTGCTAGTTGACGCCTCCCCTTTTTTTCATTTGTATTTACCATTACCTTTTCTCTTCCCTATTCTGATGTGCCTGCAGTTTATTTTGTTGTTGTTCACCAGAACAAAATGATTGCTCGTCTTCATGTGTATTGGCCGTTCGGTATACAAAATTCTAGATGCTCAACCCTTTTCCCCCCACCTCGTTGTTGCTTACAATGAGCCTCTTTTCAATGAATATCTGATGAAGGTAGCTGTTAAATAAAAATGAATGTTATGTATAAAATTGTGAAATGTTATTTTCTACCTTGTAAAGAAAAAAAATACATCAGCGTGGAATGTATAATTTATAGTCAAGCTGGAAGACTCTGGGAACCCAACTGGCATCAGCCGTGGAGTGGGCAGAAAATCTGAAGTCACCAAGAAAAGCTGGAGGATATTCTAGAGATTGCAAAATAATCCTCGGGGGTTCAGTGTGTTTGCTGAGTAAGGTCCTTGGAAAAACATTCCCGTGGATTCATATTATTGGCGCTCCAAATGGGAGACATAATATCTTCTCCTGCATTTATTGGGCTGAGTTTCTCAGTACTAGTGTGTTGTGTGTCTGCTGCAGATGGCTTTCTAAAATTAACTTGAAAATAACAAGCTGCTGGCCTGGATTTTATTTGGCCTGTACAATATTTTTGAAAATCAGAAATTTGCACATAAAAATCCAGATTTCCAATTTCTCTCAACGTGCCGGAAGATCTGACAACAGTGGGCTTGAATTTTCCTCCCGGTGAAGGTTGTCTCCCATGGCCACGAACTCTGTGGTTTGCCACAGTCTCTGGAAGTCCCTGTTGTTATATATCCAGACAGCTTTATTTAAATGGCTAGCTCCTGGAAGCATCTGGGTTTAGGATCTACATTATCCATCTTCAATTCACTTAGATAAAATTATTTTGACAAAAATAGGTACTTATATCTGTTAAGGCATCTCATGCATCAAGGCGTGAAATGCCTTGTGAGACATTTTATATTACTTTATTTCATTTGCTTTTCCCCAGACCCTTTGAGATAAGTACAATTATTACAACCACTTAAAAACATGACACTGAATGCTGGAGAGGCTGGGTACCCTGCCCATGGTCACAAGGTTAGTAATGAGCAGAGTCAGGATTCGAACCGAAAGGCGATGCTATCAGATAAGTTAGGCAAAAGAGAGCCCCGAAGTTGCAGTTGTCTGCAGGTGATTTCCTTGAAGAGGAAGAAAACAACATGGTAGCCTAGGAAGAACCATGAGTCAAAGATCCAGGAACCAGGACTGAGAGAACACAGGCTTGCTTTTCTGAGAACCTTACCACTTGTTAGTTGGTAAACTTAGGAAGTCCCCTTTCCTCCACTGGTCTGTTTCACAGTCTATAATATGAGGGTGGGGAAGGTGGATAGGATACTTCTCCAAACGCCCGTGATCTGTCTCCCTCTCTGGCACCTAATCTGAGAAAGGAAGTGTTCCTTTTCTTTGGCTCCCTCTGCTGACATGGAACAAGAGAACACATTGGTTGCCCAAACCATTTTGGGTTTATTTCAATCATTAATCAAAGGTTTGTCCTTTCCAAGGTCACAGTGGGCACCTGGTTACCTGCTGAGAAAACTTAGACCAGTAATAATTGTAAGTCACTTCCTGATCACCACTCAGCAAAACAAAAGAAGTGAAGGTCTAAAGTAATTCAAGATTTTATTGTATATGTGGGAAATCATAGAATCATCACCACCACCATCATCATCATGATGGAAATAAACAAGAACTAATATTTATTAAGCACAGACAATAGGCCACTATCTATCTAAAGTACTTTCTCTTCTTTAATTTTCAATTTATTCTTAAAGTAACCCAAAACTGCTGTTTATCATCCTCACTTTGCCCTGGAGGGAAGTTAAAATCCCAAGTCCTCCTTTTCCAGTTGAAGAAATTGAGGCCCAGGGACGTTAAGTGATTTACCCAAAGTCATACAGCAGCTGACTGCTGGTAGAGCTAATACTAGAAGCGAGTCCAGAAATCTCTTACTTACTTATTTTTTTTGTCCAGCTTCTTCAATGTAAAGTCTGGCTGAGGAGATAGAACTAATATACTAAGAAATAATTAACAGGAGGAAGCATGTAATTAGAAGCTTAGATTTTGAGGTTGAAGGGGGCCTTAGAAGCTATCTTATGTGAATTTTTGCTTTGACAGAAGCTTCTTGGGGCACCTAGGTGGCTCAGTTGTTAAGCGTCTGCCTTCTGTTCAGATCATGATTCCAGGATCCTGGGATCGAGCCCCACATCGGGCTCCCTGCTCAGTGGAAGCCTGCTCCTTCCTCTCGCACTCCCCTGCTTGTGTTCCCTCTCTCGCTGTGTGTCTCTCTCTGTCAAATAAATAAATAGAATCTTAAAAAAAAAAAAAAGAAAAAGAAAAAGAAAAAAGGAAAAGAAGCTTCTCTTCCTATCCTTGACTTTGAATACTTAGTAGTTGAGTTGAAACGTACCTCCAGTCCCAATCCTGTTCCCTGGAGCTATATAGGGTATATATATATATTTTTTTTAAAGATTTTATTTTATTTATTTGAGAGAGAGAGAGACAGTGAGAGAGAGCACGAGCGAGGAGAAGGTCAGAGAACGAAGCAGACTCCCCATGGAGCTGGGAGCCTGATGTGGGACTCGATCCTGGGACTCCAGGATCACGCCCTGAGCCGGAGGCAGTCGTTTAACCAACTGCGCCACCCAGGCGTCCCTATATAGGGTATATTTAAGCCATCTTCTGTACACAGTCCTCCCGAAATTTGGAAACAACCCTTGTGAACTTGTAAAGCATCATGTCTGTGCTAAAATCCCCGAATGTATTTGTTTTTCATATTATATATAAATCCTAAAATTAAAATTCCTTACAAACCTCATTGTCCTGCTCCAATGAACTCCAAAGATGGCCTCCAGTGAATGACTCCTCCTGGTATCTCTGTCCTTGTGTAGGCCCTCCCATCCTGAATTTTGGCTGTCCTTTGACTGACATTGGCAGAAGTGACTGTGCCAGTTCTGGTATTAAGCCTTAAGAAAGCCTGACACCTAGCGTCTCTGTGCTCTTGGAAGCTAGCCAACATGTAAGAAGTCTGGCTGCCCCACTGGGGAGGAAAGGCCCTGGAGGGTAAGGCACCGTATGGAGGCGGAAGGCCTCAGCTCTGGGAGTGACGCGGCCCTCTTGAATGTTCCTGCCCAAGGGCCTCTAGAGTATTTCAGACCCAGCTGCCAACTGACCACAACTACAAGAGAGTTTCCAAGCAAAATCAAGAGAAGAACCACACGACTGAGAACATTCAACACACAGAATCATGAGAGATAAGGATAACATTTATTGAGCTACTAAGTTTGAGTGGTTTGTTCTACACCAATAACTGAAACAGACCACTCAAAAAAACCTTCCAGAACCCGAATTGGTTGCCCACTGCCGAGGATGGGAGGAATAATGCCCGTTTATCCTCACACTATTAAGGCTGTCCTGGCTTACTTTGCATTTAACAGTCATATCATCAGATTGAATGTGTAGCTAACTACACATCTCCAGCATTTGTCACAGGATGGTTATTTGGCTACTTCTCTTCAATGTCTTCCTGAAAGGTATTAGGGACACAAATAAAAGATTTTATATCTTTTTCCTTGATAATTTTCATCTCGCCTGTTGTGACTCATCATTCCAGCTCGATGAAATTTTTGGAAAAACATTTTGCACCGTTATCTAAGATAATAATGATCTCTTGTGCTCTCTGCAATCTGAGAAACATACCATATATATCTTATTCAAACCACTGTGATAAAATTGTTGAATGGGACCAGGCAGATTTCAAGTCCTTCAGACGGGCACCGAAGGCTTCCATGAGGAATAGGTTTGTTCTACTGATTGGGTGACTCTTAGGAAACGATCGTTCCAGATCCAGGTGTGTGCAGCCTGTTGTTCCCTGAGCTGCTTTTCTTTTGTTCTTCACAACAATATCGCAGAGCATTTGCCTTCCCTGAACTTCGTGGGTATAACTTTCCAGTAAGGTGGTTCCAATTTAGTCTGACATGATTGGCTCTTAATCAACTCATGTAGGCTCCTAACAAACAGGACTTTATTTTCTACACAGTCAGAGACAATTTGTGGTAGAATTTGAACAGCCCAGGTTTGGCGTTAAACACACCTGGGTTGAAAGACTGGCTATTTTTAATTGAGAGCTAAGCCAAATTGTTCAGCTTTTCTGAGCCTCCATTTCAGCTGTAAAATGAGGATAATGATACTTTCTTTAGGGGTTTGATGTGCCGATCAAAATGAGAGACGGTATGGAAAACGTTTAGCGCCTTGCTCATCGTGTAATACGTCAATACATGTTGGGTTTCATTATTTTTCCTGTTTTATTACGGTAACAATGAGTTGTTACTCAATCAGTAGTTTCTAAAATTGACCTCTTTTCTTTGCACTTCTCTGAAGATTTGAATAATATATGCCTATCCCTAGTCTTATAGTGCTGTGTTGAAGAATATAGCAAAAATAAAAATAGTGCTTCCTTCTATCTGCCATCTGTTAACATTAACCATCTGCCCGAAGCTATGGGCCTATCCCTTTTTTCCTTCCTGCTCAAAACACTGATTAAAGTGTGTCCCCCACCTCTGCGCCCAACCCATACCTTTTGTGTTCCTGGCATGTTTCATGGGGCTCAATTCATTTGAGGCTCCAACCTCCCTCAGACACCCATTGGGGCTACTCTCTTGCTCCTGCCGTATTTTCATAGGTCTGTCATCCTGTCATAGGTCTGTCAACCCAGGAGTAGGTTAGGCCAGTACTAGAAGTTACATAGCTCTGCCAGGATGGGGTAGATAGCAAGTCAACCCTAAGAAGTCATGAGATCTGGGGTTAGGGAGTAGGGTTTGGAGAAGCAAGGGAAATTGGGGCACCAGAAAGGGAAATGAAGTAGAATTACATTAGCAAGGATATGGGTACCAAGTCATAGAACCAGACACAAAGCTGATACAGTGAGATCCTAGAAAGTACCAAATCCAGGTTTCCTCCCATACCACCCCCCCACTACCCCTAAGGCTGAAGGTGTTGGATCTTAGGTCTGAGTTGAATTGTAAGTAGAAATAGGTGGACCTCAGTGATGCAGAGAGCCCAGTGAGGTACAAAGATGTCCTCTCAGAGGGTTTCCAAGATTCCTGACACTTGCTTATCCCATCCAGTTCTTGAAGTTGGTTTTGAGTTAAATCCTGGAGAGCCTTTCTTAACCGATTTCTGAGACTTTTGAAACATGGCCTCATTGTAAGTCTAGATAGAAACCTATCAGATGTCTTTCTTTCAGCAAGATGACAATATATGACTACAGCTGAGTGGGATCCAGGTCACTGCTGACTCTGAGTACTCAAAATGTCAATTTTATGTTAGAACAGATCTGATAAGAGTGGAGAGAGGCAGTGATGGGGTACACTTCACAGGGCAGTCATCTTTAATCCACTTTAACAACCTAAGGGAATGGTACTGGTTATAATCCTTCAGATGTCTATAACATCAAGGTGCCCTTAAATGTCACTCAAAAGCCATCTCCGACTTTTACCATTTCTTAACCTTTTAAAGCAAAACAAAACAAAATACCCCTTCCCATTTTCTTTTAAGAGTTGGAGAAATAAACCTCACCACAAGCCCACCTCCTAGAGAGAACATCTCTTAACATTTTGGAGTGTATGTGAGCTAGTTTCTTTCTGCCCCTCTCTCATCCATCCATCCTTCCTTCTTGTCCTCCTCCTCCTCTTTCTCTCCTTAGACCTCAAGGACAGAGAGTTGAATTATTTATACCTCTCAGTCATGGCACATTATTAACATTTGCATGTCCTTGGTTTTGCTTCTATTTTATTTTATTATTTTCCCCCTTTATCCTGAATATTTGTTCCCAGTCCTCACTGCTGCCACTGGTAGCCATTCTAAGATGCTCTATTCTTGTATTTGCATGCATCATTAAAGAATATATTGTATTTGTAATTTACATAAAAGGTACTTGCTCTAGGTCTTGTTCTGTTTCTTTTTATTTTTTAATTCAACACTACTTTTATGATCTATTTAGAGTGCAAAATGTCTGGCTCATTGCTGCTGGCTGCTGTATGGTGGTTGATAACAGACATCCGCCATATTTCATTTATCTATTTCCTGAGTCATTGACTTCTAGATTATTTCTGATGTCCTGCTATCAAAAACAACACAGTGGGGCGCCTGGGTGGCTCAGTGGGTTAAAGCCTCTGCCTTCGGCTCAGATCATGATCCCTGGGATCGAGCCCCGCATTGGGCTCTATGCTCAGCGGGGAGCCTGCTTCCTCCTCTCTCTCTACCTGCTTCTCTGCCTACTTGTGATCTCTGTCAAATATGTAAATAAAATCTTTAGAAAAAAAGAAACAAAAAACAACAACACAGTAAACACGCCCATGCATATGTCCCTATGGATCTGATTACCAGAGGTATATGGATAGGAGTGAGACTGAGGATTCATAAGCATACAAATATCTACTATAACTAAATGCTTCTAGGTTGTGGTCATGTCAAGTGTGCCTGGCTGGCTCAGTCAGTAGAACACGCAGCTCTTGCTCTTGGGGTCATGAGTTCAATCCTCATGTTGGGCGTAGTGCTTGCCTGAAAAAAAAAATGCTAATCTAAATGGTCATAACTTTTTTTTTATTTGAGAAATGACTTGCTTACCATAAAATTCTCTCTCTTAATGTGTGTAATTCAGTGGGTTTTAGATTATTCACAGACTTGTGCATATAATTACAGAACATTTTCAGCACCTCCAGAAGAAATCTGGTTACTATTAGCAGTCACGCTCTCTTTCCTCTTCCTATGGACCATGTTCATCTGTTTTGTTTCTTAAATTGCACATGTGAGTGAAATTCGTCTTTCTCTGACTTTTTTTTGTTAATTTTGTTAATTTTATCTATTGTTTTTCTATTTCTTGTTTCATTAATTTTTACTCTAGTACTTATTATTTCATTCCTTTTGCTCACTCTGTTTTGTTTTGGTTTGGTTTGGTTTTTTTTATTCCAGTATAGTTAACATGCTGTGAGGTTAGCTTGACCTTCTTTTTCAGTATCTTAAGGTAGAAGATTAGGTTGTTGATTGGTGATCCTTCTCTTTTAATATACATATTTATAGCTATAAATCTTCCTCTGAGCAATGCTCCCACTGCATCCCATAAACTTCCATATGTCATGTTTTCATTTTCATTCATCTCAGAATATCTTCTAATTTCCTTTGTGATTTCTTCTTTGACCCATTGATTATGTAATAGTGTGCTGTTTAATTTATACATACTTGTGAATTTCCCATATTTCCTAGTTATTGGCTTTTCATTTCATTTCAGTTGTGGTCAGAGAACATATTTTGTGATTTCATTTGATTTCAATCCCTTTAAATTTATTGGCCTACCTGTGGTCCATCCTGGAGAATGTTTCATGTGCGCTTGAGAAGAATATGGTTTCTGCTGTCTTATGGGTTGAGTGTTCTACAGATACTGTTAGGTCTATTTGGTTTATGATGTTGTTCAAGATTTTTATTTCCTCTGTCTAGTTGTTCTTTCCATCATTGAAAGTGAACTAGTAGTATATTTAACTATAACTGTTGAATTGCCTGTTTTTCTCTTTAATTCTGTACATTTTTGCTTCGTATATTTTGGAGCTCTATTTTTAAGAACATGTATGTTTATACTTCTTATGTTTTCTTGATAGATGGGCTCCTTTTTCATTTTTAAACGCTTTCTTTGTCTCTGGTAACACTCTTCATTAAAACCCATTTTTCTGATTTTAGTATAGATACTTCTCTTTTGATTGCCATTCATATGGTAAGTATTTCAAGTAGTGCAGATCTGCTAGTGGCAAATTCTCTGCTTTTGTTTATCTGGGTAAGTCTTAACTTTTCCTTTATTTTAAAGGATAGTTTTGCTGGACATAGAATTCTTTCTTGACCATATTTTACTTTTATTACTTTGAATTTACTATATTCCACTGACTTATGTCCTCTATAGTTTTTAAAGAGTTCTTGTATTATTATTATTTACACACAGTGAATTGCACCGATTTTTTAAGTGTAAGGTTTGATAAGTTTTGATGTATGTATTCATCTATATACTGTCTAACCCAATCAAAAACTATGAAACTTCCATATTTATAGGAAATTTCCTCTAGCCCTTTTATAACCAATACTATTGTCCACCTCTACAGCATCTACTACTCTGATTTCTTTTTCCTGTCCTTGAGCTCTATAAAAATAGAATCATATATTATGTACTTTTTATGTCTCGTTTTTTTACTCTGTATGTTTTAAAGATTTATCCAAGTTGTGGCATGTATAATAACGTTATTTTTTATTGTTGACTAATGTTTCATTGGAAGAATATACTACAAATTTCATATCCATTTTCCTGTTGATGGTAACTTGGATTTTTTCCAGATTAGGGCTATAATGAATAAAAACATTAGTAACATTCTTTTTTTTTTCTTCTTGAGAGAGCGAGCGAAAGGAAGAGAAAGAGAGTGAGCATGAGTGGAGGGAGGGGCAGAGGAAGAGAGAAACAGACTCTCTGCTGAGCAGGGAGCCCGATGTGGGACTTGATCCCAGGACCCTGAGATCATGACCTGAGCCAAAGGCAGATGCTTAATTGACTGAGCCCCCAGGCACTTCTGAACATTCTTGTATAAGGTTTTTTGGTGGAAATATTTTCTGTTTAACTTGGGTAAATACTTGAGAGTGAAATGCACGGTTATGGGACATATGCATGTGTAACTCATTTAGTCTGTTCAACAGCTGGGTATTGACTCTGGTTCCTACTGGTTAGGAAAGTCCTACATCTGACATACTTTGAGATCTCAAAGGGTTGAGGAATCATGGAGAAATTGTTTTTGGCATAAAAAACATTTTCACAAAGTAGTACCACTTTACACTTCCACTGATAATATATGAATTCAGATACTGTTATTTGACTTTGTCCAGTCTATTCTGGAATTAGCTTTTCTAGGGCCTGTAACATGATGTATTATCGTGATTTTAATTTGAACTTCACTGATACTCTTATTGTCCATTCATATACATTCCTTAATAAAGTGTCTACTTAAGTCCTTAGCTCACTTAAAAATTTGATATGTTTGTCTTTTTTATTGAGTTGAAGGAGTACTTTAGATGTTCTGGGTACAAGTCCTTTGTTAGCTAATAGGTATTACAAATATTTTTTCCCAGTCTGTGGTGCACACATTCATTTATTTTCCATCTTCCTTCCTTCCTTTCTTTCTTCCCTTCCCTCCCTCCCTTCCCTCTTCCCTCTCTTTCTCTCTTTCTTTCTTTTTTTAAGATTTTATTTGTTTGACAGCATGAAAGAGCACAGGCAGGGGGAGCGGCAGAGGGAGATGAGCTTGGTCGATCAGTCTATCTATCTACCTACCTATTTATTATCTATCTATCTATCTACTTATTTTTATAGAGACCTAGAGAGTCAACCCAGTAATTAACCCAGGACTAATTTTGCTTCTCTCCATTTGCTGTGATTAGTAAATATGTTATCTCAGAGAACTTAAATTCCCAGTTTGAGAACTGATCAAAATCTTCGTGAGTGATTTTTGGTGAGTTAAGTAGTTCTGTTTAAGGTGGCTCCATTGTTAAGTCTCTGCCTTTGGCTTGGTCATGATCCCATGGTCCTGGGATTGAGCCCTGCATCTGGGTCCCTGCTCGGTGAGAAGCCTGCTTCTCCCTCTTCCACTTCCCCCTGCTTGTGTTTCTTCTTTGGCTGTGTCTCTCTTTGTCAAATAAATAAACAAAATCTTTTAAAAAAAATTTACAAAGTCTGGAAAATTACCCAAGATTGAACTATCATGACCTTTGGTAGGTTCTGTCCTTGAATCTAATCCTTTTACAAAAATGTTCATCAACAACTTGTTCCAAGTCCTTTATCAATGGCTTTCAAATTATGTTCTGAAGATCCCCTACACACATACACACCTACAGTTTCTTTTCAAAAACCCTTCAGCATTGGGCTGCGTGGGGGCAGACGGCAGTAGCATGATGATACACAGGCAGAGTGAAACTTCTCTTTCCTTCCCCACCCTCCTTCTATTTATAGCATCTTTGGTTTACTAGTGGTTACTATACAAATTTTATTTGACTAGGTTCTGTGGCTGAATAAAACTTGTAAACCCTTCTCTTTAACTGGAAGTTGTATGTCTTTTTCCATGATGGTATTTTTGAGTACCAATGTGTCTTTATGTAAGACTGTGTGTGTGTGTGTGTGTGTGTGTGTAAACAATTTAATTTACAGCTTAAGGATCAGATTTTAAATGTTAAATTTCTACTTCATTTAGCCTGTTCAACTGCTGAGTATTGACTCTGGTTCCTACTGGTTAGAAAAGTCCTACATCTGATATACTTTGAGATCTCAAAGTGTTGGGGAATCATGAAGAAATTGTTTTTGGCATAAAAATAAATGATTCTGTTAAGTTTTGTGATTGACAAGGAAGGGGGGGCATTGTTAAAATTCCACCTCTTAAAGGATCTATTTAAAATATAGGTTATTTGGCTCTACTTGACTTGTGATACAGATCATTCAAACACAAAGACATTCTCTGGCATAAGAATCCACCACAGGCAAACCAACTTGTAAACTGGGGGAGAGGGAGAATTTGAATGTGAACACGTAGAACAAGAAGACTTTTTTCTTTTTTCCCCCCATTTAAAAAAGTCTTCCTGGGACTGATTTCCTAATGTGCATTTTCCTTTCATGATCCCAGTCATTAATCACCAGTTAGTGTTTAATGATCACTTGCATGGATCATAGATTCCACAATCCAACCTGAAAACTCAAAATTTAGGTTGCCGCTTTCTCTAATAATTATAATCCACCAACCCCCAGGGTTGTTCCTCACGTGTTTGGCATTTCTGTTTTTGCAGAATGTGAATCAGGGCACAGGACTTCAGCGTCTTCTCTTATTCCTCCCTTCGCCTTTTCTCAAATCCAGAATCTCTCGACCTCTGCACAAATTGCCATTTTCAGCTGAAGAATTCTTTATTGTGGGCTGTGGGGGTGGGGGGAGGCTGTCCTGTCCTTGTAGAATGTTTAGCAGCATCCTGACCTCTACCCACTACTCACCAGCAACTCTCCCGCCTAACTGTGACAATCAAAAATCTCTCCAGACATTGCCACATATCCCCTTGCAGGAGAGGCGGAAGGGACTGAGAAGGGGGTAAAGCTGCCCATTATTGAGAACCGCTGCTCTCAAATCCATAAGAATCCCAAGCCTGAGAATCCTTCCAGAAATCATCTGGCCACCACTAGACATGGTTCTCAAAGAAACCTTAGACACATGTAATCTAACCAAGTCAATATTCTCGACCCCCACTGTACATTTGAATCACTGCAATATTTACAAATGATTAACTGGGACATTAGTATTTTTTAAGAGCTCCCCAGGAGATCTCAATTTATAGACAGGGTAAACACATGCCCTTAATAGTCACAGCACTCATAAAAACTTAGAAAAAAAAAGCCACCAATTTTATTTCAAATGGGAAATATCCAGGTAGTTTCAGAGCAAAAAAAAAAATTCCATGTTGGTAGATTATAGAACATGGGCCACTGGAGACATTTCACATTTGCTTTTTGTTCTGTTATCATCACAACGCAACTGGGAACTGGACACCTCTGGGAATGCTGGGCTTTTTAACAGTTTGACTGAAGGTGCATCGTTTGATGTAGAGCAATCTCTCTGGTGCTTGTAACTCACCGACACTTGTCACCAAAGTGACATCAATTAGGGAACTTCACAGGGAAGAGCCTGACCAAGGGGAAAGTCCCCACACGTAATCTTTGTGATTGGTGGGGAAGGAGGGGCGAGAGTTAGAAGGAGCAAGGGTGGGCGAGGAAGGGAGGCCTTCAGACAATGTTTTTCAACACATGAAAAATAGGACCTAATTACTATGTCTTTCCTTGGTTAGTGTTTCAGTAGCGGCAGGAATAAAACCACACGATGAAGGTCTTTATATTTTAGGGTCCCAGGAACATTATATCCAGAAGGTGTACACATTCTGGCCACTGCCAGCCCCATATCTTCTGGCCAGCCAAGGAGGGCTGGCCAAGATTCTTGACTAGTTATTGATCTTCTGAAAGGTGTAGGATGCATTAGATGAGGTTCAACTTTCCATGTGACCTTAGGCAACTCACTCAACTTCCCTGAGACTTTGTTTCCTTGTCTGAATAAATGGGCAGCACAGCATTTACCTTGGACAGTCATTATGAGGATTAAATGAAATAATAAATGGGAAAGTGTTTTTGTGAATGGTAAAGCTCAATAAGGTAACACTATCTTTCTGGGGTTCTTCTCTCCTGAAGATTCCACTAGACCAGGATCCCATGGCTTCCAGTTTTGGCTTCTAGGGCACGTGTAGAACAATGGATGAGTGTAGCCATTGACTTAACTTGTCAAATGTCTGTCCTCAAGTGGACAATTAGGAAAATGCATTTGAGTTAAAAATATAGGGTGATGTAATTTTCATGACTGAGGTTACAGCTGTATTTTAGGTTATTATATACTAAAGACAAGAAAATTAATTGGCGCCCTCTAAAATGCAAAGAGCAAGAGATTAATCTGATAAATGGTTTCCATTAAAAAATTCCATTTGGTTTCCCAAATTTATCTTGTCTCCTGAGGTTTCTGAATGCCACAGTGTCCTTCCCCTGTGCTTTCTAGCTGTATTCTACTGTTTCCCATATCCCTAGGTTTGAGGAGTATCTGTATTTACACAAATATAGTGGCAGAATGTAACCGCACAGTTGACCTACTAGCTCCCTAATTCATGGATATATTAACTGAAATCACTGTTTTGTCTTTCAATTTAGTTTTGGTTGATACTCAAAACATAAACTTTGTGGAAAAACAAAGCTTTCATAATGCTATTACATACAGGTAGTGCAGCTGAGATCATCCAAATAAGTCCACGGTCAAGGTTCTAAGTTATCGGTGCTTGCCTAGTAATAAGGATTCCCATCAAAGGATGAAACAAACAGAGTAGGAGATAAGGCTATTTCAGGGGACAGTCAGTGTTATTCTGGGGGAAACTGGTGAGGAAGAGGTCAGCAATTGCTAGCTTTGACTTGAATGCGTTTACAATTGTGCACCTCACATGGCTAGCAGAGAAAATTGGGTGGATTCCATCCTACTCTTATGAAAATACAGACACCTGGATGCCATCTTTTCTGATGAAAATACTAGTGCAGCCAATTGTAACCCCAACCTGAGCACACGACTACATTATCACACTAAGTTCATATTTATCTGGTTTGTCCTCGGATGGTTCTGTCTCGAAGTCTGGGTCAGGATCCGGGTGGTGGATTTCAATGACAAGAACATAGATGAGGCCTCCAATCACAGCACCAACCAAAGGGCCCACTACCGGAATCCACCAGAAGTTATTTCCAGCTCTGAAAACAAACAAGAAGTTAGTGATACACCACTTGGATCTTCCTCCTGGTATTACTAGCTATTCCCTAACAAGCCAGTGTTTCCCATGCTCATGTTTCCCTTTTAACTCAGCAAGAGCTAAGCGTAAGGACATTCACTGTAGCTTGGCAAGCATCATCCTAGATTTTTCATATACCTCATTTCAGACGATCTAGTCCAATGTGCTATTAGTACCTATGAGAGATTGGTCCCCTTTATTTTCCTTTCAGGAAATAGAGTCCCTGAACCCACTGTCAAAACTAAAGTCATCTAGGGACAGTGCTGGTTGATTATTCAAGAACTGCTTTGCCCTCATCCTGAAATGATGAGTCCTGGGGATTATGAATGGAAGGATGTGGAGAGGTTCCTGGATAGTTGGTCTAGGAGGGCAATCACAGAGTAAATAAACAGGAAATGTTTGCCAATGAATGGATTTTAAAAAATGAAAGGTGGATATATGAATTACCTACTAAATATAATTTAATTTCATGCTTATTTTTTGAGGTCACAGCTTTTTTTAAAAAGATTTTATGAATTTATTTGACAGAGAGAGATCACAAGTAGGCAGAGAGACAGGAGGAAGCAGGCTCCCTGCTGAGCAGAGAGCCCGATGCGGGACTCGATCCCAGGACCCTGAGACCGGGACCTGAGCCAAAGGCAGAGGCTTTAATCCATTGAGCCACCCAGGCACCCCAAGGTCACAGTTTAAAATTACTCTCTGATAAGGATTTCCTGCCATGATTCTCTTTTCTGCCATGATTCCAGAAGTCCTCAATCACAGTACATTGTACTGAAAGTAGAGTTCCGGAAGAAAGCAGGAGCCTTTGTAAATTGTCACCATCTTCTTCAGAGGCAGGAAATCCATTTAAATAACTCCATAGGAAGGAACACAATGCTCAGAAGCATGCAAAATTATTCAATAATACTATAAAGTTATTTAAGGGTATATATATTTCAGATAAAACTTTCAGGGGCACCTGGGTGTCTCAGTGGGTTAAGCCTCTGCTTTCGGCTCAGGTCATGATCTCAGGGTCTTGGGATCGAGCCCTGCATCAGGCTCTCTGCTCAGCAGGGAGTCTGCTTCCCCCTCTCTCTCTGCCTGCCTCCCTGCCTACCTGTGATCTTTCTCTCTGTCAAGTAAACAAATAAAATCTTAAAAAAAAAAAAGAAAAGAAAACAACCAACTTTCGTAAAGCAGGGGAATGATAATCACCACCGCTGAGAATAATGCGGAGGAGGCAGGGGAGACAGCAGGAGCTGTTCGAGGACTACACAGTTGGGGAAAGGCTTGCGGCTGTTCTTTTTACCATTATGCTTAGTCACCACATATATGTTCCAGGTGGCCTTTTGTTTGTATCACATTTGGATTAGAAAGAATAATAAAGGAACTAAGCCCCGTGCTTAACCTTCATCCTTCCCTCTGTCTGGTGATCCCTTTCGCCTGGATCGTCCCTAGAAATCTTAGCTCATGAGTGCAGGCTCAGGGGAAGGGCCCTGAGGTTGAGCACAACGGCCACCAGAGGTCACTCTTACTGCGCAGCTGAGATGACGCTGTGCTTCAAGGCTCTCTCGGTGTCCCCATATTCAGGAGGGGTGAGCCCCCAAATCCAGGAGGACTTTCCTGGGAAAGGCGCATGGGCTTTACAGAGCTAGGGACCTTCTCTTGGGCAAACACATGAAGCACGTATAAGCCACCTTATTTGTCTCTCATTTCTTTTCTTTCATTGTGACTTAGCCACTGAATCTCACTGTCCTCGTCCCAGGTCCCATGTATCTGCCAGGACACATGTCCTCCTTTCAGTGGCCAGACTCTTCCTTCTGTCGGGGCTGAATGTGTTGTGCCAGGGTCACAGGTCAGAAATGGAGGACTTCAAACGTGGGTTCCTGCCTGGTCCGGTCTTAGGGGTCCTCAGTGTCATTCACACGCCATGATTTGGGGGATGTCAGGACAATGTCTTTGTTACTTGCTTAAGGTATGGACCAGCATCGGGGATTCATTCCTTTGGGTAATATTTAAAATATTAACAATCTCCTTGAGATCCTTCATCCATGAAGTCATGAACACCTTAATGGGAATTCGTGGAGAGCGCTTAGATGGAAAACACTATAATGTTGAAGGGAAAGCCGGAGTCAGCCAGGGTCTATTGACAGGCCCTTGTCTGGTGATCCCCTCCCCTGGTCACCCTCAGTGCTGGCCAGACTGGGGCGAGTGGGGACCTGAGAGTTAGGCAATCTTGGGGGTAGACCCAAGCTAATGTAGCTACTGAGATGCTTACTGGGGATGAGGAACCCTGAAAAAGTGGGATGATCTAGGAACACTTAGGAGATCTGTTATCCCTCCAAGGTTTTCTTGGGCATTTTTGAAGATTACCAGCCAGCCAGCTCTTTCCTAACTGGCTTCTACTCCTCTACCCTCTCCTTTTTAATCCATTTTAGATGGTGACATCAGATTAATTTAACTAAATTGGAGTTCTAATCATGTCAAACATCCCCTCTTCTTCTTCTTCTTTTTTTTTTTTTTTAAGATTTTATTTATTTATTTGACAGACAGAGATCACAAGTAGGCAGAGAAGCAGGCAGAGAGAGGAGAAAGCAGGTTCCCTGCCGAGCAGAGAGCCCGTTGCGGGGCTTGATCCCAGGACCCTGAGATCATGACCTGAGCCGAAGGCAGAGGCTTTAACCCACTGAGCCACCCAGGTGCCCCTCAAACTTCCCCTCGAAAATCCTTTGCTGCTTCCCATAATCTAAAAAAGATGGGGCATGGAGCACTGGGTGTGGTGAAAAAATAATGAATACTGTTCTTCTGAAAATAAATAAATTAATTAAAAATAAATAAATAAATAAATAATAAAATTTTAAAAATTAAAAAATAAAAAAGATGGGGCAGCCCAAACCCCAAGTTTTCATTCTGGGAGTCTAGATCCTCTGCGATCCAGCACACTGACCTTTCTAGACTTCTCTACACACCCTTCCAGCTAGATGAGATCACTTGTTACTTAAACATAATAAACAGATCCTCTCTGCCCGCAGTCTCCTCTCTGTCCCCCATTCAGGCACATCCAAACACTATAAAATGCCCCTACTTCCACCCCCATAATTCCTAACTTTAGAGCTGCAAACCTCCCACGTGCTGAAGTGAACGAGTCAATCTCTTAAACAACACTGGACAGCTTCAGCCTGCGGAAGCGGCTAGGCTGAGCCCGCTGAACAGAGCACAAAGGAAGTAGAAAGGCAGCTGCTGGGTTTCATCCTCTCAGCCCAGGGCCTGGACCAAGAGCTCAGGTAGCTGCAGGGGTGAATAAATGAACGTGTGAGAGGAAAAGACCCTGACATGGAGGGACAGGGACGTGGAGCTCGTCTGGCAGTAGGGGATTCTAGCATTTTGCCAGATGCGATCTACCATTGACTTCACAAAGCCAAGAGAGGGTAGACAAGACCTTTATCTATCTTAGAGTGACCATCCCTCCGAGAGTTCGGGTGAGTCCTGAAACAGGGCTCAAAGGGAGGCTACGAGGCCTCTTTGTTCCAGGGATCTGTGTGAAGCTAACAGGTGACCAGGTCGTGGGGGCAGCGTGGGGGCAGTATCCTAGAGTGAGGCTCTGGGAGCTGGGATTAACGAAAGTCAGGTTAATTCTGGACTCTGAGAATCTTGCTGATATATGTTTTGCATTCTTTTTTGGAAGGATACAAAAGAACCTTCCTGGTAGGGGATGTTCTGTTCAACCTTTTCATGTCCTAATGGTAATCATTCTGGAACAAGAGCTCCTCATCTGTGGAGCATTCTTTCATTTTTGGCCAAATAATTCTTTCTTGTGGGAATCTGTTCTGGGTGCTGGAGGATACTTGGCAATATCCCTGACCTCTCTCTACCCACGATGCCAGTAACAACCTTCTCTTCTACCCTCCCCAGTTGTGACAACCAGACATGTCTCCAGGCATTGCCAACCATCTTTGCGTGGGGGAAAAAAATCACCTCTAGTTGAGAACCACTGCTCTAGAAAACTCATTGCATTATCAGTTTCTTAAAGATGGGGGATGTTGCTTGATTTTCTTTGCATTCCTCATCTCCTGGGACATGTCTGGCACATAACATTTGCCCATTCTTTCATTCAGGCTTTTATTAACTTCTCTGGAGACTCTGTATATGCCAGCCTCTGGTCTCATCACCGTGGGGACAGTGGTGAGGAAGCTGCTGGGTCCCCGTCCTCAGGATGCTTACATTCCAGCAGCTCTCAGCCCTGTCTGGGGTGGTGATCTGACTGGTGTCAGTTATTTAAATAACTACTTTTTCACACTGGTGAAGGCAGTCTAAACTTTCACTTAAATAAGTCATCACATGTGTATGATTATACGTGCAGGTCAGCCTTTAAGGACATTCAAGTCTTTTCTCACAGCAAATGTGAACCTAGAATTTCCTCACATGTGTCTTTCCTACTTCTCTTTCTCCCTGTTAGAGCCTTGTTTCTTGATGAACCAACGTTGAGTTCCTCTCCCATAGAGAGATATGCTAAGTGGATGGGGACAGACCACTGTGGTTGCATGGGGGCAAAAGCGGGAAGGAATAAATGGGTACAGTGTGTCCTGGAAGATTGGTACCAACAGCTGACGCATTTCCTCAGCACATTCTGAGGTAGAAAGTATGGTGTCTTGCCATTTCCCGTGCACGGGCTCTCTTTCATGTATGTTCTGCCAGGGATTTCCTACTCATACCTCAAGACCTGACTCAGCCCTCACTTCTTTGGTGATGCTTTTCCCAACTTCCGAGGTGTAACTAGTCACTCTCTTATTGCGTTGGCTGAACACTTTGTTTTGTCGGTTGCCAGAGTTCTTATTGTATTGCTCAAAGCTAGGGTTTTAGCTGATTTCGAAATCTCCCTTTACATAGCACAGTGACCACAGCGCAGATAGCATTCAGTAAAGATCTGTTGAATGAGTGAAGCATAGCATGGTTCACTACCAAGAACCCTAGAGTCGTATCAGAAGATGGAAACTCTAGGCCCAACTTTATCACAAAATTAATCTGCAGACAACTTGTACAACCAAAATATTCACATAAAACCATCTACCAACTGAGTATTATTATTATATAGGCCAAGCCCATCTCTTTTGAATTTACCTAGAGCCTCTCTCTCCCTGTCTCTCTTCCTCTTTCTCTGTATCTGTGTCCATATGTGTCTCCTCCCACTCCCCTCCCTGCCCCACACCCCATATCACAAAGCACCAGGGAAACAATCCATGCCAATGACCAGAACATGCACACTCCCAACTGAACTCTCCTAGACCTCCAAGTTCCAAGCGCAGCCCTTCCCAGTAAAGGCGCAGCGTGACTCTCTCTTCCCCCAACACCACCATTACTTACGTGAAGACCTCAAACCCCCATCCTGCCAAAGCAGTGAAAAGTCTGGGACTCAGGTCTCGAGCCGGGTTCATGGCACAGCCACTGTTCAGTCCCAAGGAAGAAGCAATGGCAATAATCAGGAGGCCGATGACAATGGGCTCTAGTCCTTTGGGGACTCCCAAGTTTCTGGAGTCAAAAATGGCGAAGACAATCATGAGGAGGAACATGGTAGCCACTACCTGGGGGAGGGAGAAAATGCACAAGGGATTTAACTTGTATTCTTCTCACTCGCCCACCTCAGAACTCACCCCCTCTGGTGAAAAACAAACGTGGTAACAAACAACACGCACTGGTGGGCACAGCAGGCCAGGCTCTCTTCTCATAACAGTGAACCCTGATGTGGGGCTGGCATCGTTTACACATTCGTGACGTGCCGAGGTCGCCTGCCCAGTCAGTGGCAGTCAGGTGTGGACCCCGAGAGCTTGGCTCCAGAGACTTACCTTCGAGACAACTATCCTGCTAAGCTACCATCGTGCTCAACAGAAAGGCAAGCCACCAGCTGGCAGAACAGTTGAGATGCCCCGTTGGACGGGCAAGAAAAACAATATGAGGGGTCAATGGATAAACGAGCAAAGGAAATGAACAGAAGTTCATAAGAGAAAAATAGAAGTAAGAAACAGATACGTGGGAAAAACTGATTTGTAACGAAGAGATGCAAACAGTACTAAACGTTCGGGGAATGACAGCAGTTCTCTCAGGCTCTTCTAGAAGAATGAAACCTGCCACTTTCAAAAAGAATGAAGACACTGTCCTTTTCAACGCAAGCCAAGGTTTGAGAGAGAGAATGTCAGCATTCTTTCTTTCTTACCTCGAATGGAATTCACATGAGAAATCTTGAAAGAGAAAGCCCAGTCCCGATTGTTAGAAAGGTCTTCTTTTTATTAAATATAATGTAACTTTATCTCACCATAATTTCATGGGCCAAGAATTTTATAATTAGTATAGAAATATTAGTGTATACATACTACATAATTAATATGTAAGTCTATTAATCAATATTTATTGAGCACCTGTTATGTACTAACTTCCATCAAATCTCCAGGGAGCGTGTGCATACCAAGTCTAACTTCTTTTGCACTTGACACTCCTTCAACTCTTTGGAAGCTACTAGTCCATCTTGTCACCTCCGTCCCCCCAGCTCCCGCACACACCCCCTAGGGCAAACATCCCCATTCTCCACTCATTGCTGTGTGACATCTTTTGGCTCATGTCTTTTAGTAGTATATGCCGTCTTGAACTGTGACATTTGAAATGAATCTAATATTCCCATACGGAATAGAGTGTACGACCCTAAACTACTTCATCTGAATACTATCCTTCTATTTTTCCAGCTTAGGAGAACATTCTTTTTCTGGAAGCTACAGCTCTCTGTATCTTTTCCATCAGAACTTTTCTCATCATCCCAGCTCATTTAGGCTCTTGGTGCCAAATGACTATTGTGACTCCTATAGTCTCATTGTCTTCGCTTTTGCGTTGTTCCTTTTGTCTTCAGGTGATCATTTTGTTCTTTATTTTATTCAAAATTCCTGGGCAGAGACTGTTTATAATGCATTTTCCTCCTATTATTCACTTCATCCTTACAAAGTAATCTGATAAGTGCTCATATTATCCCCACTTTACAAATGAAAACATGAGACCCCCAGAGCTCGGTAATCGAGCTAAAGTTTCTCAGGGAGTTGGCACAGAACTGTTATTTTAATTCCGGCACTCAGACTCCAAATCTCGGATCTTTCCGTCTCACATTTACTTGTCAGTCCCTCAAGTTCCAGCCACGGGGCTGAGCATATGGAGAGAGCTCAAGAAAGACTTGTTGCCTGTTTGGTTTATTGATTAAAGTGGAGAGGGAAAAGACCGAGGGCATGAGGGCATGGGTTTTCTCATCTCTCCATTAAATGGAGGTGGACAGAGTTGGCAATCTGGAAGTTCCATTTTATACACATGCCCGCTCTAGCCTGCCCCATCGTGATCACAAGAGAATGACTGAGAGTTGCCGGAGATGTCCTCCCTCTTTGCCCCTCTCCCTCCTTTCTTCCTTCTGGGCTGACCAGCTGGCTTTCTGGGCTATGGTAAGGGAGGAAGAGGCCCTCAGGTTGACAAGGTTGGTCCTGCCACAAGGTGGCCAGAAGAACCGTGCTGTCAGCTACATCGTAGGTGTCTGGGTGCAGCTTGTTAAGATGTCCACAGAGCAGAGACTCTTCTAACTACCTTGAGGTTCGATAAACCTATGTGCCTGAGGAGACTCAGAGGATCCAGCGATGCCCTAGTTTCAACTGTCACACTTCATAGTCCTTGAACTGTGATGGAAATGTCTTTCCTTGTGGCCTCCATGTTCAGAGTGTGGAAGAGACAGTGATCAGAAAGCAAACCCTATTTGCCCCTTTAGGGGTTGAAATGTCCTGTTGTCCATTCTTTTCTGGACCTCAACCAGTGCAAAACAAGTGTATGCAGGTTTTTTTAAAGACTTATTTTATTTATTTGAGAGAGAGAGAAAGAGCAAGGTGAGAGGCCGAGGGGGAGGGAGAGAATCTCAAGCAGACTCCCCGCTCAGTGGGGAGCCCGTGGTGGGGCTCTGTCTCATGACCTTGAGATCATGACCTGAGATGAAATCAAGAGTCAGACACTCAACCAACTGAGTCACCCAGGTGCCCTCAAGTGTATCTATTAACAAGGAAGCAGAAAACTTTGTTAGTGATATCGACTTTGGTAAAAGGAAAAACTGGTCAAAAATGCCTGGGTTATGCCTAGTGACCTCTGACTTTGGGAACACAGCCTTCCCAGTCTGACGGACTATAATGTTCCTGTGCATTCCCCTTATGAGATCGTATCTTTTCCCTGAAGTCCAGTCTTTGGTAAACAGGCATTTACCTGGTCTGCAAACGCATTTGTCAGAGACAGATATGGAGCGGGGTATGTTGCAAAAATGTGGGCTGTTGCATTTTCTCCCACGATGAGCAGTTTTCCACCGGCAAAGGCCATAAGTCCATCTGTGGAAGAAAGAACTCTGGCACATTAGTGTTCTCTGGGCAAAGCTGAGGGAGGCCTCTGCCGGGTCTTGTGCAAAACAACCACAATCAAACACTCAGGTCCAGCTTGGTGGACCTATCCATTTCTCTCTCCTCATTTCATAGCCTGGCAGTTTTAGAGATGCCCATAGAAATTCTAGGATGTCACGTCAAGCCCTGGCTGCCCTCCATGGTTCACTCCACACTTTAGTCAACCTTAGCCAGTGGGTCAGGAAACTCATATTCTATGGGGGTTAGACAGAAGGAACTACTTCAACAGTTGATTTCATGCAATCTCAAGATTTTTTTTGTTTGAAGGGTCTTAGAAGTCAAGTCCCTCATTTTGCAGAGGAGAAAACTGAGACTGACAAAGTCAGATGGCTTACATTAGTCCCCCAGCTACTTACTGACATAGTACATAATTAAAGTCTGGGTCTTTGATCACCATTACTGTTACTCCTCCAGGACTGTTGGAGATCAGATGTCCTTGTTGTTGGACAGAATGGGGAAGAGATTCCCCACCTAGCCTATTCTCAACCATGCCCTTTCCTTCAAAGACTTCGTTCCAGGTTCCTGCTCTGAATACTTAATCACAACCTTTGCTACCAGTCAACACCCTCTCTCCCAGCCAAGTCAGAGAAAGCTTATGGGGAATCCACTGGCCTATCGCTAATTTTGTGCCTGGTCACACTGTAGTACTGATTGGACCTAAAGACAGACTTCTAGTTCTGCCCTCCATTTAAATTGTGACCATTTTCTTAAGAGACTTTGTGAATTTGTCCTAATGATAATGTTGGCCACATTATTCAGAACTTCGAATTCTTAGAACTGCCTGCTGAATGTGGAACACTTCCCTGTTCCTGCCTTAGCTCATCTGTTCTTAACAAGTAATTCTGACTCCCCAGTCAGGGCCAGCTCTCCCTAACCTCTGGGCTTAGGAGCCCTACTCACCATAGTAAATGCCAAAGAGGGCTGCAGCTCCTGCAAAGGCTCCCAAGAACTGAGCTCCCACATAAAAAGGAAATTTGAACCATTTCATTCGTCCAAAGAGACACATTGCAAAAGACACAGCTGGGTTGATGTGGCCACCTGCAAGAAAGAAAGACGGTTAGGGATGTTAGCAGCAGGCCAGGGAGAATTCTAACACAGAAAACCTTATCTAGAAACCTCAGACAGAACTCAGTCTTCTAGGTAGAGAACTGTGTGAAGAGACAGAGGCTTACGTATAGGTGAGTGTGTGAGCACAATGTGCACGTGTGTGTGTGTGTGTGTGCATGCGTGTGTGTGTTTGAATGGGGAGGAAAGGGAGACCAGTAATCCACATGAGCCATTAGACATTGTCTAGGAAGTTTAGCTTTCTGAGAAGGGAGTGACATGGAAAGAAACTTGTACTCAAGAGGTTCATTTTCTGTCTCTATCGTCGATCTACTGTCGCTATCAATGTCGTCGATCAATGTCGCTATCATTGACGTCCCAGGCTTTTATCTGTCTATGAAATAATTACCTCCAAGAGATTGATATAATCTGTTAATATCAATATATTTTTAAGTCAATATATTTATACAACATATTGTTTAATATTTAAATCTGCATCTAGCAGTTCCTCAGCCCATGTCCAGAGGAGATACAACAATCTTAAGATGGAAAAGAGATGTCTAAGGGAGAAATGAACCTTGGTTGGTGGACTGTGCCTCTCACTGAGGTAAGGGGCTCCATGTACTTTGAGGTGATCACAGTGTCTGGATTCTGCTCAGTTCCTCTGCAGGAACAATGTGTTTCTCTCACACACGCAAATGTAGCAATGCTTCCAACACCCCAGTATAAGCTCCCTCTAGAGAATCAGCCTCCTGGTTTCTCATTTGGTCACCAGATCACACAGAGGGTTTGCTCAGTGGTAGGTCACCAATACCCCCGTGGCTTTGCTAGTAACAACATTTACTGAACATTTGCCATATGTTATTATTGGGGTATTATATACATTTTACCCTTATAAGAACCCAGTGAGGTGGGTATTACTCTCTAACTGGTGAGGAAACTGAGGCACAGAAGTCAAGTAACTTTTTTAAGGCCACATGATTAGTTAAGTGGTGGAAATCAGATTCAAATGCAGGTTAATATGAATTCTAGAGTCTGTGTTCTATGCTATACTGCTTCCAGACATGGAAGTGGTATACACCATGCTCATAAGCCTTCCCTGCCTTAGTGGGCAGAAAGAAAACCACATTTCAAATATCGTCTTTGAGTGCAAATGGGGTTAGTTCCTGAAAATGAAAGATGTTCATTTGTTCCGTTAGCCAGCATATAGTGCATCGTAAGTTTTTGTTTAGTGTTCAATGATTCATTAGTTGTGTATAACACCCAGTGCTCATCCCAATGAACATAATAAAAAATAGGAAAGTAAAAGTCTCTCCCCCACAAAAATAAGAAAGAAAGATGTTCATTCAAAGAGTACACTTTGTGTGGAGGGGGAATTAGAGTCACTGTCAATGTGACCACACTGAAATGTAGACCTTTGGGGTGGGGACATGGTTGTGAACAACAGATGATGATGATGATGATGATGATGATGATGGCGGTGATGATGATGAAGGAGGAGGAGGAGAGGAGAAGAAACTTCACCATCTGACTCTATAAAACCTATAGGTCATCCTGTTTTTAGAAGGCCTTGGCCTATGAAGAAAGAATGCTTTCTTGAGTCTCCAAGCCCAAGTGGGCTTGTAAGGAGCGGTTCTCACTGTTGGCTAAGCCTCAAGGGTCCTTTCTTCACCCGCCCCTGACTCTTAGGGGCTCATCCGAGTAAGAAAATGCCAGTATATCAAAGCATGGGTGATCTCCTGATGCCTTACAAACACCTCAACTGGTTTGTTTTACTTTGAAATCTAAGAGAGCCCCAAGTCTGGCGACCAGCAGGAGCACCACTTACTAAGGTAGCTGGGAACAGGGGTTAGGAGACGGGAGTGCACAGGCAGTGGAAAGTTCCCGAAGCCAGCCCTGTTTCTCTTTTCCCAGAGGCTGTTTGGAGGGGAGCCAGCACCCAGCCAGCACAGAGAGATCCACTGTGAAAGGACAAGGGCCCATAAGAAATCAGCCCCAGTCAAAAACTGCTCCCCGCAGATGAGCCAATCAATGTGAGAGTTACAGAGTTCCGTTTAGCAAGCTCCTCTTCCAAAATAAAACTTCCTGCGGGTAGGTTTCTGCTTTTTAGCCCCTCACAAGCACTCATTCTTCATCTTGGACTTTACACAATGCAAGGCAGGCAGTAGGTGTTCCAAATATGAAAGTTGAGTCAGTCAATGGTCAAGGGCCTTTATTTGGGTAGCGCAGACGGTGAAGGCCTGCCAAGAGGGAAAGTTGTTTAGGAATCCGAGAGGGTGTTTCCAGGAGAGTGTGTTGCAAAGCAGCAGGAAGATTTCTCCTTGCAGGGGTGAGTGCCCAGCCTGGCTCACTGCCACACAAAGCAGAGCAGTGTAGTGGAAAGAACACGAGTGAGGGACTCGGGGAGCGCTGCCCTCAAGTCTTGGCTCCATCCAGGTTGTTGTGACGATCAGATGATTCTTAAGAAGAGCCCAGGGCAGAGCTGGAGCCCACCAGGCCCGAGATGAAAGTCTTAAGTGAGCAGAATGAACCCTTTCAGAAGCTCCCCTGGGAAGGTCGCCTCCTTTCCCACACTGTGATAGAGACAACCTTAATATTTTATTTGTTGGGATGCAAAGTTCTTTTGCTTTTGCAAGAATTTACATGGCTTACAAAATGCTGCATCAAAAACAGCCACCATATAAGAAGACAGCATATACAATGTTGGATGCTGCATCATTAATGGGGGAGTCATGAGTTCTGATTGGCCAGATTCAAGGGACAGACCACTGGCATGTTCATAGGGAAGAAAGGTGTAGTAACTTCCTTCCAGGAAGGTAATGTTTTATATTGCAAAACCAGATGTCAGTTGACCTCACCAGTCTGTGACCACAAAATGGGATCTTACTTATGTTTATACCCACTATGCATTGGTTATTTTTGGAATCCTCAAAGTGGGCCTCCTACATGCTCACAAACCAGTATGTTAGCTGTAGCCACAGGAGAAAGTCACCTCTTCTCCACAACAGTCTTCCTGTCCCATTCCTGTGGCTGCTTAAACCAATACTGATGTCTGTATGCGTGTCAACGGTGGGCTGGTGTGTGGTCTCTGCACATTCCCAAAACCACCCGTCCTCAAGGAGCCAAGGATCGCTAGGTTCCAGAGATGGGGAGTTAAGTTTCCTTTCCAGCCCAATACTGCCTTGTATCAACCAGGCTCAGAAACTGCTCTACTTATATTTTGGGGTCTCACAGACTCTGGTGAACAATTTGGTTGGCTCTTAACCCTCATCTTGGAAAGAACCTCTGGTAGAAATAGTCCTATAGGCTCTAGCTCTCACTCATCTGAGCACCTGGCCTTAACCCCATTCCAGGGCCCAGATGGGAAGGCTTCATGCCATCTCCCACCCTCTCGCCCTCTGCCTGTTGGTCTCTGCCCTTTTTTTTCCTATGGAGACTGCCCAAATCCCTGAGTATATCAATAGATGCAAACAGACATGGGCCACGTTGGTGATGCAAGCTATTACCTACACTGGTTGGGTCTGGGACCAATTTCTTCTAAATAAATATGTGATGATGTTCAATTCAGGGTATTATGCAGGTGAAATATTCCAAAACCATGTCTCTACCCCAAAAGTACACCCACCTTTCTATTCCCCAGTCTGTGGCCACCAGCCTTGTGTGAACATAGTGGGAGCACAGAGGGGCAGCAGTGGAATGTCTCGCAAGCTGATTTAAGGCCAGGACTGATCTGTGCCCGCTGTCTCCTGCACTATCATTAGGAGAGTCCCCTGCCTACTCTGGTGTCTAGGTGGACACTACAGTGCTGGGATCACAGCAGAGACTTGACAAGAGTGTGAACATAGACACAGCTCATGCCGAAGCAACCACACACACAGGCATCCCTAACCCGCAGCACTGCACAATCTGAGTCTACACGCTCTGGAAAGGGGGCAGCCAGCAGATGACTGTTCCAGGGGCCCAGCCCAGTGGGGCTCCCTGGGGGTCGGGGCAGCCATTCTTCAATGTTCCGGTGGCAGCAGCTGCCACCAGGCCGGCTGGCTTGACTGCAGGATCCTCTGCCAGGGTTGTTCTGCCCAAAGGCCCTGCTTGCAATGTCATGCCCTGCCCAGAATAGACCATTGCGAACACTGTGTAATGGTGGGGACAGGAGCTCTGCTGTCATGTAGATCTGGGACAAGTTTTTGCTCTGCCTCTGTGGAACTCTCGCCGTTGTCTTACTATTTCTGAGCTCTGGGTCAATTGGGGGCGTGGAGATTGGAATGCCTGCTGCAAAGCGCTGCTATAGAGAAAAGGGACAGAGTATGCACAGCAGCCTGCACAGAGCCCCGGCGTGTGTGGGCTTCCCTGTCATCCCTCAGCCTCGGCCAGCTTGCCTCAGTGTCCTGACCAGGCTGCTGGAAAATTCTGAGCGCCTTTGAGAACTGCATCATTTCCACAGATCTCTCCGGATCTGCATTATTTCATTTTTGCTTCTCAGAACTGCATTAAGTAGCATCATTTCATTTTTGCTTCTCAGAACTCTGTGAATGGTTTCTAATCAGCCCATCCCTCAGGGCAGAATTCAACCAAGAGCGCTGCTCTGTGAGACAGGCCCACGCACGAGAACACCAGCCATTGTGCAAGTAGCCCAGACTTCTGTGATTGCTGTGGGTAAAGGTGCAGGGGCTTGGCTCTGTTGGAGTGATCTTCACTGGGCTCTGTGCAAGGTCTCTGGGAATGGCTTCCAATCATGGGGTAGAAACAGGAAAAGAGCATACTGGCGCATGAAGAACAGGATGTAGGAGTTCCATAGGAATTAGCCAGTTCAGGGGTGCCTGGGTGGCTCCATCAGTTAAGCGTCTGCCTTCAGCTCAGGTCATGATCCCAAGGTCCTGGGATTGAGCTCCGAATTGGGCTCCCTGCTCAACAAGGAGTCTGCTTCTCCCTTTTCCTCTGAGCCTCACCCTGCTCATGCTCACACACATACACTCTCTTAAATAAGTAAATAAAATCTTAAAAAGAAAGAAAGAAAGAAAGAAAGAAAGAAACCAGCTATTTCTGAGTCCTAACCAACATCTCTTGTCTCTCTCTTTTTTTAAATTTTATTTTTTTTCACACATGTTGTTTACTGTCTTCTTAGTTTTGGCCATTCTAACTGGTGTAAGGTGGTATCTCAGTGTGGTTTTGATTTGAATCTCCCTGATGGCTAATCATGAACATTTTTTGATGTGCCTGTTAGCCATCTGTATGTCTTCTTTGGAGAAGTGTCTGTTCATGTCTTCTGCCCATTTTTTGACAGGATTATGTGTTTTGTGTGTGTTGCATTTGAGGAGTTCTTTATAGATCTTGGATATCAGCCCTTTGTTTGTATGACATTTGTGAATATCTTCTCCCATTTTGTGGGTTGCCTCTTTGTTTTGTTGACTGTTTCCTTTGCTTTTGATCTTGATAAAGTTCCCCACCAAAAAGGAGAATTTCAGACCAATATCTTGATGAATGCCAAGATTCTCAACAAGACCCTAACTAACGGGATTAAAACGATTGTCCACCATGACCAGATGGGATTTATCCATGGAATGCAAGTGTGGTTCAACATTCGCAAATCAATCAATGTGATAGAACAAATCAATAAGAGGAGAGAAGAACCACATGGTCCTCTCAGTTGATGCAGAAAAAGCATTTGACAAGATACAGCATCTGTTCCTGATTAAAATGATTCAAAGTATAGGGATAGAGGGAACATTCCTCAACTTCATAAAATCTATGAAAAACCCACAGTGAATATCATTCTCAATGGGGAAAAGCTGACAGCCTTCCTTTTGAGATCAGGAACATGACAAGGATGTCCACTCTTGCCACTGTTATTCAACATAGTACTAGAAGTCCTAGCAACAGCAATCAGACAACAAAAAGAAATAAAAGGTATTCAAATTGGCAAGAAGAAGTCAAACTCTCTCTCTTCTCAGATGACATGATACTTTACATGGAAAACCCAAAAGACTCCACCCACAAACTACTAGACACCAATTTGGTAATATGGCAGGATATGAAGTCAATGTACAGAAATCAGTTGCTTTCTTATACACTAACAATGAAAAAATAGAAAGGGAAATTAGAGGATCGATTCCATTTACAATAGCACCAAGAACCATAAGATACCTGGGAATAAACATAACCAAAGAGGTAAAGGACCTGTACTCGAAGAACTACAGAATACTCATGAAAGAAACTGAAGAACACACAAAAAGATGGAAGAGCATTCTATGCTTATGGATCAGAAGAATAAACACTGTTAAAATGTCCATACTACCCAGAGCCATCTATACTTTCAATGCCATCCCAATTGAAATTCCATGAGCATTTTTCAAAGAGCTGGAACAAACAATCCTAAAATTTGTATGGAACCAGAAGAGACCCTGAATTGCTAAGGAAATGTTGAAAAAAAAAAAATCATGTTGCCTGATTTCAAGCTTTACTACAAAGTTGTGATCACCAAGACAGCATGGTACTGGCACAAAAACAGACACATAGACCAGGGGAACAGAGAAGAGAGCCCAGATATGGTCCCTCAACTCTATGGTCAATCTTTGACAAAGCAGGAAAAATATACAGTGGAAAAAAGACAGTCTCTTTAATAAATGGTGCTGGGAAAATTGGACAGCTATGTGTAGAAGAATGAAACTCGACCACTCTCTGACACCATACACAAAGATAAACTCGAAAGGGATAAAAGACCTCAACATGAGTCAGGAATCTATTAAAATCCTAGAGGAGAACATAGGCAACAACCTTTTCGACATCAGTCACAGCAACTTCTTTCAAGATATGTCTCCAAGAGCAAAGAGAACAAAAGTGAAAATGAACTTTCAGGACTTCATCAAGACTATCTCTTGTCTTTAGCTAAATGCTGCTTTTGCACAAGTCACTCACTGCTGGCCATTTGGGTTTTAACATCTATAAAAACAAAATCAAATACATATTCTTGCAGGGTTTCTGGGATGCAAATACACTGGGTATCCAAAGCCCCCAGCGCTGAGCGAGCACGTCAGAATGGGTGCACGGCAGCTATTACTCTTATGACTTACCAGAGACACCTCCAGTCACATAAATGGCCATTACCACTGCCATGGCAAATCCAACATTGATAGTGACAATTCCTCCAAAGTGTCCTCGACTGAGGATAGCCTGGGCGACAGAGCCACAGCCAAGGACCTGGAAAGAGAGGAAGCTCAGTAACTAAGTGAATTGGGGGGTGGGGGACACAAACATTCTGATTGTTCCACCGTGTAGTTCCTAATGTTTAGAAAATGGGTCCCATATCCTCACTGAACAACCAATCAAAACCATTTAATCCTGGCCCACGAAGGAAACATTTGGTGAAGGAGTGTATTGAGTAAGACAGAATAGTCACGAACAAGTCTGGTAGTAAAATAATGAGACAGTAAATGGCCATCGGCCATCCTCATGCTGTGGTTTAAAGAGCGAGTGTGGCCCTGGGGGAGGAAGTTCTGGACCGTAGGATCATTAAATCATAGCTCTTTATATGTTGAACTGGCCAGACTTTTTCTAGAATACACAGCCCAGCCTGGGTTTCGCAATGAAAGAGCAACCGACTTTAGGAAGAGCTCAGCATGAGGCAATGAATATTGTTTAAGGGCATATGAGGAAAGGTTTCAGGATCAAATATGCATAAGGAAAAAGAGATTAAGAAGGTGGATGCTTCTTATCAAGAAGATAATAACCAGTCACTGCTGTCTCTCCACAAAAGGATGAGAAGGGGAAGTCTGAGCTTGAATTATGAGAGGTTGCATGTGAACAATTTCCTGACAGCGATGAATTAATTCTAAATAGCTCCCCCAGGGTGCCTTTGTGAGGTCTTTCATAGAAATATAATTTACAAACAATAATTTAATACATATAGAATGATTTTAGTTTATCCCTCCCTGAAGGCAGAGAAATTCTCTTGATCTTTCAACAGCTTCTATAATCCCCAATTCTAAGACATATTGCCTCATCTTAGTTCCACCGGCTGGACAGGAGGGTTAAGTACGTGGGCTTGGCATCTTCAGGGAAGCCCTTGGGCTACACATCACATATGCACACGCTAGGCTCCGGACCCTGCAGTGAATCCTTACTAAGGTTGTAGTAGTAACACGTTCCCTTTTCCCTATTCAAAAACATCGCCTGGGTTCATTCATAGCCTATCGATTCCATTTAGACTTAACCTATATTTTTTTCTAGAATCCCTATCTATTAGAATAATACTCTGCATTAAAACCAGCACCACATTGGCATCTCTCTTTTTAATTTAAAGCCAATTAACCACCCCATGCACAACTTCTAAGTTAGCTGGCATTTTGACAGCATCTTCTGAAAAGAAGAATGAAATGTTACTGACAGCTGACATGACCTGATTTAGACAATGGGGCATAAGAGGAGACACATCCAGACAAGGGCCGGTCCTGACATAGTACTGCGTCCTGTATAAGCGTCTTCCCTCTTCTGAGGTCTGATGCGCGTGCCCCTGTGCTAGTCTAGAGGGGGCAGAAAGCTTTAAATGGCTCGGGTGGGTTTAGGGAAGGCTCTGCCCTGTCAACTTCCACTATGATAAATACTCTCCTCTTCTACTCTAGATACTGAAATTGTTTTTTGTTCTTTCCTTGGGAGGATAATTGATGCAGGGTGTTGCAGGAAAGGAAGGGGGAGAAATGAGCAATGTGGGGGCTTCAGTGACCTTCATCAGAAATCGCCACCCAGAAGATTTCAGCCCAGATTCACATCAATGCTTTTTATTTTAATTTTTTAAAAATATTTTTGTTTATGTATTTGAAAGAGCGAGAGAGAAAGAGAGTAGAAGCACACACAGGAAGGGGAAAGGGCAGAGGAAGAATTCAGAGAGGCAGGCTCCCTGCTCAGCAGGGAGCCGGAGGCGGGGCTAGATCCCAGGACCCTGAGATCAGGACCTGAGCTGAAGGCAGACACTTAACCGACTGAGCCACTCAGGTGCCCCTAAATCATTGGTTTTTAGTTTTAAAATATATTTATTGGAGTGCCTGTGTGGCTCAGTGGGTTAAGCCTCTGCCTTTGGTTCAGGTCATGATCCCAGAGTCCTGGGATCAAGTCCTGCATCATCAGGCTCTGCTCAGCAGGGAGCCTGCTTCCTCTCTCTCTCTCTGCCTGCCTCTCTGCCTACTTGTGATCTCTCCCTCTGTCATAAATAAATAAAATCTTAAAAAAAAAAAATCTATTTATTATAGCCTCAAAGGCAATGAGGAAGTCAGGTAACTACCTTCTAGTATCATCTCTTGCTTGCCTCCTCCCTGCTGCATCCACGCACCAGGCAGGCAGACAGACCTTGGGTATCCTGAAGTACCGCGGCCAGACTGATGGGAAATTGGTCACCCACTCTGGTTTCTCTCTTCTGTGCGCCTGGTATAATTTTTTCCCTTCCAAAATGAGAGATCTGTCCTTCATGGTATCATGGAGAAGATTTCCAACATGACTCCCTGCCCTCACCTTTAAAGGAACTGCCCTACCATTCCCCTTCTTAGATATAGAAAAGAGCTTATTATTATCTAGCTTGTTTCAATTTTCTGAGCCCCCTATCTGGAAAGCTGTTTTGGACCCATTACTCATTCATGCTCTTGCCACACTGAACCTGTGTGCTCTGAAATTCAATTGTACTCTCCCTACTATACAATTAGTGCTTCGTTCTTTTCCAAGTGCCAGAGCTTGGTTCTCCTTATCTAGAAAATAATCTCGAAGATTCCTTTCGGTACCAACAGCAAACAATATGTGGGCTATCTCGTTTCATTGTGTTTCCTTAGGTGTTATGTTTCCCAAGCCCACCACCCTCTCCTCCTGCGCTGGCCATCTACACACCTCCAAGTTCTCTTCCACCTTCTTGTCAGGATCTGGCATCTGTTCAGTCTAGCTTCCTTCTCCGGGAGATTTAGAAAACTCACAGAACCATGCAGGGGAGGGAGGGTATGACAGATCATGGATCCAGTTCTCACTGTGCCCTTCACTGTGCCCCCAAACTCCTCACTCACCTCTCATTCATATTTGCCCAATAGCTTCACCAAGCTTTGTCTGCTCTCAGTCCAGTCCCCCAGCCCCCCTTTCTGCAAAAAACACCAGCTTCTACTTGACTCCGCACCTGTGAGTTGCCTTGAAGATCAGTGGCAATTTAGAATAACACATAAACATCATGTCCCAGTTACCTAGCCCTATGTAACTACCTCCCAAATTTACTGGCTTAAAATGGTAACACTTAATTTTGCTTGTGAATCTGGAATTTGGCCAAGGCTGGGCAGGGTGTCCCATCTCTGCTCCACTTGGTGTCAAGTGTGAAGGTTCAAATTTGGAGGATTAGAATGATCTGAAGACTAACCCATTCGCGTGTTTAGTGGTTGATACTGGCTGTCAGCTAATGCCTTGGCTGAAGGGTTGGCCAAAGCACCTACAATGGCCTCTCCGTGTGGCCTGGCTTCTTCACAGCCCCATGGCTGGCTTCCAGGGGCAAGCACCATGGAGTCTCCAGAGCCTGTGGTCTCAGACACCATGCTCTCACCTCAGCCTCAGCCCTACACTAGTTCTGAACTCAATGGCACAGATACTGGATCTGATAGACACAGGCATTTTTTCCCTACAACATCCTAAACTGGCATTCATCTGGTCTGTGTTGGATTACTGTGAGACACGGGGAGCTTATTACCACATCAGGCAGCTAGTTCTAGATATTTTTTATTGTTCCAGTAGCTAGGGAGTCTTTCCTTACAGGAAGTTGGAGTCTTCTCTCCTGTAACTTCTCTCTGTTAGCTCTCATCCCACTATTGGGACCATAAATCATAAACCTCTTCCACACTCCAGGTCTTCCAATAACTGGAGGGAGTTCACTTTCCTGGACCCCTCTCCCTTCATCTTTGATTCCTGGTGGGTGTCATCCAGCCAAGCTCTGTCAGTGTCTCTTTTAAAACACAGAGCCCAGGGGCACCTGGGTGGCTCAGTGGGTTAAGCCTCTGCCTGTGGGCTCAGGTCATGATCTCAGGTCCTGGGATGAGGCCCCGCATTGGGCTCCCTGCTCAGCGTGGAGCCTGCTTCCCTTTCTCTCTCTGCCTGCCTCTCTGCCTACTTGTGATCTCTCTCTGTCAAATAAAATCTTAAAAAACAAAACAAAACACAGAGCCCAGACATGGACACAATCCTCCTGTATTTGTGCATTGCATTAGGACCGGGTAAGTTAGCCTGTACCTTCTGCTCATTGCTTCTGTTGCCATCTAGTGGGACATTCATGCACAGGATGTACTTTAACTGCTTACGGATCTATGCCCGGTTTTTCCAATTTTATCAGGTTCTCAAGATCCTGTATGAAACGTCTTTGTCTCTGCACAGCACCTAGTATATTGGAGGAAATGAAATAACCAGATTCCAGGTGCTATTTCCAGGTATGACAGTATGTCTGTGTAAATGACACTTCTCAGTGTCAGCTTGATCATCGATTAAAGCATAATAATGATACCAGCCAGGCTTGTCTCGTAGGATAGTTTGGTAAAGGTTCAAACGCGAGAACAATAATGAAAGCACTTTTTAAACCACAAAGGGCAATGGAAAGTGCAGGATATTGTTGCTCTTAGGATAAACTCAAAAGGAAACCCCCAATGTAGGGTGAATAAGTTAAGACAAAGGGACCCGTGAACTTAACCGCTGACTCACTGACTGGCAGTAAGAATAGGGAGAAAACCACATCTGTGACAGATGCTAGAAATAGTTGCTGTTTCATTCCTAGTCACAGGATCAAAATTTGCAGAAGAGGGGAAGTGGGAAGCTGACGAGAGCTTCATGTTGCTTTGCTTACTTGTGATTCCTCTGGGTCCCTTTGTAGTTGGCGAGATTTTAGTGCTTTGGGTGGAAAGCCACACTAGAAAAGAGGAGAGGGTAAATACTGTCACTCTCCTCAGGTGCCGCACACGGCAGGAACAGGAGAAAGAATTTCAGTGGGAAAGCAAGAAGGACATTTGAAAGGCGGAATTCCTACAAAAGGCCGACTGGTGGCTAGTCATTCTCAATCACCCAGGCCAAACATTCTGAAATCATTTCATATTCCTTCCTCTTCTCTCCCTTGGCCACCTATAGTCAGTCATTCCCAAATCTTTGGAGGCTTCTTCTGCAGCCCCCAACCAGCGTCCCTACCCCCAGTGTCTCCCCACTCAGTGACCCTGCTGGATGGAGCATGACTTAACACCCACCCCCCACCCCCCACTGTTAGGTGGGAAATGGCAGCACAGCCCTTCCCTGGTATCAGGGCTCTCCAGGGTCTTGCCTTTCAACCCCATCCACTTCATGCCCAGTTGTCTCCAGCAGAAATCTGCATCAGCCAGGCTGGCATCCCTGTCGCTGCGAGTCCTTTGAGCTCATTGACACTCGTTCCCGCCCTGCACACTGGCTCGTGCTCTCCTGTCTGGCAGAATGTCCCTTCTCTGTCTGTCCTTTTCCACAACCAAACTCCATGTACTCTTGACACTGAGCTAAAATCTTGTCTTTTCTGTGGGGCTTTCCTTTGACAACTCAAGCCCTCAGAGGACTCCTCTGCTTCATCTACTATGTCTTTACGATAGCATTTTGTGACAGTCCACTCACCTCGGGCCACCCCGACAAGACTGTGATGTCCACCACAGCAGCTCATGTGTCTCCATATGCCACGCTCAAACAATATCTGATGGAGCATATGAAAATGTCTAAACATAAGCCGGGGGTGGGGGGTCCCTATGTGTAAATATCTTTTTTTTTTAAAGATTTTATTTATTTATTTGACAGACAGAGATCACAAGTAGTCAGAGAGGCAGGCAGGGGGGTGGGGGGAAGCAGGCTTCCCACTGAGCAGAGAGCCCAATGTGGGGCTCGATCCTAGGACCCTGGGATCATGACCTCAGCCAAAGGCAGAAGCTTAACCCACTGAGCTACCCAGGCACCCCTGTAAATGTCTTTTCAGTAGAAACAGGGGATAGGTTGTGAGAAGTGGTAGGTGTAATTTCTAGGAAATCTCAATTTCTAGGAAATCTAGGTGTAATTTCTAGGAAGTTCCCAGTGGAGCCATGACCCCTAAGACAAGCTGATTACTGGACACAATGTAAAACCTAAAGAGGTAAAGCGACTATCACAAATAAATCATAACTACACAGATTTTATTTCATTTGACTGTTCTCAATCTCTTGCCTATCTAGTACCTTGTTTGAAGTTCAAACTAAAGGGCATCTGGGTGGCTCAATCAGTTGAGCATCTGCCTTTGGCTCAAGTCATGATCCCAGGGTCCTGGGGTCAAGCCCCACATTGGGCTGCCTGCTCAGCTGGGAGCCTGCTTCTCCCTCTCCATCTGCTGCTTCCCGTTTGTGTTTTCTCTCTCTTTCAAATAAATAAATAAAATCTTTTTTAAAAAGTGCAAACTAAGATGTTCCTAACACGGATACAGTGTATAACAGACACTGAACAAGTGTCTGTTCAGTCAGTAGGTACAAACGGAGCCCTTTCGGGAAAGCAGTAGTTAATAAAGGCCAAGGATTCTTTAGAAAATGTTTGCAGCTGCACGCAATGTGAGGCCAGAGATCACCAGGGGACCCCTCTGATTATTGCAGGGGGTCTGTGATTCTCTGTTCTCATCAAACATTGTCCAAAGAAGGAAAGGGTAACATGTCTTGTATCTACCTTCTGTAGTTCAGAGCTTTCAGAATTAATGGATACTGAGAGAACAGTTGAAAGGGCTTCTGGGCCAGTATTGTCATGGACTTTGGAGCTAAGGCTGTGTGAAATGTTTAGTGTCTGTCCTCATCTGTTTAGGGCAGTATGAGCAAAGAAGTACAAACACCAGGTACACTCTCTGTGCCCAGACCCAAATACCTGTACCACTTCATCCTTGCCAACATCTGCTCACCCGGGGAGAGGAGGACAGGATTACTACCTCCACTTTATGGATGAGCAAATCGAAGCCGGGAGAGGCCAAGCAAGTTCTCCAGGTTTGCATAATAAAAACACAGGAGACAGAACCTGGGTTGGATCCCAGGTCTGTCTTATTCAGAGGCCTGCGCTTTTAACCATTGCACAATGGATGGAGTGAAAGGTCACTGGTAGAAACCAACACCCCCAAGAATGCATGGCCACATCCGGAGAGACCAGTGAGGTCCCAGGAAAGGCGGGGTTGGAGCACCAGCTTTCCCACCTGCACACCGCAGGTGAAGGGCTGGCCGGGAGTGCCGAAGGACCTGGAGAGCCAAATAGCCATCCGGTACCCATCTACGCGACCCTCACTCTAAACCAGACGCGTCAGTCTGAGGAAAAGGGACTGAGGATGAAGCTCACTGGGGAATCTTCTTGTAGTTCTGGGTTTTTGTACTAGGACAAGTTGCCTTTCTGGTGACAACACGTGGTCCCTCTGGTTCCGAAAAATACCCAACACTTGGGTTGTTTCTCCAAAGCCTCCAGTGACCTAGGGAGACCTCCTCTTCAGCCCCATTTGCCTCCTTTCTCAGAGGGCGATGAGACAGGCCAGTGATTAAGAGCAGCTTTTCAGTTTACACAAAACCAATTTTCGCTGAGTACCCTTGGCTTGCTTTCTAGCTCCTGCCCACACAGACAGCTTCTGCTAGATGACTAAGCACTCACCAGGAGAATACTAGACCAGAAAGCCCATCAAACCCTTTTCTCTTGTTCTCTGTGGCTTGCTCCTTTTCTCATCGTGTCTCCCAACTTTGTGGTCAGCAGCAGCAGGCACGCTCATGCCCCTAATGCTGGCCAAACTGGCCGGCGCGGGAAGTGAGTGGGCTGAGATAATGGTGGGGCGGGCCTTTGTGCACAGATGAACCACACCCACGAGCCACAGACATTTCTTGTGGCACTAGCCGGCCTCTCCAGACTTAATAGCGCTCATATCTGTTCTCAACACCAAGACCTGAGAAGCCAAGCACTTCTCCACTCCCACCTGCCCCTTTAAGAGCCAAAGAAGTGGGGGCACCTGGGTGGCTCAGTGGGTTAAGCCTCTGCCTTTGGCTCAGGTCATGATCTCAGGGTCCTGGGATCGAGTCCCACGTAGGGCTCTCTGCTCGGCGGGGAGCCTGCTTCCCCCTCTCTCTCTACCTGCCTCTCTCCCTACTTGTGATCTCTCTGTGTCAAATAAATAAATAAAATATTTAAAAAGAAAAAAAAGAAAGAGCCAAAGAATTGACCCAAGTGGCCACTAATAATAAAATGCCCCAGTAGCTTCCAACCTCACCTGGCTAGTATTTATTTATTACCATTCTCCTGAAACCTTTTCTAGGAAGTTAGTATCCTTTAATCCAGTAGTGCCAGTCTGGGGCATGTTTGCTGTGAGTCACGTGGGCGGCAACAATGGGACCCAAGAATGTGAGTCATGTACAGCTGTTGACCTTGTATGCTGCTGCCTGTCTTCTTGGAAACAGGTAAGCACTATATTTTAAATAAAAACTATCCTACAGTAGAAAATTTGTCATTTAACATTAAATGTTCACCAGACCGAAGTCAACATTAAAAGAGTATAGCTGGGGCAACATTTGTGTTTTAAATAAACTGCTTTCTTTTGTGTTTCAAGAAACTGATTTGTTTACCCACGCACACATTACAAATCCTCTTTTAGTCCCCACAGTAATCTGAGGGGGAGGAAAACTCTACTGTTTTCATCCAAAGAAACCTTAGGACGAAGAGATTAAATAATTTGCTGGAGGACAGGCAGCTAGTGAAAAGATCTTTTGGAACCTGAAATTAACATTTGGGTCCAAAGGTTGTGTTTCTTCACTTAAACTAAACTGCCCTCAACCGTTCCTGAGCCAAATAAGCAGTTTGTCCAGATTATGTTTTATACGTCTGTCTTTGAAAAAGCAAAATTGGAGGAAATTAAGATCCTCGATTCTGCAAGTAGTCCTAACTGGAATTTGGCATTCCTTCAGCCATTCCTTCCTCTCTTCACTTCTTCCTCCATATATAGGTCCATTCGAAAATTCTCAGTGCTATGCATGATGCTTGGTGGTAGCAGGGAGGCCAAACAAATCAACCAACCAACCAGGCACAGGTCCCCTGGGAGCTCACATACTGGTAGGAAAGGTAAGATAGCTGAGAACTGGTAAGAAAAGTATGGATGAAGGATAGTACTGTTATTTAAAATTGTAGTCTTGGGCGCCTGGGTGGCTCAGTAGGTTAAGCCGCTGCCTTTGGCTCAGGTTATGATCTCAGGGTCCTGGGATCTAGTCCTGCAACGGACTCTCTGCTCCGCAGGGACCCTGCTTCCCCCTCTCTCTCTGCCTGCCTCTCTGCCTACTTGTGATCTCTCTCTGTCAAATAAATAAATAAAATCTTTAAAATTGTAGTCTTATTATTAAAAAAATGCCTTAAGCATTTACACCTAGGGAAAGTGTACATGAAGATGTGGTTTTATAAGTTTTTATAATTTTGCCTTATTAAGTAGGAGATGGTTTTTTTTCCTTCTAAAAATGTAATTTAATTCTTACTAAAGGAATATGTGCACATAATTTTAAAAAGTCAGGTGCTACTCCGTGACATATAAGAAAGTCAGCAGTTGTCTGCCCCAGCCTTCTGAAAACTTCCATTTCTGTTTCCCTTCTCCACAGCTCACAAGAAAGGTTTTAAAGTTTTTAGTTTCTTTCTTTCTCTTTAAACTTTGATATTTCTATACAACACATTTCTATTACTAATTATGATTTTCAACATTTTAGAAGTCATCTAGGACTTCCCATTTCTGAAATTTTTAAAAATATTTTTTTAATTTATTTTTTATTTATTTTTAAAGATTTTTATTTATTTATTTGACAGAGAGAGATCACAAGTAGGCAGAGAGGCAGGCAGAGAGAGAGAGGAGGAAGCAGGCTCCCTGCTGAGCAGAGAGCCCGATGCGGGGCTCGATCCCAGGACCCTGAGATCATGACCCGAGCCGAAGGCAGAGGCTTAACCCACTGAGCCACCCAGGCGCCCCCCATTTCTGAAATTTTATTATGTTTCCTAGACAGCCATACATCCCACCCCTGTCTTCCCAACTTAGTCTATCAGTTTTTTGTCAAATCAGTATTTTGTATTTCCCGTCATTGTGGTTATGCAGATGTTGTTCACAGCTAGAACATGCACTGTATTAGGATTTTATTTCCCTCATTACACCATTTTGTATTCATTGCCTTACTTTTTGTTTACTTCGTTTTATAGCAATTACTTATCCCCAATTCATCCCCAAATGTTCTAAAAGAACGAATGCTCCCTGCAGTCAAATGTGCCTCCTAACTGATCAGCTGTAGGGTCTGCCATCTGAGCTAGACCTGCTGGGCCCAGCATTCACAGACTGAGAGGGGAGGGGACCTAGGGGATGGTTATTTTGACATTAAGTCTCTCCAATTCTTGAATCATTTGATTAATACCCCCAAATTATTGAATCATCGGACATAATACTGTTAAATCTGAGATATACTAATATATGCACATGACAGATTGGCCTCATGAGAAACCTGATTAGAATTACATAAGATCAAGATTTCTCTTCTGGTATTGCCAGAGGGGGGAAAAAAAAGTGGTTTTCACGTGGTGACGGGGTGGCTCAGTCAGCTAAGTGTTTGCCTTCGGCTCAGGTGGTCGGGCTCCCTGCTCAGCGGAGAGTCTGCTTCTCCCTCTGCCCCTCTCCCTGCTTGTGCTCTCTCTCTCTCAAATCAATAAATAATATCTTTTAAAAAATGGTTTTCACACGATTGCCTCAATCAGTTTTGCCAGGTGTTAGGACAGGAAAAGAAAAGGACAACCCTCTCGTGTGCAGGAATTAGATTTCTCATAGCCAGGCCTCTTATAAAACAGATGATATTGAACAGAAGGCTGAGACCCTCACAATCTCTCCATTTGCCCTTTTCTGGTGAGAATATTGTGTTTTTGAAGAATTTGGTTAAGGACACTTTACAGCAGAGTCACAAACTGGTGGTCCGAAGCTGAAAACAGCCTATGAGTGGGATTGACTCAGAGATCTGTTGGTTTGGCCTACGTGGTGGTGCCTTTTTTTTTTTTTTTTCTTTTTCAATTTTAGGAATTGTTGCCAGTAATACTGTAATAAAAAGAGATAAATGAAGATAAATAATAAATAAATAATAAAATAATCAATAATTATAAATAGAAATAATAAAGATAAATAGAGTAATAAAAAGAGAAAAATTGCATAGAACTTTGAATTTCTGACCCCTTTCCTAGTTGGCCACAGTGGAGAGAGCCTGGGAGACAGAAGCATCCCAAGAGAGGACATACATGGTCCCTTTCCTCCTTAAACCCACCATGTCCCCTTCACTCATATATGTGACCTGCCTCATCTCAATAAGCTTTGGGGCTACTCACCCCCATCCAAAGTCCTGGGAGGAGAAACCCATTGAGCTTCTAGTGCCAGTGAATTTTTGATCCCACAGATGGCATGATGATAACATCTCTGCGATGAGAGGTAGCACAGCCTCTTAGTGGCTTAGTTCCTGGAGGGAGAATCTGTGGGGACCTTCAAATAAAGGACTGACTGTGGGCATGACTTTATCTAAAATGGCTATGATAGGGAGACCAAAAACCCGGGGCCCATTCTTTTTTTTTTTTTTTTTTTTTTTAAGATTTTATTTATTTATTTGACAGAGAGAGATCACACGTAGGCAGAAGGGCAGGCAGAAAAAGAGCGAGAGAGAGGAGGAAGCAGGCTCCCCACTGAGCAGAGGGCCTGATGCGGCCTTGATTCCAGGACCCTGAGATCATGACCTGAGCCTAATGCAGAGGCTTAACCCACTGAGCCACACAGGCGCCCCCTGGTGCCCATTCTTGAGGCAGGAGTCGCTTTAGGGCTTTGCCAGTCTTTCCCCACTTCCTAACTTTTTTTTTTTTTTTTGTAACTGGAGAGGAAGAACAGATGCCCTTCTGCCAGTATATTCTCTGCAAACCTTGGTCCTTCAGCCCGTGCTGTAGGTATATGTTACCAGAAGTCGCACACCCTGCCTGTCATAGATCTCAGTTTATGTGACTGTATCCACTGAAACACAGAATGATCATAGTCACAACAACAACTAATGTTTATTGCGTGTTTTTTATGAGCTAAGCACTTTCCATTCATTAGCCCATTGGTCCTCACAACAACCCTGTGAGTCAGGTCCTCTTACTTTCTCCATTTCGCAAATAAGGGAATGAAGTTTTTAGATGGGTTAAGAGAATTTCCCATCTTCACATGGGTAGTCAGCGGTGGGGCCCAGGTGTGACTACACATAATTCTGAGCACTGGATAGGGGAATAAACACACCTTTATAGCACGTATACCGCGCTGTCATGCACATTACCTGCCGACATTTAACCTGAATTTCAAAAGTGGAAGACTGGAAAGAGGCAACCCAGAAACAGACTCAACTCTAGAGAACAAACTGATGGTCCCCAGCGGGGAGGTGGTGTGGCGGGGGCGGGGGGATGGGTGACATAGGTGAGGGGGTTAAGGCGTGCGTTCGTGATGATCACTTGTATTGCTCGGATGTGTTGATTCACTATATTATACACCTGGAATTCATATTGCTCTGTATGTTACCTAACTGGAATGAAAATAAAGACTTAAAAAGCGGAAGACTGGACAATTTGACAAAATTCATATGGCTAGTAAGTGGCAGAATCTGAACCCGGAGCCAGGTTTTCAGATTTCTGGTTCTGTGTTCCTCTTCTGACAATTGCTACTGTTTCTGTGGGTCTGCTTGTTCCCAGAATGCATATTCATGTGCGGCTTTCCAGTCAGTTCATTTTCCAATTGGAAAATAAAATGTTCTCAGTCATAACAAAATAGTCACACACAAAAAAAGAAAGAAAGAAAGAAAGAAAGAAAAAACCCAAGACTGAAACCTGGATATTCTGGTTAAAAATCATTTGGTGGCACGTAGCCTGAGAATATCAGGATAAGATCAATCACCACTCAAGAACCAGCTGTACTTGAGAAGAGATGATATTAGGGTAGGCTCATAAAAACTGAGGAATCCGAGACTTGAGAAGCAGGTGAATGGGCAGATGGCCAACCTCAGAGCTCTCTGAGTAGAAAAGAGTACCAAGAACAAAATTGGGCCTCAGAAATGTAAGGAGATTATACACCATTATTTCTCACAAGCTAAAAAAAGAACAATGCTCTCCTAGTCCGACCTACATCAGGCATTCACATCCCTCAACTCATCCAAATAATGCTAGCTTGGACAAGAAATTGATCATGATGCCAGGGCCTGAATAAGGAACTAATTAAGTATTTATTAAGGTGTGAGTGTTCATATTAAGATAACCATGGACTGATTATGCTGAAGGTGGTTGGAGGGTTGCTCAAGACAGAGTGGTCTAACAATGATAAGTACACCTTGGGTCACTTTCAGTCTGGAAGATCCCTGAAGACAGAAGAATTCTGGGGCTGATTAGTTTCTTAGATTCATTCCAGGCCCTGCAATTCCCAAAGTATGTTTCACAGATCATCAGTTCCATGAGATACTCCTCAAAAAAGGGATTTGTGCAGGTGCCATGCAAATCTTCTTTGTGTCATTTCCATTTTTCTCCAAAGAAGATATACACATGGCCAACAGACACATGAAAACGTGCTCAAAATCACTCATCAGCAGGGAAGTAAAAATCAAAACTACAATGAGATATCACCTTACACCTTTCAGAATGGCTAAAATCAAAAACACAAGAAATAACAAGTATTGGTGAGGATGTGGAGAAGTAGGAACCTTTGTGCACTGTTGGTGGGAATGGAAGCTAGTGTAGCCACTCCGGAAAACAGTATGAATATTCCTCGAAAAATTAAAAATAGAGCTACTATATCATCCAGTAATCGCACTACCAGGTATTTACTCAAAGACTATGAAAACATTGATTCAAGAGGGTATATACATCCCTATGTTTATTGCAGCATAATTTACAATAGTCAAATTACGGAAGCCGCCCAGTATCTAATGATAGATGAAATGGATAAAGAAGATGTATATAATGGAATGTTATCCAGCCATAAAAAGGAATAAATCTTGCCTTTGCAACAACATGGGTGGATCTAGAGAGTATATGCTAAGCAAAATAAGTCAGAGAAAGACACACACTGTATGATTTTACTCAGATGTGGAATTTAAGAAAGAAATCAAACGAACAAAGGAAAAATGGAGACAAACCAAGAAACAGACTCTTAACTCTAGAGAACAGATTGGAAGTGGGGGAGGGAGGTAAGTGGGGGAATGGGTGAAATAGGTGAATGAGATTAAGAGTACACTCATCTTGATGAACACTGGGTAATGTAGAGAATTGTTGAATCACTATACTGTACATCTGAAATCAATATAACACTCTATATTAACTCTACTGGAATCAAAATTTGAGAAAGAGATTTGTGCTCAAGTGAGTCCGGGCACATCTATGTATTCTATTCCCCTCTTAGAGTTTATAGTGAATGTTAGAAGCTCTGATAAATCCTATAGTTGAAAAAACTGCTTAACTTAGTATAATCTACTGTTTTCCAAACATATTTGGGAAGGTCAGCCTATTTTATTTCACAAATTTTTATTTGCATCTCATGGAACTAGTGTTCTTTAGAACACATTTTGAGCAACTCCCTAAAACACCTGGAAGGGAGAAATTCTGCTCAGTGAGCTCATTTAGGAGGAGCAGGAGAATGAAGAAACTATACATTAATATGTAAGATTTTTTTCAATTACAAAAGGTGTACCATAAGATATAAGAAATTTGTTTCTTTTCTATCCCAGATTTTATATTTTCTTCTTTTTTTAAAAAAAAAAATCTCTTTGACAGAGAGAGAGCACAAGCATGGGGACTGGCAGGCATAAGGAAAAGTAGGCTCCCCACAGAGTAGGGAAAGCCTGATATGGGACTTGTTCCCAAGACCCCAGGATCATGACCTGAGCCAAAGGCAGTCACTTAACCAACTGAGCCACCCAGGTGCCCCTTATGTTTTATTCTTTATGGTAACTAATATCAATACTTTCTGGCATATTCTGTCAAAAATTGTGTGTGTGTGTTTCAGGAATATTTTATACATACCATTTTCTTCCTGGTTTTTTAATTCAATAGTTTAGTGAATCTTTTCATATCAGCATATAAAAATCAGCTTCATTATCTTTAATGGCTACATAGGTGTCCATTGTAAGGATACACCCTAATTTCTTTAACTACTTACCTGTTGATAGAGGTATAGGTTTTTGGGGAGGTTTTCTCCTAAGAAAATTTAAACTTCAAAATAGAGACTAACACATGTGGGCTGATTCTAGGCTGAGAAGGACTAAGCCCTCAGGTCTTTTTTGGTCTTGGCTGGCCAAGCCAGGACTGTGTGTCTTAGTATGTTCAGTCAATCTATCAAGAAGGGGCCACATTTTGTTGGCATATTTTCTTCTAAAGCATTTGCTTTGCTTTGTGGGTTCAGTGGGCTTAGGAATCCTACTTCAGGCATGAAATAAGGTGCCCACAAGATGTACAGAGTAGCCTTCATTTGGGGGCTGTTTCAGCATTTTGCTCAGCTCTATCAGTTACCTCACTTTTATGAGGATTATCTCCCTCATGGTCCCTCACTCTATGTGGTGTCTTCGTCACAAGCCTGATGAGTGAAGAGGAGGCAACTTCTGCTCTCATGTCTATGTTCTCCTTTCTTGTCAAGTAATGGGAACATGTTGCAACGGGCTCTGTCACTAAAGCAAAACCAGCCAAACCCATTCTGGAAAGTAGAAAACAAAAGTACTTCCTCATAGAAAGTCAATGAAAGCGGCAAGTTTTCTGAGCCAAAATTCAAACTCAGGGATCAAAAGCAGAATTCTGTTTGGCAGAAGTGTTTGGCTTTAGGTATCTGTAATCTTCAGATCAGTGACCCAGCATGGACTTTTCTCCCCAAGTCCTTTGGAACTCTGAAATTTTCCGGGCTACTCTGGCCCTTCATGTTCACTGCTGACCAGGGGAAGTCTATAGGAAAGTCCTCCTTCAGCTGATCCTGACTCAGGTTCTAAGGACTTGAAAAGAACCTGCTTCATTTGGAGAAAGCATGGGATTTTCTAATCATTCATGGTCACACATCCCATGTCGGGGGAAGGGCGTGGAGAGCCATTTTGGGGGGAAAGTTCTCTTCAACGGAGTATGCACATCAGTCTTCCTTTTCCAGGTTTCCACTTCACACTAATCATATCTGGTAGGTGATATACCTGGGCAACATAGCAGAAGCAAATGCAAACCTCTGTCAAAGAATGACCCCACAGCTCAGGCCATATAGAATTCCCACAGAAAAGAACAAACTTTCCTGAAGAGTTTATAATACAAATTTACAAAACACTAAAGGAAATGATCCTTTGTCCATGAGAGTTAGTAGATAAGATAAAGAGGATTATTAGCTCCCTCAAAACTTGATATGACAGACTCATCATAAAATACCATAAATACATTAGACTTTAGTGAGTTAAAGAGACAAAAAGAAACAATCGCAGAAGAAAAGAAAAGCAATCTTTAAAAGGAACCAAACAGAACTTCTTGAAATGAAAACACGAATGAGGTGCATAAACAACGAATTTTGGAACACTGAGGAATAATAAAATTAAATTAAATCATAAAATTCATCATGGAGAGATTAAGAGATACAGAAATGAGAGAATGGTTAAAGACATAAAGAAAAAAAGTGAGAGAGTTGGGCATATTTGCCTACATAATAGAAGTTCTAAAAGGAGAAAACAGACTGGGGAAAGGCAAAGTAATGCAGTGGAGAATTTTCCAGAACTGGTAAAAATTATGAATCTTTAAGTTCTGATAAACGATGAATCCTGAGCACTACAAATAAACCTTAGTTTCATTGTAGTGAATAACTCTTAGTCATATTGTAGTGAAATTTCAGGGGAAAAGAAAGAGAAACTCTTTTTGTTATTGTTGTTTTTAAAATTTCAGTACAGCTGACATGAAGTGTTACCCTAGTTTCAGGTATATGACGTACTGATTCAGCTTCTCTATAGGTTATGCTATTCTCACCACAAGGGTGGCTTCCATGTGTCACAGCACAACAACACTATTACAGTACCACTCACCATGTTCCCATATATACACATGCTGTACCTTTGGTTCCCGTGACTTATTCATTCCATAACTGGAAGCCTGTATCTCCCTCTCCCCTTCATGCATTTTGTCCGTCCCCTGCCCTTCCCGCCGGCATCCATCAGTTTGTCCTCTGTATTCATAGGTCTGATTCTGCTTTTTATTTATTCATTCATTCATTATGTTTTTTAAGATTCTATATTTGAGTGAAATTATATGGTATTTGTCTTTCTCGGTCTGACTTATTTCACTTAGCATAATAACTTCTAGGTCTGCCCCTGTCTTTAAAAAAAGACAAGATCTCATCCTTGCTTTATGGCTGAAAATTTCTGTGTGTGTGTGTGTGTGTGTGTGTGCGCGCGCGCGCGGGCTACATAAAGAAACTCTTAGTAGTAATCAGAGGATTCAGATGAAGAACAACAATTAGACAAGCAACAGACTTGTCAACAGCAACAAGAGACACTGGGATGACACCTGCAAAATGCCAAGCAAAACCAATCATCAACCTAAAATTTATCAGCCAGTCATTGAAACTTGAGAGCGAAATAAAGACAAACTCAGACAAAGACTGAGAAAGTTTATCCCTCATACACACTTCCTCAAAATTTCCCAAAGAAAGCTTTCTTACTGCGCAAAGAAGGAAACTGCACCTAAAAGAGGTGCATGTATGTAGGAATAATTAGCAAATAAACCGATAAATGATAGCAAACTTAAGCAAGTGATCACTATTAAAAACACCAGTAATAAAAATAATGAGGGTAGAATTAAAATGTCAGGCAATAATGACGTGTGAGATGGAATGGTTGATTACGGTCAGGATTTTAAAAAGTTTTCCTGTTGATCAGAAGGAAAGAGATGTTGACTCACTTTAAACTTTGTTAACTCAAGAATACACATTTGTACATTTTAAAAACGTCCAAAAGTGTAGCATTTAGTCTTCCAGGCAACAGTAGTAAAGGCTCAAAAGCCTATGTGAGAATAATTTGAGCACGGTGAAGGAAAAACTAGGATTTGACTCTAATCCCTGCTCCGCCACACACTTGCCTGTGGGCAAGGGGCTTGATGGTACTAAGCCTTCATTTCCTCATCTGTAAAATAAGAACAACTCCTTTACCTCATGGATGTTTCCAGAATTAAAGAGTATCAAATAAAATCTTTTTTTAAAAAAAAGGTGGGGGGCGCCCTGGTGGCTCAGTGGGTTAAGCCTCTGCCTTCGGCTAGCGTCATGATCTCGCGGTCTTGGGATTGAGCCCCGCATCGGGCTCTCTGCTTAGCAGGGAGCCTGTTTCCCCCTCTCTCCATCTGCCTGCTTGTGATCTCTCTCTCCCTCTCTCTTTCTGTCAAATAAATTAATAAAATCTTAAAAAAAAAAAAAGAATTAAAGAGTGTCTGGGTATAGTGTGTGCTCAATAAATGTTATCCCTTTCCTTGTCTTTTTTCCTCATCACATTGCCATCCTTGAAGGGAAGGCATTTCCTGCTCTGGGCCTTCTCACACCTTCATGCCAGCTGAAGGCCCAGGGCAGGGGTCCACACATCCTGCCATGTTCAGCGCTTCCTCATTTTCATAGTTAGAAGAGCGCACTGTCTTAAAGTAACAGAATGCCCCCCCCCACAGCAGAGGTGTAAGTCAATGAGAAGCTGAGAACCAAACATAAATCATAAGTAAATCATAGGAATCAGGTGAGACCGACTGTGCAAGTTCTCTCTGATGTCCTCCTGTGGTGGCAAAAGCACTTGAAAGACTTCTGTGATCATGTGGGTCTCCGTTTCCTCATCCGAAAGACACAGGGGCAGGACGACAGATGCCACTTCATTTCTAAGGCAGTGCCCGAGAGCCTGAGGACAGAGATTCTCCCACTGCTCCCACAGACATGCCATTTGTGGCCAGAGTCTGCCAGGCAGTGCTGACGGCAGAGGCTTCTGTCCTATCAGCTGTGGGAAGACTGACAGCTCAAGCTCAGTGAGACCCTCATCCTGGACATCCCGGCTTGGAGTGGGGCAGGTCTCTGCAAAGCAATGAGCCAGACCAAGCAAGGAGGAATCAGAGGAAGGGCAAGTGACTTCTGAGTCGGAAAGCAAGAGAGAGGAGTTACGGTTTCTCTTTATGACCATTGGCCTGTCAGTCCTTTGCTCTGAGCCACAGGGTGGTCTCAAGGAGAACCCAAGAAATAGAAGCACTAGAAGGAACACAGTGTAATGCATGGTCAATGTGTTCATGGGGGACATGAAGATATAACTGAACCACCTCAGAACCCCCATGTGACAAGAGGTTTGGATGTGTTTGTAGGTACTGAAGTGGCCCATAAACTCTATGCTAACAGATCTCCTATAACGTTTCCCTGCCCTGATCATGTCTGTTCCATATAATCGTCTTTTGATGCCTTCACTGTCTAATGTATTTTACACTATAAAATTAATAAGGTTCTCTTGGGCTTTCCCAGGAAAGGAGTTAATTCCCACTAAGCAATGGCACATCAGGAATAACTAACATCAAATATCAAGCCCAGCTCTAGCATTCATAAGCTGGATGACTTGGGCAAACCTCTTAATTATGTCACACCTGTTTCTCCACCTGGCAAAATGGAGTTGCTCTCTCTTTCTCCCCCCACCCCACCTTCCAGGGAAGATATAAATATAAAAATAAACAAGAATCTATATGAGATTTGCAACAACGTGGATGGATCTAGACACTATAATACTAGGCGAAGTCAGTCAGAGAAAGACAAATACTACACGATGGTGCTCGTGGGATTTAAGAAACAAAACAGACAAAGGAAAAAAAAAAGAGACAAACCAAAAAACAGATTCTTAACGCTAGACTGATAGTTGTTACCAGAAGGATGGTGGGCGGGGGGATGGATGAAGTAGGTGATGGGGACTACGGGCACACTTGTCATGACGAGCACTGAGGACTATACAGAATAGTTGAATCGCTGTGTGGTGCACCTGAAACTAATATAACACCGTATGTTAACGATACTGGAACTAAAAAAAGGAAGAATGTATATGAGAGAGCATTCTATGCCGCTTGGAGGAATGCACAGTGGAAACCAAGGGCAAGTGCATGTTTACGGCAGGGCACCTGGGCTCCACACTGATTTAAAGGACACAAGATTGCATCGGCTGGTGCCTCAGCTTCCCCATCAATGAAGAAGGGCAAGCAGCATCTATCTCAGAGCTGTCCTACTAGTACCTGGGGGTTCTAAATTCCTAGCAGTCCAAAATGTCAGAATTATGCCCTGCAAAGCACTTGTTTTGAGAACTAGCTTATTTGTTATATAGATTTTTATTTATTTATTTGACAGAGATCACAAGTAGGCAGAGAGGCAGGCGGGGGGCGGGAGGGGGGGAGCAGGCTCTCCACTGAGCAAAGAGCCCGAGGTGGGGCTCGATCCCAGGACTCTGAGATCATGACCTGAGAGGTAGGCAGAGACTTAACCCACTGAGCCACCCAGGCGCCCCAAGAACTAGGTTATTTTAAGAATTTTCCTATTTTACTCTAAATGCTAATCATATATTCTTTTGTTTCAAAAGCTCTCTAATCTGCACTCCACCCACTCCAAGATCTGAGCACGCTTTGTAATAATAATTTTAAAGCCACAGAATTTCTGTAGTCAGCATATCTGAGATCTCTTCAAGACAGAATGACCAACTCAGTGACTCTGGCAAGGTGGGGAATTTGGTCATGTAGTCGTGGAGGAAGGCAAGAGCAGTTTCAGAAAACACTGTGGGGTTTGACATTCCTCACGTACCGTCCACCCCACTTCCGCCCTCTCTCCTGTGCGGCCCATTCCCCGATGCCCTCCATATCCTATGTCCCGGGTCTCTGCTCATCCTGTCTCCCTTCGGGGCACAGATCAAGGCTATAGTAAGTATTTACATTTTTTCATTCTTAGAGATGCCAAAAGGTAGATCTCTAATGTGCAAGCTTGACAGAGTGAGACAAGAATTTAGTCTTTCTCAATACCCAAGTAGATAATTACCCACTCATAAATCCAGCCCCGGAAGGACGCCGTTTGGCCGCGGGAGGAAATATGGCTCCTTGTTCGCTTCAGCATCTAGGGCAGGGCGAATGCTGTGTCAGAGAATCCCTCCTCTATGTCACTTCACTATAGAATAGGGAGGAGTGAACACAGCTACTGCAAGGAATGACTAGAGATTCTGGGACGTAACAGCCCCTGAAAGACATTTTAATTGAACACCCCTTTGGGGGGGGTCCCAGTCATGTACGTGCAGAGTTCTGTGGCAGATGTTGGTGGAAAGGACCCTACAAGATGTCTGGAGGGAGACAAAGCAGTTCTTTCAGACACTACAAAAACTCTCAAGTGGAAGAGGGGAAGGCACGAGGACTGGGACAGGGAGCCAACATTTAATGAGTGTTTCGTACATAGGGAAATTTCCATGGAGTGGATGTGTAATGTGCAGCTTGAAATCCCCAGGCCACAAGCCATGAGCAGGGGACTGAGCAGTCCCCTGTGCTCTACCTTCCCCTCATATCTGTTGGCTCCCACGGAGCTGTCTTTTCTGCTTCAGACAGCTTTGGGGTACAACTCATGGTCTGGTCTTATCAGGTCCCCATCAGCTAAACTGAAATGCCCATGAGCCAAGGAGAGCTCATGCACAGTTCCGAGCTACGGAGATGTTAAAGTAGAAGGAGTCGGATTTACTATCTATCAGGGACACTGGGGAAGGAATTCCAGCAGTAGATGGGAAGTGTATGCTCTAGAATTAAAAGGGATCCCAGTTCAGTTCTTTCCTGGTTTGGCCCAGTTGCTTCATCTCTTTGAACCCTCATCTCTCCAAATGTTTATGAGTGTTAATAAAGCCTTCCTACTGCAGCTATTGTAGGGTTAAACAGACGTATATAAAAAGCTAACATATGGGAGGTACTTAAACATGCTCTCTCCCTACCTTTACAGCCTAAGGCTTCAAAACCTCTTCTATGTATCAGGGAAGATACATTACAAACCCAGCAAAGGCAAAAAGGCCTTCTTATCCCATGACTACAAGCCCAAATTAGAGCTAGTTCATTGGCTTATGACTTAATCATTGCTGTTTTTAGTTGTAGTTTACAGAGAATTTTTCATGGACTTCAATGGTAATGATAAGTGGGCCTCATCGGTCATTTACGCCATGGTGTAAATGAGTTTAAGATGCTTCTCCTAAGAGCAGGTTTTGTGAGGAGGGGGGAAAATGGCACCAGATTCCCAACATCTGGGGGCAAACCATATCTGAAGTACTGGTGTGTGCGGTATATCCATTTTTATGTTCCCTTTTGCCCATGGATTATCAACGCGAAAAGCTTTTTACTATACAGAAGCATACTAAACATACCAACAATGACTTTGGTTAATAGTTGAGCAAAACCACAAAGACTAATTGGTTAAAAAAAATACTGTTTTGTGCAAAAATGCCTTGTTTATATACCCCTCAAGCCTCAATAAAAAGATTATAATCAGAATTATGGATTCCATCAGAGGTTGCCTTAAAAAGTAAATGTACAATGTAGATGGAAATGAAACATTTAGGCAATTATTTGCTTTCACCAGAAGATACAAAGTTTTATTTTCAACATATAATATGAAAATATTTCTTTAGCTCCCACCTTGAATACTAGAGGAAGATATGCTACTACTTATATGAGTAGAATGGTGAACGTCTGAAAGCAACTTTAATTTACTCAACACAGAGGGGATAGAATTACGAAACAGCTTCTCAGAGATCACGACCTGAGCCAAAGGCAGACGCTTAACTATCTGAGCCAGCCAGGTCCAGAAACAGCTTCTTATTAAGAAATAAAGGAGGTTTTAGCTTTTTCAAGTTGCAAAATGGGTGTTTAGTTCACTTCCTCCTGTGTTTTCTGCAGGACCCTGCAGATTATAACTGAATTTGCTTAACTTCTCTGTACCTCAGGTCACTAAAGAGCTGAATCCACTCTCCTCACTGGGACCAAATTGTCAAGTAACATGACATGTCTCACTGAGGGTGATGTTCCAGAAAGCACTGAGTAAGATCAGAAGAATCATGGGCTTTTATTTTCTCTCTTTTCCTTCAAACTACTCACTTTATCCACATTCCTAACTCAGGTAAGTGAGGATAGTCAAGAAGGAGTTGTCCATATGCCTTGAAAATACTCAGTGCAACCTCTTTGGAGAACAGTGTGGAGATTCCTCAAGAAATTAAAAATAGAGCTTCCCTATGACCCTGCCGTTGCACTCCTGGGTATTTACCCCAAAGATACATATGTAGTGAAAAGAAGGGCCATCTGTACCCCAATGTTTATAGCAGCAATGGCCACGGTCACCAAACTATGGAAAGAACCAAGATGCCCTTCAACGGACGAATGGATAAGGAAGATGTGGGCCATATACACTATGGAGTATTATGCCTCCATCAGAAAGGATGAATACCCAACTTTTGTAGCAACATGGACGGGACTGGAAGAGATTATGCTGAGTGAAATAAGTCAATTATCATATGGTTTCACTTATTTGTGATGCATAACAAATAGCATGGAGGACATGGGGAGTTAGAGAGGAGAAGGGAGTTGGGGGAAATTGGGAGGGGAGGAGAATCATGAGAGACTATGGACTCTGAAAAACACTCTGAAGGTTTTGAAGGGGCAGGGGGTGGGAGGTCGGGGTACCAGGTGGTAGGTATTATAGAGGGCACAGATTGCATGGAGCACTGGGTGTGGTGCAAAAATAATGAATAGTGTTATGCTGAAAATAAAAAATAAATTAGAAAAAATAAAAAAATAAAATGAAGATAATAATATCAAAAAAAATTAGAAGAAAAAAAAGAAAATACTCGAGTGAATCCAGTAAAAAGAGAATCTCAGAGACCAGAAAACTTAGGACTCTCTCTCAATTTACATGAGTTCAAATGTTTGAGTTCACACTTGTTTCTTGCTCTTAGGCTTATCCCCTAAATTATAATGTATTTATACCAAGCAAAGAACTTTTTCTTAAAGATATAGCTGACATATAACATTATAATAGCTTCAGGTATACAACATAATGATTCAATATTTATATATATTTCAAAATGATCACCACAGTGAGTCTAATTAACACTTATCACCCCATAGTTACACATTCCTTTCTCCTGATAACAACCTTTAAAGACCTATTCTCTTAGGAACTTTTTTTTTTTTTAAGATTATTCATCATTTGACAGAGAGAGACAACAAGAGAGAAGGAACACAAGCAAGGGGAGTGGGAGAGGGAGAAGCAGGCTTCCTGTTGAGCAGGGAGCCCAATGAGGGGCTTAATCCCAGAACGGTGGGATCATGACCTGCGCTGAAGGCAGATGCTTAATGACTGAGCCACCCAGGAGCCCCTCTTAGGAACTTTCAAATATATAATACAATGTTACTAACTGTAGTCACCATGCTGTCATTACCAGAGACCTTTTAAAGTAAAAAATTTATGGACAACTCTCTATAACTTTAAGAAAAATGAAATTATTAATACCTAAAGTAGGTAATCTTTGAGCAGGGTTTTTTTTTTTTAAGAGCTAGTTCAAGTTGGTAGTTGTTGCATATGAGAATAATTGAACATTTCATTTTTTGCTCACAAACGGTCTGGCTCCAACTAAAAACTCAGCATCCAAAGAATACGATGATGTGCAGTAGGACGGAAGCCTAGAGCCCATGCCACTTTAGTAGACTGTCCAGTCTTCTGTTAATAGCTGCACAATTTCCTGGCCAAGATCCTTGAATGGTTCTTAGAATCAGTCCTTCCTTTGTATATAGATCTGTCTCATTAAAGACCTTAGGGATTGGCTTAAGGTAAACAGAGGGGGGAAAATCATGTGAAACCAAAGCTGGAGGGTTGCAGAAAACATATTTCTATCTAGGGAAATTTCTGACTAAAAGTCAAGTGCTCTGACAACACAGTCCTTTGCTAAGCATTTGTACTACTGAGTTGTTTCTTGCCATTCATATTTATTGACTGACGATCCTTATTTAAAGGGACTGAGTCACCTCAGTGTTGTGGGAAACAAACAAGGTATACATCAGTTAATCAATGAGAAAAGTTTCTATCGACTGGCTTTCTATCAAAGCCAGCTCAGAGTCTGAGTAAATCTCTGAAATGAAGAAAGTAGTTGACTCCCCTTCTCCTACCCCCACCAACTCTTGTGAATAAATGAAATGAGTAAATGGAAACCTAACCTGTGGCCAGTAAATAGCCCAAAATAGCCTGGAAGTAATGTGCTCTTGCCTGGAAAAGATGACTCTCGTGACAAACTTAAAGAAAACAAAACATCCACCACCGGCTGAGAAGGAGAGGCATAATTGGGTCAAAATCCAGGAAATACTTACAATCATTATAAAGGTGCCCAAGAACTCAGAGATGGTTTCTTTAGCTAAGCTGCTCTTCAAGACCAGCCTTTGCTTGAAGCTTTTCCCCTTTCTTCCCTTCCCAGGCTGCATCGTGAGGTTTCTCCAAGGATCACTCTCTCCACCAGTACCCGCTTCTTCTGGTCCTTACTTCACTCGCACGTGAAAATGGAAGTTTTGACAACTGCTCACAGATTCCTGGAGATGTCTGGTGAGATTCTCTGACTGTGCAAACGCTGTCCCAATTAGAGCCCGTGACTTAATCCTCTTCTGGTGAAATTGTCATCCCCTGTCCACGGCTGTTTACCTGACTTAGCAAGTTAGAATCTGAAATCCCCAAAACGATTCTTTCTGTGCCTGATAGATTAATCATTACCTTTATTCTCAAGGTATTTTTTTTTCTCTGTTGGTTTTTGTTTTGTTTTGTTTTGTTTTTAAGAGATGAGAAAAGAGATGTTGTGCTCGTTGTATTGCCAAACCACAGCGATGGGCTCTGGTCCAGAAGAGATTTGCATGTTACACAATTGCAGGCTTCTGGGTTTTTTTTTCCCCTATTCAGAAGTGGGTGGTTGGGGAGTAGTTTGGGATTATCAAATCAGGTATACATACATCCCATGTAAACATTCTCTTCTGAAGGAACTTTTCATGCACGTTGGAGAATATGGAGAAAATACAGATGTGGCGTTCTGCAAGATAAAATCACTCTTGTTTTCTTCCAATATCATTTCAGTGATTTAAATGATCCCTCCCTAAGGGGAGGGGGTGGTAAAAACAATTGTATCCATTCTAGAGATGGGGAAATTAACATACAAAGAGACCACTGGAAGTTTCACATTGTAAGACTTTAGGACAGGATGGCTCTCCTCCTTGATTACTGTAGCTGGGTTTCATCTACTGAGGACAGACCGGGGTCCAAGAATCAAAATGACGGAGAGAGCAACTTGTTGACCTTCTTCTAAAGAAGGATTCCAGTTTGAGAACCAAATTTCTCCCCTTCGTTTTCCATGAAATATTTAAGCAAAATACATAGAAGATAAACTTGAAACCACACAGCTTGAAGATCAGAGAGATACCCCAGTTAAATAAGAAAGGGATTAAACATACTGAAACAAGGCTTCTAGGTTATATCATTTAAGTGTGATGAATTACCATCCTTGCAGACAACAGGCTGTTTAGGACTAGCATTCTGCCATGTCAACTTTCCAGCCTTGCTTTTCAAAACAAGTTTGTCTGAAGAAAGAGAATCCAGCAGTTGTTTCTGAATACCAAGCCAGTTTCATGGAATTAGTACCCATGCTCTGTGCTTCCTCCCAGTCCCCCCACAGAGAAGCCAGTTCTGTTTCAGGCCTTCCCCTCCCTTTGCAGGAGGCCTACAGTCATTTCCAGCTGAGGAGGCAGGAAGGGAGGAGAGATCTAGAAAAAACAGCTATTGAGAGCCCAAGTACAGAGGAGATACCCAATCTATAGGTAAAATACAGAGTTGAGGCCTAAAGAAATTAGAGCTTGCTGGAGGGCACGCCATTGCAGAGCCAGGACAAGAATGCAGCGTTTCGGCTTTAACTCTTGGTTAAGTTATCATGGATACCTTTGTCTAGAAGGATTACTTATGACTGCCCTATTCCCAAGTCCCAGTGGATGGACCAGAGGAACAGGACTTTACAGCTGTGAGGACAACAAACACCACACAAGGGTGTTCTTTGGTCTCTTCGTTCACTCATCTAACAAATATTTATGGCATACTTATGTGCCAAGCACCGCACTTACCAAAGCACACACTGTTCTTGCCCTTTACAGAACTCGGAGTCTAGTGAGGGAAGTAGGTATAGTGAAATAAATCACACATGCAGGAATATGATAATCGCAACAGAGATGTATGCTTATAAAGATGGAAGACACATTTCTATGAGCAAATAAAAGAGGGGGATTTCACCTCAATAGATATCTCTGATGGCTTCTCCGGGGAGATCATGTCCGTGCTGAGATCAGAAGGAAGTGTAGGGTTTAACTGCATGAAGTGGGGAAGGAAGTGCACATACAATGGCCTTGGGGAGTGGAGGTGGGAACAGCATGATGCCTGTCCAAGAACAAAAGAAACCTACTGCTGGACGCCCAGAGACAGTGAAGGAACACGGTGCAAAATGAGCCCAGAGCCATGGGTGGGAGTCAGACCACACATACTGAGCCTATAAATCATATTCAGGCTAAAAGCAACGATTAAGTTGCACGGTGGTTCAAGCGAGAACATGACACTACCAAATTTGAGTTAAAAAAAAGAAAAATTGTCCTGGCTGTGAGGTGGAACGGAGATTGGAGAGCATCTAAAGCAAGCATAGGTAGACCCATTGGGGGATATTACAGAATTCCAGGACGCACCCATTGGGGGATATTATGGACTTCCAGAACTGGGAGGCTTTGACAATGGAGAGAAATGCAAGGATTCAAGAGTTCTTTATATCTTAAAATTGGAAGAACTTGAAAGTTTGGCTATGGAAGGTGAGGAGAGGGACTCAGCAAAGTTGATTGCTGGGGAAGGAGGTGCTAAGTACTGGGAGAGAAAATACCCAGAGAGGACCAGGACTGCTGCAAGCAGACCATGACTTCTGTATGGGCAGATCAAGCCTCAGGGGCTCTCTGGTGCTTCGGAGAGAAGCCAGTGCGTAGGAAGGGATGCGGTATTAGAGTCAGAGGAGAGGTCTGTGTGCTCATAGATGTGATAATTGAAGCCAAGAATAAAGGTTAGCTTGCCTGAGGGCAGAATTTGAAGAAAGCAGAGGTTGAATTTGCAGTATTGGACATCCCATGCTCATGTGGAGAATTAAATCCTTGTTATCTGATTTATTCTGCTTCCAGATGACAGCACACTCTCGCCTGCCTCACCATGAACAACTTCTTGACAAGCATAACTCACACTCTCCTTTGCACCCTCACACCAAATTTCCTATTGGAGATATAGGGGCACTTAGTTTCATTCATCCAACCATCCATCCATCCATCCATCCATCCATCCATCCATCCATCCATTCCTTCATTCACTTACTCATTTAGAAAAAACTTTCATTGAGTATATACCATGTGTCAGATATAGGGGACTCAAAAATTAGGAAAACAGATGTCTAGTGCTAAAGCATTATTATAATCTAAGTGACAAAGACTTCCAAGTGAATACATCATATAGTAAGATAGAAGCACATGGAAAACACTGAACTAAAATTCCCCCTATCCCCACATGGACGTCTGAGAGATCACAGTACATTGCCAACATATTGACTCGTGCTGCCACCAAGAATTCTAGAACCATGCTCCCCTAGATGCAGTGCCATGCTGATTCTCCAGGGCCAGGCTACCCATTTCCTCCTGATTCTGTCACTCCATGACACCAGTGTTCTCTTCTTCTCTATCTGGTTGGACCTTGAGTAACCATCTCTTCCTCCATTCATGGGATTCAGCAAGTCTGGTGTTCATCAGAAGAACTATATCACACTCTGACCTCACTTCCTCAACCTCTTCTACTTGGCCAACTCTGTTTCCACTCTAGTTAAGAAGCCCCTTTGATGGCCATTGTTGGGATGTGTCACCATCTCCTCTTTGAGAATCTTTCACAACACAGCACATCTCACTGACTAAAACTTCCACTTCTCACTTTTCACTACTCTGACTTTCGCAAATGTGCTACACATCCTTCTCATAAATTTCAGTCTCTCGTTTCCCTCCTCTCCACCCAGTTCTTAACCTCATGATCCTCCAGGTTAACAATGTGCTTACTAGTATCTCAGGATCCACTGACACTGATTTCATTCCCCATCTAGGTTGCTAAAGCCTAATTCTGAGTATACCTAGCCACCTGTTTCTCTCAAATACTCTCTTCCCGGCATGTTGAATGATGCTGGAGAATATCATATTGATTTTGGAGGCAAAGGCGGTTACTCAAGATCATGAGAGCATGGTTCTAGAACTCTTGGTGGCAAAACGAGTCAATATGTTGGCAATGTACAGTGACCTCTCAGATGTCCATGTGGGGATAGGTGGAATTTTAGTTCAGTGCTTTCCATATGCTTCTGTTTTACTATATGATATTCATTTGGAAGTCTTTGTCTCTTAGACTATATAATGCCTTAGCACTAGACATCTGTTTCAGATCATTGTGATCTAGCATCAGCAGTACGTGCATATTCTTAGTAAACCATTTATTTCAAAGGTTCTGGACTCTTGTGTGCATTAAGATCACTCACCTTCAGAGATAATGATTTAGCAAATGCGGGATGGAGTTCAGGGATCTCATAAGCATATACCTGATGACTCAGATACCATGCTTTATTTCATTTTATGCAGCAGCAGTACATTTTCTATGCCCCTCCAGATAGCTGTCCCAAACCTCTTGCTCAGCTGATATACTTTTCTCTGAATCCACTGGGGAAAAACATGGGTTCATTAGCTATAGTAGCTTTTGTGCCTCTCCTACTCAAAAAATTTGCCCTAATTTTATCTGTGTCATCCTCCTTTTCTTTCCTTCTTTCTAAGCCTAGCCCTGATGCCTCTGTACTGTTCTAGCCCCTCTAGGATCTCCGCTGATTAATAATCTCACACTTTCAATCTGTTTCCTCCGTTGATTTCTTTCCCAGTGCTGACAAGCAACTTCAGGTCTTACCTGTCCTGAAAAACATTACTTTAGAGTTGTTCCACTTCAAATTCCTTGTTTTATCATTTGGGCCATTACAACAAGACTGAAATTAAGGTGCCAGTGTGGTTGGGTTTGGGTGAGGGCACACTTCCTGGTTTGTAGATAGCCATCTTCTTGCTGTATCTTCATGTGGCTGAGAGACCTCCTATCTCTTTATTACCCGTTAAGGACACCAGTCCCATGATGGGGACTGTGGTCTCAAGACTTCATTCAAAATCAGTTTCCTCCCAAGGGCCCCACCTCTGAATCCTAGCACATTGGGGATTAGGGCCTTAAACATACAAATTTTGGGGAAAACATAAATAAGCAATTCTGGGCAACCATTTCACTGGTTTTCTCCACATTCTTTCTTTTCTATTTGGGGAGAAAATAGCCAGCATAAAATCATATTACATTGAAAAAAATAAAACTAATTCAGAAATATTTAAATTAAAATATAAAAACCTCCCCTAATTCTAGCCCTCAGAGATAACCACTGTTAACAGGCTGGAATATATATCTGCAGAATTCTTTTTCAGTAGCTCTATATAAATACTTTTTTCCCTTGATATTAGGCTAGTGGATTTTTTCCCACTTAAAATATTCTGTTCATCTTTCAATGCGAGTGTACAACTCCCAATAGGGGGCTTGAACACAGGACCCTGAGATCAATACCTGAGCTGAGATCAAGAGTCAGTTGCTTAATTGACTGAGCCACCCAGGCAACCCTGTATAACTCATCTTTTAATGACTGCATAACATTCCATTGTACAAATATGCCATAATTTAACCAGCTCCTTTTGATAGACAGTTGTTTCTAACTTTCCACCATTAAATTAACATTCTTCTATATCTACTTATTTATCTCTTGGCACAACTTCCTTGAAATTGAATTATTTACTTATCAAAGAATATGCATCTATCAAGTGCTTTAAAAATTTGCTTTTATTGCTCCCATTCTTTTCAATATTGGTTAATATAAATTTTTTCAATGTTCCCCTGATAAAACAGCTAAAAAATAATATTGTTTTAATATGCATTTCTTTGGTTAACAGTGAGGTTGAACATCTTTCCTGAGTTAGCTATTTGTATTTATTCATTTATGGATTTCATGTTATTGTTCTCTATCAATTTTTAATACAATGATTAATTTTTTATTCATTTTTGTCACTCTTTACAATATAGGATATAAATCTTTTATCTGTTATATGTGGCAAATTATTTTCCAGTTAATCATTTATTTTTAACTTATGATGGTATATGGTTGCCACATAGAAATTTAGAAAATTTATGTACTCAAGCCTATAAACCTTTTTATGGTTTCCAGTGTTGTTATTTATTCTAAGAAAGACCTGATCAACGCCAAAATTACAAAAGTATTAAATTTTGTCCTATATTTTTTCCAATATTTTCATAATTTTTCTTTTTATACTTAAATTTTAAATTTTTCTAGAATATGATATATAGCATAAGGTAGGACTCTAATATATTCCCCAATTATTTTGACATGTTTTCCAACACTATTTGATTTGAAATTTCATCTATCTTACATAAAAAATTCCCCAACATAAAATTGTGATTTTTTAAATTACTCTAGTCCTGCTGTACTTTTTGATGTCTTTCTGCTTAGAGTAGGTAACCTCCTCATTATTATTTTCAAATATTTATTTGCTAGGTGAATTTTGAATTATTTTTTAAGTTCCTTCTCTTCCCAACTGTAATGAATGAGAAAGCATTAACTTTATAAATTTATAATATGAATTTTCCCATTCAGATATATTATTCCCATCTCACCATTTATTCAAGTCTTTTTTGTTCTCAAGCAAAATTACATTGCACCCGTTCTCCATTGGGTCTTGCAAATTCTTAAGTTTATTTGATACTTGGTTGCATTTATTTTTGGAGTTAGGAAAGAATCCTTTATTTTATTCTGTTTTCAAGCTGACTATTACAAGCAGAAGTCTATTTCTATATATATATCTATTAACTGTTCATCCTAATGAACTTTCTTATAGTTTCACACAAGATTCTAGTTGATATTATAGTGAAAATTACTGATTGCCTACTTGGCATCTATTAAATCCTCCTTCTATATGTGCTACTGAAGTGAGCACGAATAAATTCTCCTTCTAATAGTACCAGATTTTCATTTGGATCTCTACCCTTTATTCTACACAATTATAGGCTTTGGGTGTAAGATCAATTAACCCAGGTTTAAGGGTAAGCACTGATTAGTCTAAACCTATCAGAATCATGCCCCTCCCCCGCCCAAAAAAAAATGTCTGGTTCAGGAATAAAAATGTGATTGAATTTGAGCCTATTGAAGAAGAAGCTTTCTAGGGTTTTGCAAAGGAATTCCTCAGTTCTTTGAAAGCTATAAGAATCCAGGTCTCTATCATCTCTCAGACATTAACAGGGAAGCTTCTAGCCTCAATTCTTACAGATACTCATCCTGTGGCCTTGGAGTAAATTAGACTTCTAATTAAGCTAGTAGAATATAATATGAACTATAAATAACCATCATTTACTCTTTTCCTTTTTAATATTCCTATTTGTTTTTTTTTTCTTGCCTTATTGTATGGGCAGAAATCACTATAAAAATGTTGAATCATAATAATGAAAACAGACACTTGTATTGTTTCCAAATTTGAAGACAATGTTTTTGTTATACCATGCATTAAGTTTTATATTTCCCATTTATCATACTAAGACTTTTTGAAAATTTACTAAGAAATGTTATTTAAAAAGAGGAATGGATATTGGGTTTTATCAAATGTCTTTTGAATATTTAATGAGGATAGTGCATTTAAATAATTATTCTGTTAATCATTATGTAATTAATTAATTATACTGTATTTTAATGTTCTACTGTTAAAATACCTTGCATCCCTGAAAAGACCCTATTTGGTCATGATACACATATACAGATACTGCTAAATATAATCTTCCAATATTTAGTTTTTTATTTTTTGGTTTGGATATTTACCATTAAAATTATAAATAGGTGATTTGTGTTTTATTTGTCAGACTTTGATATCAAACTAATACTATCTATGAACAAATGAATTGGAAAGATTTCCATATTTCTCTGTTTTATGGGACTATTTAAATAGTCCAAGAAATATCTGTTTTAATATAATAATTCCAGAAATACCCTAAAAAATGATGGACTACATAAAAAACTAATGATGTGCTATATAGTGAATGACTATAGTGAATGACTACATCAAAAACTAATGATGTACTGTGTGGTGACTAACATAATAAAAAAAAATAAAATGATAGGCTCCATTTATATACAATTATGAGCCAAGCGCCTTTTTGTATAGTAAATCTTTGAGAATGTTTTCCTATCTATCACAGTTACTGCCGTTTATATGTCTTAAGTAATTTTGGTCAGTTATGTTTTCCCATAAATTTTTTTATTTAATGTATATTCTCAAAATAATTAATGCAGATACATCATATAATTTTAAAGCATCTTTTTTCATTTCAAACATTATTTATTTACACTCTCCTCTCTTTTCTCCTTGATCTCAGTTGCCAGAAGTGTACCACTTTTATTGTTATATTTGAAGAAATATGCCTTGATTTTAGTTGTCAATTGTGATTTTGTTTTATTTCAAGTCAATTAGTTTCTCATTTTTTCATATATTTCTCCTGACTTATCTTAATTTCTTTTACTGTTCTTATTTATTTCTTTAAGTTTACTGATTAATTAATTTCCATTTTTATACAGTTGTTTAACATATTTTTAGGGACCAAATTTAAGTAGTAGCTCTATGAAGAAATGCAAAGGTATGATAGACTAAAAGCTCAAGATAGGGGTTAGGGTTAGCTATCAGGTAGTGGGAGAAGGGAGAGATTTGAAGAACCAAACAGAGAACTGTCAGATAATGGTCCTATTCCTCATCAGAAACTGGGAGGTGGGTTCATAGATGTTCACTCTAACCATGAATTTTTACTTTATATTTGTTTTATTAATAGAGAAAAAATTAAAAAAAATTGAAAATAACAGGAAAAAATGAGTTCCTTGCTTCCTTCTCCTCATTGAGTCACCCTATATATCCTTGAGAAAGAAATCTTTTTTTTAAAAGATTTTATTTATTTATTTGACAGACAGAGATCACAAGTAGGCAGAGAGGCAGGCAAAGAGAGAGGGGGGAAGCAGGGTCCCCGCTGAGCAGAGAGCCTGATGCAGGACTCAATCCCAGGACCCTGAGATCATGACCTGAGACGAAGGCAGCGGCTTAACCCACTGAGCCACCCAGGTGCCCAGAGAAAGAAATCTTTTTAAAAAAAAAATTATTTATTTTTTAAAATTTCTTTTCTGTGTTCCAGAATTCATTGTTTATGCACCACACGCTGTGCTTCATGCAATGCATGCCCTCCATAAAACCCACTACCAGGCTAACCCCACCCACCCCCAAAACCCTCAGTTTGTTCCTCAGAGTCCACAGTCTCTCATGGTTTGTCTCCCCCTCCGATTTCCCCCAACTCACTTCTCTCCATCTCCCAATGTCCTCTGTGTTATTCCTTATGCTCCACAAATAAGTGAAACCATATGATAATTGGCTCTCTCTGCTTATTTCACTCAGCATAATCTCTTCCAGTCCCATCCATGTTGATACAAAAGTTGGATAGTCATCCTCTCTGATGGAGGCATAATACTCCATTGTATATATGGACCATATCTTCTTTATCCATTTGTCTGTTGAAGGACATCTTGGCTCTTTCCACAGTTTGGTGGCTGTGTCCATTGCTTCTTTGAACATTGGGGTACAGATGGCCCTTCTTTTCACTACATCTGTATCTTTGGGATAAATACCAGTAGTGCAATTGCAGGGTCATAGGGAAGCTCTATTTATAATTTCCTAAGGAATCTCTATACTGTTTTCCAAAATGGCTGTACCAGCTTGCATTCCCACCAACAGTGTAAGAGGGTTTCCTTTTCTCCACATCCTCTCCAACACATGTTGTTTACTGTCTTGTTAATTTTGGCCATTCTAACTGGTGTAAGGTGATATCTCAATGTGGTTTTGATTTGAATCTCCCTGATGGCTAATGATGATGAACATTTTTTCATGTGCCTATTAGCCATTTGTATGTCTTCTTTGGAGAAGTGTCTGTTCATGTCTTCTGCCCATTTTTTTCTGCCCATTTTTTGACATGATTATTAGTTTTTTGTGTGTTGAGTTTGAGGAGTTCTTTATAGATCTTTGTCTGTAGAGCCCTTTGTCTGTACTGTCATTTGTGAATATCTTCTCCTGTTCTGTGGGTTGCCTCTTTGTTTTGTTGACTGTTTCCTTTGCTGTGCAGAAGCTTTTGATCTTGATGAAGTCCCAAAAGTTCATTTTCGCTTTTCTTTCCTTTGCCTTTGGAGACATATCTTAAAAGAAGTTACTATGGCATAATTTTAAATAAAATATTCCTTCCCCTAAAATTCTTTGACTCCCCATTCTCTGAAGGATCAAGTCCAAACTCCCTAGACTGACAAGGTCTTCCACAAATATCACACTTCTTCATATGCCCAAATGTACATATCAGTATCCCCCAACAAGATGCACTCCATTTTATCTTAGAACAGCCCTTAGAGTTCTCACTAAATGCTTTGCTCATTTCTGCCTACAAGTCCTTGCTTGTATTCTATCCCTTCATCTGGGATGCCCTTCCTCTGCCTCTCTTCCTGTCCAAACCATATTCACTTCTTCTTTTAAAGGCCAAGTCCACTTTCTAACTCATTTATGAACTCTCACAATTCCACTGAACAGTGAAACATCCCCCGATCAAATGCCTATACCACTCATGGTGTAAATTACTCACTTCACTCTTAATCATATAGCGTTTCTTAACCCTTCTTATTTGTGTGTGTGGATATATGTATGCATGCATGTGTTTTTTTCTTCCCATTTGGTGATAAAGTCTTCACAAGTAAAAGCTATGTTTTATATTTCTTGGTATGATCTAAAAGGCTTAACACAGTAAACATTTGTCATACAAATAAATAAGCTTTCTCAATGCTTTTTTCATGGCATGGAATGCTTTGAAAATAACTCAAACTCAAATCAAATTTAGAAACAGTTTTCAAAATTAATTCTAATATTAATGCAGTGGAATGTGTCTAGCTTATAATTACGTGCTATGATATTAAAATTTCCTTCCTTTCAGAAATACTCTCGGGCACCTGGGTGGCTCAGTGGGTTAAGCCGCTGCCTTCGGCTCAGGTCATGATCTCAGGGTCCTGGGATCGAGTCCCACATCGGGCTCTCTGCTCAGCAGGGAGCCTGCTTCCTCCTCTCTCTCTCTCTCTGCCTACTTGTGATCTCTCTCTGTCAAATAAATAAATAAAATCTTTTAAAAAAAAAATGCTCTCACTTACGTGACACTCCAATGTAGCAATTTTTACTCAGGCACTATAGTATAGGGACATTTTTACATGACCCAAGAAACAAAGTTTTAGGTGTTCAGCTTAAACAAAATTGACCAGTAAGGTGCACAACAGATCCTCCACCCTAATCTGCACCCTGTGTCCTGAGACTTGCCCTACCAATAAAACCCCCGGTCAGTGGGCTTCAAGAGTAAGATAGGAAACGGTGTGTCATAAAGTTTGATGGAAGGGGTGGATGAGGCTTTGGGAAAGAAAAAGAGAGAGTACAGAACCTGTCAGAGAGTATAGGTGGTCCTATCAAATATTCTACTTTGGAAGTATTTTAATGTATTCCAATTTCATGAATTAAGAAAACCAACAGGGGCATCTGGGTGGTTCAATGGGTTAAAGCCTCCACCTTCAGCTAAGGTCATGATCCCAGGGTCCTGGGATCAAGCCCCACATCAGGCTCTCTGCTCAGCAGGGAGCCTGCTTACCCCCCCCCCTGCCTGCCTCTCTGCCTAATTGTGATCTCTCTCTGTCAAATAAATAAATAAAATCTTTTTAAAAAAAGAAAACCAACAAATGTGTCTTTACCAAACACACAAATCATCTCACAATAAAATGATCATCATAGAAGTACAATTTAATAAATATATATGGAGAATGAAGTATGGGCAGAATGCTGGGCCTTTTTAAAATTTTATTTATTTATTTGACAGAGAGAGATCACAAGTAGGCAGAGAGACAGGCAGAGAGGGAGGAGGAAGCAGGCTCCCTGCGGAGCAGAGAGCCCAATGTGGGACTCGATCCCAGGACCCTGAGATCATGACCTGAGCCGAAGGCAGCGGCTTAACCCACTGAGCCACCCAGGCGTGCTGGGCCTTTTTTAATAGATTTTCACAGTTTATCAAACATTTGCATAAATCACTTATTTTTATCTCAAAGCAATTATGTGAAGAAAAAGAAGCAGATATAAATTACAACTTTTTGCTAGCCCCTGTCTATCATTCCACACGGATCCTTAGGAGATTAGAAACTACATTGACTGTGTTGGCTACCCAGCACCCGATGTGCCCAAGGCATGTAATCTTGAATAAACACATGTGGAGTTGGGGAGTGAAGAGAATCCTCACTTTCAGTTCAAGAAACTGAAGCCCAAGAAAAGCAGGGACGCGTCCAAAACCATGCAGTTGGTGGGACAGTGAGGATTCCAGTCTGAACCTTTGGACTCTGGATCCAACTTACCTTCTACCATTGCTCAAACACAATAGAGGAATCTGATTTTGTCACAAACAGAAAGATTTTGGCATATGGATAGAAGTTTCTTCAATCTTTCCTAATTTTTTTATAAGTACGCTGTTTCATAGAATGAACACACTGTAATTGGGAAAAGATTTCTTGGGTAGAATTGCAGCTCTGTGAGAATGAGGCCAAAGCCAAGGCCTTGGGCAAGTGCTACTTGGTCTGGATGGACTCCACAGCCCCGGCCACGTGCATCTCGCAGTCACAGCAAGCTAATCACACAGGCCGGGAGTGATCTACAAATTCATCCCCAGTACCGCAAAAACAAAAAAGCAGCGCACTTGCAACAACAGCCGTGTAGAGCCCAGATACCCATATAAATACAACTTTAGTATTTTAGGACACAAAATTATTCATTGGGATGCAGATCAGGGTGAGGAGTCACATGTCCCACAAGGACTCCCATTGCTCTGGAAGTCCATGCATCCCCCCACTAGCAAGGATGCTGGACACAATATCCTGAGAAAGGCACTGAAAGCACCCCCCACCCAACCATGTCTCTCAGCCACTGGGATAGGAATGCATTACTTGTTTTTCAAACCCTGCCAGTAGAGAGCCCCAAATGCCTGCTGGTTGCTGTCTGATAGCCCAATGTGCTCTCCATGCAGTCCTGAGAACCTGGGCGCTCCCTCTGGTTCTAGCAATTAGCTAGCTCTCATTCAGTTGGTTATATTGTCAGTCATACCCATGAAAGCGCTAGATCAGAAGGTTTGCCTTTTATATTTTATTTTATTTTACTTTATTTTATTTGACAGAGAGAGAGGGAACACAAGCAAGAGGAGTGGGAGAAAGACAAACAGACCTGCAGAGCAGAGAGCCCAGCTCCAGGCTTGATTCCAGGACTCTGGGATCACGACTCGAGGCAAAGGCTGTCAGACACTTAAGGACTGAGCCAACCAGGCATCCCAGAGGGCTTTCCTCTTAGAAGCTACTCCACAAATTTTAATTCTAACTGCTCCATTAGGCCAGAGAGCACCAATATCTGTTTTCAGAGCTCTTTTCAGGGTAGCCCTCTTCTCTTAATTATTTATATTTATATTTATATTTATATTTATTGCATTACGATGGCGAGAGACAGCAACGATCATGGGTGCACTTCTCAGTGAAGAGATTAAACCAAGGGTTTAAGTAGAAGCTGAACTTTAGCTGATCCTCAGAGAAGACGTGGCACCTTAAGCTGAAGAACACCCTGGAGCTTTCTCTCTAAGACTGGCAGGAGACTGAGATACCAAGGAGCTCCTGGGAGGTAGGTTTCCCTAATCTCCTGAATCCACTGAGGGTTTTATTATTATTATTACAGTTTTTAAAAATTAACTTCTTAGCTGATGAAAAATATAATGACCGCTAAGAATCTTAAAACAAAATCATATTTTCAAATAGACCACTATCTAGGGGCTCACTGCAAAACACACCACTGGCACCAAAACTTTTGTCCTTGGTAGTAAGTTAGGAGTTTGTTCTGAAATGCTGTATTTCTCAATGGAAGTACACTCTCAAAATACCTCTAAACAACTTCTAGTTTAATACAAAGAATTTAGACTATGATCGTGGCCACCCATACAGACCCTTTCCAGATTAATCTCTAAATAATTGCTCAAATCCCCACATGGCTGAGTTACTTAAACCATTGAATTGATAAAAGTAATGAATCAATGAATAATTACATAAGCAATACAGAAAAAATCTAAAGTCAGCTCCATTTTGACTGAATCATCTCAGTTGAACACAGACATAACTGATGTGTGCTCAGTGAAGGGATCTTTGATTCCATGATTTTCATGACCTCCATGATCTGAGTTCATTGATCTTCCGGGTACAAAGACGAAGAATATCTGTTTACCCAAATGTTTGCTCAGAGAGAATTTGTTTAAGGGAAAGAGTGTTGACCAAAAGCAGGGTCACTTTTATGTGTGTTTGTTCTATGATATCAAAGGGTTTGACTGTTGAAATTTGGTATGCCACTAAAGAACATGAAGGAAAACATAATAGTCCATTGGAATGGCAGTCCCATTTTCCAAATGAGTGTTTAATCTATCATTTTAAAAATCTATTATGTCTGTACATAGAGAGAAGGAAAATGGTATCTTTATTCATGACGTGAGACATATGGGGCATATTACCTGTGTCGTCTATAGTCTGGTCCATTGCTCTTATCCACATTGATTCAGTTCAGTTCAACAGTTTTTGAGATACAAGTGCCTGCCGCTGTGCTAGGTTCTGGGCACAGGACGATCAATGAGAGCAGCCTGGACCTTTAGGATTATCTCAATCCACTGAAGAAACCACCTAGATTGTTGGTAAATTTGACAAATGCATGAAGGATCGAACTGGCTGAACTCTAAGTACATAGAATTCCTGGAACTTCTTGTCCCTAAAAAGATGTTAAAGAAGAAGTCTAACTCTCTTACGAAAGGAGATTGTCCTTTGAATGGAATCAACTAAGACCCAGGATGTTGTCTTCAGCTTCATTTTACTATGTTTCCTACGTGTGACTAAGCCCAGGAAGACTGACTCAAGTTACCAAATTCATGTGGTGCTGTCTAATAAATGACATGCCTGCTTATCAGTTTGTAATATGAAAAACCACCACGTCACTCCTCTTGGCTGATCCATACGCCCACACCTCTTAAGTAGTACCATCTTCGTGGAAGCCAACTTGGAAAACATGGATTAGCACAGGAGGATCTGGCTGCCTTAACAACCGCTCTTTCCACACACGGGCTGGCCCCCTTCAAAAAAGGATCTGCTTCCCAGTCCGCACTCAGGGATTCTCTCTCCAGGCTCCAGATTCACCTAATTCTGATGACTGCATCTTGTTGGCTTCTTTTCATACCTTTTCCTCAACCAGGTTTTCATCTTTCAGTTCTACTGATTTGGGATTGATATTTCCTGAGATGGTTCCTGGTTTTCAACCTGACATTCACCCTTGGCTTCTGTCCTTCACATAACTGTTGGCACTGAATTTACCTGGTTCCAGAAACCAGAATCCTTCTTCAACCCATATCCTAGCACCTTCCTCCTTATTACTTTTCCCTGGAAAGAATTCAGAAAATAATCTGATTCAGGTACCTGTTTCTACTGCTTCTATGTATCTGTGGAAGGAATTGGAAACATGTGTCCCTTGGTTAGGACTCCATTAGCAGTTCTGGAAACCATTCTTTATTTTGAGGCAGAGAGAGAGAGAGAGAGTAGATTATGGGGTTGAATGTGTAGGCCCTGGAGTTAAGAGAGCTTGAGTATCTATTTTCCTGTCACCATTCAATAGGTGTGGTACTTTGGGCAAGTTATTAGCTGCTTTGCACTTCAGCTTCCTCATGTGTAGGAAGGGGATTATAATAGCTTATACCTCAGAGGACTGTTTTGAGGAATAAATGAATTCTTTTATATAACACAATCCATAGGGCACACAGGAAGCACACAATACTTGTTTCTGCTCTTCATCTATACTTTTTCTGTATTCTAAGCAGCCCTCTTCCTTTAGGACAGCACAATGACCTGAGATGTTTCACAATACAATTGAGTGGGTTATAGTTTCAGAGTAACACCCTCTTGATTTGATCCAGGACTAGATTAGATTAGACAGTGCACTCACATTTGCATACCATTTCCAGGGTACACAACTGTGCAGGTGTCTAATCATAGTGACAACAGCCACCACTTATGGAGCACTTTTTATGTGCCAGGTACCACACAAATTGCTTTATGAATATTACCACACATAATGCTGACAATATCCTTGTAAAGGAAGGTATTGTTTTTGCAGTTCTAAAGATGAGGAAACTGGGCTTCCTGGCCTTAGGACATTTTCCTGGGACGGGTAACAACTGGAGGAGCCCTGATTTGAACCAAGGTATTCCTAGTTTCAGAACCCATGCTTTTTCCAGAATGTTCTGTTGTCTTCATAAAATTCAGAGTGATCCTTTCCTTAAGTTGTGTGCATATTGTAGGGGTACCTTCATATTGACTCCCCAAGTAATGATACAGGTCTCATTGTCCATGATCCGTTCAGGCCAGATGCCCAGAACATCTTGGGACAGCCCTGGTTGTACTTTTTGGCACTAGGGTGTCCTGCATTTTATTTATTTCTTTTGCCTCTATTATTCCTATTGTTATTTTGGCTCCAATTCAGGATTCCTTATCTTAACGGGAACCAACGAACTGAACTTTTCTGTCTGACTGGCCCTCTGTTTCTATGTATCCATGGAAGGAATTGGAACCAATTTACTCATCATAGAGTTAATCAATTCTTAACCTAGAGTTCTAAATTCCCCTCCTGCTGTGGACAGGATTGGTTCTGGGGTAGACTGCCAGGTAGGAGTCAGCATATCTATTAGAGGAATTGGTGGCTACATATTGAGGGCATCCTCCTCGTGGCCATGAGGCTTTCATGGCATCTTCCATGGTGGTTAGCCCATATCTTTTCAGCTCTACTCAATTCCTGGCTGAGGAAGCTGTCCCCAAAACGCTGTCCTGGGGTGCTCCCTTGAACCTGAGTCTGGCTTCTGGGTGTTCCACACACAGAAGTGCTCCCCGTGGAGATCCTAAGTCCTGAGATAAACTAGGAACTTGGATGTTGGTGCCAAAGGGCAGGCTTGTAACTGGGGCCCATGGGTGCCAGAGTGCTTGGCTCTGGGGGTCGCAAGTAGATCAGGTTCAGCCCCTGCCTGCTGACAAAATCCAGAGGTGGAGCAATGAGCAGTGGCGAAACCAGAAAGGAATTTATTCTGTGAGGCCAGCACCAGGAAGACAGCAAACTAGCATCTCGAAGACCTTCTCCAAAGTTCCAAAAACACTTCCAGGCTTATGTAAGGACAACGTGGGACAGAGGTTTGTGGGTATGTGCAGGTGGGCAGTACAGGTCAGGTCAATCCCTGTCTTGGCGTTAGTTTTGCAGGGTCTTGCTGGCTCAGGACAGTCATTATTGCTTGAGGGGGTAGTTTCAGTTCCCCTCAGGGGATGCTTTGCCCGCAGGGTCTTTTGTCTTCATTAAGAGGTAAGCTGGAAAGAAGAACTTAATCAGTTAGAAAGTACAGACTGAGGTCAGAATGGAGGTAGTTGAAGTCCTCTTTCAGACTCTGTATCATGGGTGTTCCCCCATAACTTCTGGGCAAACTTTCTTGTCTTTACACCTTCTCCATTCCTTGTTAACATATCTTCATTCTCTTGGTCTCTCAGATTTACAGTCTTTGAGTCACCTTCCATGTACGTTTGTCCTTTGACTGCATGCCTAGCCTTCTACCATAGTTGCTTGTACATTTATATCATCTTTTCCTGTCTCACTGTCATAGCTCAAAGCCTTTTCATTATTGTATGAGGTATCAACATAATCTATGAGCTCCAGAGCTTTCAACCTAAGAACAAAACACCCCCTAGAAAGTCAATACATAAGCTCTAATGGGTCTGTAAAACCCCTGAAATTATTTTTTTAAAAATACCGATGTGCTGGTGCATACACATGCATTTTTCTTTTTTTTTTTCAAGTTTTTATTTAAACTCCAGTTAACATATGGTGTAATATTAGTATCAGGTTTATAATTTAGTGATCCAACACTTACATAGAACACCTGGTGCTCATCAGAAGTGCCCCCTTTAATGCCCAACACCCATCTAGTCTATCCTCATCTCCCTCCCTTCCGCAACCCTTGGTTTGCTCTCTATAGTTAAGAGTCTGTTTCTTGGTTGGCCTCCCTCTCTTCCCACCCCCATGTTCATTTATTTTGTTTCTTAAATTCCACATGAGTGAAATCATATCATATGTGTCTTTCTCTGACTCACTTATTTCACTTAGCTTTATACTCTCTAGCTCCACCAATGTCATTCCAACAGGCAAGATTTCATTCTTCTTGATAGCTGAGTAATATTCCTCTGTCTGTGTGTGTGTGTGTGTGTGTGTGTGTGTGTATGTGTACCACATCTTCTTTATCCATTCATTAGTCTATGGATATCCGGGCTTTCTCTGTGATTTGGCTATTGTTGACAATGCTGCTATAAACATCAGGGTGCATATATCCTTTCAAATCAGTATTTTTTTAATCTTTTGGGTAAATACCTAGTAGTGCCATTGCTGGATCATAGGGTAGCTCTGTTTTTAACCTTTTGAGGAACCTCCATGCTGTTTCCCAGAGTGGCTGATCCAGTTTGTATTCCCACCAACAGTGTAAGAGGGTTCCCCATTCCCCATATCCTTGACAATACCTGTTGCTTCCTGTGTTGTTAATATTAGCCATCCTGATTGGTATGAGGTGATAACTCACTGTAGTTTCGATATCTATTTTCCTGATGCCAAGAGATGTTGGAAGATATTTTCATGTGTCTGTTGGCCATCTGGATGTCTTCAGAAAACTGTCTATTCATGCCTTCTGACCATTTTTTAACTGGGTTATTTGTTTTTTGGGTGCTGAGTTTTATCAGTTCTTTATATATTTTGGATACTAACCTTTTATCAGATATGTCCTTTGCAAATATCTTTTCCCATTCCATAGGTTGCCTTTTAGTTTTGTTGATTTTTACCTTTGCTGGGCAGAAGATTTTTATTTGTTGAAATTTCAATAGTTTATTTTTGCTTTTGTTTCCTTTGCCCCAGGAGATATATTTAGGAAGAAGTTGCTGTGACTGAGGTCAGAGAGGTTGCTGCCTGTGTTCTCCTCTAGGATTTTGGTGGTTTCTTGTCTCACATTTAGGTCTTTAACCATTTTTGAGTTGATTTTTGTGTATGGTGTAAGAAAGTCATCCAGTTTCATTCTTCTGCATATTGGTGTCCAGGTCTCCCAACACCCTTTGTCGAAGAGACTGTCTCTTTTCCATTGGATATTCTTTCCTACTTTGTAGAAGATTAATCTACCATTAAGTGTGGGTTCATTTCTGGATTTTCTATTCTGCTGTATTGATTTATGTGTCTGTTTTTGTGCCGGTATCATACAGTCTCAATCACTACAGCTTTGTAACATAATTTAAGTCCAGCATTGTGATACCTTCAGCATTGCTTTTCTTTTTCAAGATTCCTTTGGCTATTCAGGGTCTTTTATGGGTTCACACAAATTTTAGCATTGATTGTTCTAGCTCTGTGAAAAATGCTGGCAGTATTTTGACAGAGATTATACTAAATGTATGGATTGCTTTGGGTAATATAAACATTTTAACAACATTTATTCTTTCAATCCATGAGCACGGAATGTTTTTCAATTGTGTGTGTGTGTGTGTGTGTGTGTGTGTGTGCAATTCAATTTCTTCCATTGGTGTTTTATAGTTTCCAGAGTACAGATCTTTTACCTTTTTGGTTAGGTTTATTCTTAGGTATCTTATGGTTTTTGGTGCAATTGTAAATGGGATTGATTCCTTGTTTTCTCTTTTTGCTGCTTCATTATTGGTGTATAGAAATGTAATAGATTTTTGTATGTTGATTTTGTATCCTGAGACTTTACTAAAATTTGTAGATCAGTTCTAGCAATTTCTTGGTGGAATCTTTTAGGTTTTATGTATAGACTATCATGTCATCTGCATATAGCAGATGACAAATTCTTCTTCCTTACAAATTTGGATGCCTATTATTTTTTTCTGTTGTCTTACTGCTGAAGCTAGACTTCCGGTACTATGTTAAATAACAATCATGAGAATGGACATCCTTGTCTTGTTCCTGGTCATAGAGGAAAAGCTCTCAGTCATTCCCCACTGAGGATGATATTAGTGGGTATTTCATATGGCCTTTATGATGTTGAGGTATGTTCCCTCTAACCCTACTTTGTTGAGGGTTTTTATCATGAATGACTGTTGTACTTTGTCAAATGCTTCTACCTCAATTGAAAATCTACCTCAATTGAAAGTTTCATATGGTTCTTATCCTTTCTTTTATTGATATGGTATATCATGTTGATTGATTTGCAAATATTGAACCACCCTTGCATCCCAGGAATAAATCCCACTCGATCATGGTGAATGATTCTTTTGGTGTATTGTTGGATTCGATTTGATAGTATTTTATTGAGAATTTTTGCATCCATCTTCATGAGCAATATTGGCCTATACTTCTTTTTAGTGGAGTTTTTGCCTGGTTTTGGCATCAGGGCAATGCTGGCCTCATAGACTGAATCAGAAGTTTTCTTCCATTTCTGTTTTTTTTGGAATGGTTTGAGAATAGGTATTAATTCTTCCTTAAATGTTTGGTAGAATTCCCCTGTGAAGCCATCTAGCCCTGGACTTTTGTTTGTTGGGAGATTTTTGATTACTGATTTAATTTCTTTGCTGGTTATCGGTCTGTTCAAGTTTTCTATTTCTTTCTGTTTCAGTTTTGGTAGTTTATATGTTTCTAGGAATTTATGCATTTCTTCCAGGTTGTCCAATTTGTTGGCATGTAATTTTTCATAATATTCTCTTATAATTGTTTATATTTCTGTGGTCTTGGTTGTTATTTCTCCTCTCTCATTTATGATTTTTATTTATTTGGGTCCTTTCTCTTTTCTTTTTAATAAGCCTGGCAAAGGGTTTATCAATTTTATTAATTTTTTTTCAAAGAACCAGCTCCTGGCTTCGTTGATCTGTTTTATTTTATTTTATTTTATTTTTAGTTTCTATATCATTTATTTCTGCTTTTCTCTTTATTATTTGCCTTCTGCCACTGGCTTTAGGCTTCATTTATTGTTCTTTTTCTAGCTCCTTTAGGTGTTAGGTTGTTTGAGATTTTTCTTGCTTCTTGAGATAGCTCTGTATTGCTATATAGTTCCCTCTGATGATTGCTTTTACTGCATCTCAAAGGTTTTGAACTGTCATATTTTCATTTTCATTTATTTCCATGTATTTTTAAAATTTTTTCTTTGATTTCCTGGTTGACCCGTTGATTCTTTAGAAGCATGCTGTTTAACCTCCATGTATTTGTGATCTTTCCAAATTTTTTCTTGTGGTTGACTTCGAATTTTATAGCATTGTCGTCAGAAAATATGCATGGCATGATCTCGGTCTTTTTGTACTTGTTGAGGCCTGATTTGTGACCTAGTGTGTGATCTATTCTGGAGCATGTCCTACTTGCACTTATAAAGAATGTGTATTCAGGGCACCTGGGTAGTTCAGTCAGTTAAGCATCTAACTCAGTTTTGGCTTAGGTCATGATTTTGGGTTTGTGAGATTGAACTCCACACTGGGCTCCGTGCTCAGAGGGCAGTCTTCTGGAGATTCACTCTCTCCCTCTGACCCTCATTCTGCATGCTCTCTCTCTCAAATAAATAAATAAATCTTTAAATGAATGAATGCATCTTTATAAAAAGAAAAGATTGTGTATTCTGCTTTAGGACATACATGCATTTTTCTAAGTAAAATAAGTTTTCATCAGTCTTTCAAAGGGAAACATGCTGGCTTGCTATTATCACTAAGACAAATTATCAAAAATTCATGGGCCTAAAAAACCAAAATTTATTCTCCTACAGTTCTGGAAGAGACAAGAGACAAGTCTGAAATCAAAGTTGGCAGAGGTGCTTTTTTTTCTGGAGGCTATGTTCTTGCTTTTTAAAATTTCTACAAGCCACCTGCACCCTGTGTCTTGTGGCCCCTTCCTTGCATCTCTCCAGCCTCTTGCTTCTACAGCCATATCTGCTGTTACTTGTGCTGATCTCCTACCTCCCTATTAGATTGACTCTTATGATTACATTGGGCCACTCAAGTAATCCAGGATATTCTCGCCCTCTCGAGATCCTTAACTTAATTAATCACACTTGCAAAGTCCTTTTTGCCATATAAGATAACATTCACAGGTTCTGGGCATTAGAATATTAGAAAGATTTGGGGGGGCATTATTCAATTTACCACAGGGGTTAATGCCCCCAATAAACTATCTTAACTGGCTTCTTTAACTACTCACAAAAATATTTATCAAACATCACTCTCATCTTGCCATCTTCTGCATAAATTTACAATGACTTCCGCTTACCTATCAGATTAATATACTTTCTGAGTCCAGCATTCAAGGCTATTAGCCAGGGGGCCCCAATTGATCTCTCTAATCTCATCCCCAATGTTCCACAACGTGAGACACTCAAAATCATTCTCCTAAGAATGCATTATTATTCCCAGCTCTGCCTCTGCTCATGTTGTTCAACTGCTACACCTAACCTCATGACTCAGTCCTCTCCATCACTGTAATTTCCTTCCTTTTATCAAAGACTTTCCTTCATGTCATTTATCATCCATAATGTTTTCCTTTATGAAGCCTTAGAGTTATTGTTGACCAAAACTATAATCATGAATTATCTCTAGCTGAGGATGAGCAAGTATTCTAAGGGCAGAACTTTCTTTTACATTCCTCAAAACACCGAGAGGAGCTTATAAATGAAGAGCTCCTTCTACCCCTTCCACCTCTCCCTATCCACAAATACACTGTGTCCTTCTATCTGGTCCTTTCTCCACTACCCAACAGTAACTGTTCTGAAATATGGTCCATCATGTGACATACACAAAGAAAAAAGCTTGATGGGTAAGAATTTTTAAAAGAATTTTATTCAACTAATAAAACCATTCTTATTTCAACCTCTGATATTTAAAAGCCCAGGAGATGTTTCACAGGTTTTCTCCCCTATAAGGGATGGAAAGAAGGCACAATTTAGAAAAGTTCGAAGAGGGGGGATTATTTTTAGTACAAAATCAGGTGTTGTTTATTTATAGCTAGTTGAAAACACACCCAGTTTATCTTTTCCTCTTTCTATCAACTGGAGATAGTCTTGGTTAAAGTGGCTGGACAAATTCTTGTACAATTCTCTTCAGAACTCCAGGAAAATCCCCTGGTTGATAACAGGACCCTTCCACCTTCACCTTCTCCATTTGCTTCTCTTCTTGGCTCTAACAGTAAACTGTCTTTCCTCTGAGAACCCAGTTTCCTTTACTCTATTTCCAATGACTCATTCTTCTACGTCCCATTTCCTGCCTGCATCGCTGAGACAAGGGAAAGAGACCAGCACTCCTGAATCCTCACTATTTCCTCTACTCTCATTCCTTTGAATGAGGCCACATTATGTGGCCTCACACTATGCAAAGAAACCCTGTGAAAGGTTTCAGAGCAAAGACTATGCAGCAGATGATGCTGATGCCTTGCCCTATGACCCTTTTGCTAACTTTGAGTTTCCCTGAAGGTACAGCTGACAGCTACTGTGCACACTGACATCTCCCTACCTCAAGGGTTATGTTGATCTACTTTGCTGCCTAAGGACTTTCTCCTTTGCCAAGGGAATTTGCTCTGCTCTACAGAGCCAGAATACCAAGGATGTATTGCTTTCAGCAGAAAAACCTCAACCAACCAATGAGTGAGAGAAATCTATGGCTAAATGCCCCAGCTTCCTGGCCCTTTTATAGAACAATTCTGAGGCATGTTTTACATAGTTCCAAAAAGGATTCACAGAGGGATTCAGCCCCGGTTGTCCACGCTGATCACTCATTCAGTAGTGTACACTTTACTGGCTTTCATCCCTTCCCTGTCATGGCTTTCCATGATCTTACCCCTTATATTCCCTGGGATCACCCCACAAGTAAACTAACTGTACCCTAATCCTCATCTCAGTATCTGCATTAGGAGGGATTTCAAACTGACCGAGAATTTCTTATTCATCTCATTGGAACATTTTAAGAGCTTAATAAGATTAATATATGAGCAAAAGAATAAATTAATGAGGGCTGTAAAGATTCCAGGAGCCAGGTGGGAAGTTGTCTTAGAGTCAGATCTGATGAGCGAGGATGGGACAGCCAGGAGTGAACAGAGTTCCCAAATGGAACCGGTGGTCATAAAGAGGCCGGAGCCAGAGAATATGCAGAACTTGGGGCAAAATCTGAAAAGTGAACCCATAAACAAACAAGCTGGATGTCCCAAGATTAGTAGAGACCACAGGGGCTTATTTATTTACAAAGGGCAGGTAGGGGTCAAGGGTGGAGGTCAGAGGTGGAGTGATTTCTCTAAGCAATAAGGCAGAGAAAGGCATCCTGTGAGACAATAACACACAGCTCTCCTCTATCTCTAAGTGATGCCTGTCCAGCTTAATCTTTTCCCTCACCTTACAACCTCAGGCTTCATGAACTAGCTTAGGAGCTCACTTATTGTTCTAGGCTCATATATCTTCACTTCCCTCAGGAATCCTGCTCAAGGTTCTGACACAGCCGTTGTTTAATACATGGTACCCAGCCATGCCATGTCATCTCCAGCTTCCACACCTTTGCCCATGCAATTTCTTTGGTGCAGAAAAGCTTCCCTAACTCCGTCATTCTATTTAACTTCCAACTGTCCTTCAAAACTAGGTTCTAATGTTAGCTTTTCCAGAAGACTGTACCAGATCTCCTCCCCTCTATTTCACAAAGTGAGGGGATTCTCTTTTTGCATACAAATACATGCACACAGAGCCATCCAGCACCACCCATCCTAATTGCCTTGGGCTTCTCTCTCTCTCTCTTTTTTTTTTTTTTTTAAGATTTTACTTATTTATTTGACAAAGAGAGATATGGCAAGAGAGGGAACACAAGCCGGACAAGTGGGAGAAGGAGAAGCAGGCTTCCTGCTGAGCAGGGAGCCCAAAGGGCCTCGATCCCAAGACTCTGGGGATCATGACCCGAGCCAAAGGCAGATGCTTAAGGACTGAGCCACCCAGGCACCCCTCTGTCTCCTTTATTAAACTGTAAGCTCTTGGATAGTAGAAGCTACAATTTATTTCTCCTGATAGCCAACTTTTTCTTAGGATCCTGGCCCCAAATTTAGCACATTTAAAGTAGCTATAGCAACATAACTTTTATCCTTCCAATTCACCACATAAAAACAGAGAGAATGACTAGACAGAAAAACCCAAACTCCATGATCAACAATTATTGCAAAAAAAAAAAAAAAAAAAAAAAGAGACAAAGCATCTCTACAACTTCCAAAATACAAAGATGCAAAATACAAAATAAACCACGAATAGCAGCAAAACATGAGCTCTATTGACTACTTCTGCAGAGGGAGTCATACTAGACTTTTTTTTTAACAACAAAAGAAGTGTCTAAACTTATTATTGGACTCAACCTTTTAGGTTGATGAGTTGAGATTTTCAATTAGCGTTCTAATGAGCTTCATAAAAAGAAGGCTTTAAAAAATCACTTCATTTCTACACAAATCAAAACCACAGTGAGATAACCACGTCACACCAGTCAGAATGGCTAAAATTAATAAGACAGGAAGCAACAAATGTTGGCAAGGATGTGGAGAAAGGGGAACCTTCTTACAACATATTACTGTCATTTACAACTTTGAAAAATGCCCACTGTTACAAAAAGAACTTGCCAGCACATGTTTTGCGTATCTCATATCATACTTCTAAATTATCTTAAAGAATGTAAACCATTCAGATTTCTAGCCATCACTTTGATTTCTGGTTCCTTCTTTAATTCCTGAAATTGAATGAGTGAGTTTGCGGGGGCACAGAGAGTTAAGAGGATTAGAAGAAACACAATGGTCCTGATAAAAAAAACAAAATGACAACAATACCCATTTCAAATTCCAAATCAAGAAGAGCAAGCCCATGCCAATTTAATGTATGCACATCTAAATTCTTATTTTTGGCCAACACCCATGTTCATACACCTGGCAGGAAATTGCACCTCTGACCCAAGAAGCTTAAGTTTCTAAACTGTTTATATTGGTCTCCCTTGAGTAACCACCCAAATACCATCAACAGAAAGAGAGACAACTAATCAAATTGAGTAGAACCCATGTCAAGGTCCTGAAACACTTAGATTCATAGCACAAATAATGAAACAAATAGATAAACCCTAAAATGGAACCATGTTTGGAGACTAAACCAAAGGCTGACTACCTCTCTCCAACATGAACTGAAAGAGAAGAGGAACTGACTTAGGAACTGACAAAATTAAAGTGTCTGCAGAGGAAGGTGACCTGAAAATTATTGATTAGAGTCTGAAGAATTGCCCAGGTGTATTCTGGAGAAAAGAAGAATAGAGTGGGACATGACAACTGTCTTTGAATGTATAAGGGGCTTTGAGGTGGAAGACAAAGCAGATGGCTCCAGAGGCAGGACTAGGATCAAGGGGTGGGATTAATAAGGAGGTGTATTTGAGTTCCCTTAGGAATGGAACATTGATTTGTTCATACCATGCCTGTCTTGGGCTCAATGGCAAAGATATATGACTTGACCCACTTAGGAGTCACAGAATGGTCTGTGACCCTTCTTCCTGGTGCTTTTGGAGGCAGCTTGCTCTTGTTACCCTCATCACAACTTCCCCCACTAGCACTACATGTGTCCCAAAGCCCTGTTTCCTTCTGCTGCCACTGCTGTCAATGGAAGCACTTCATTGCCATTACTTCCTTGGGGACTCTGCTTCTCACAAGCTAGAGCAGAATTCTCCTCCCAAGTGACTTCAGCTCTTTTGAACAATTCAGTCTGCTAAGCCTTTGAATGACCTGAGGGCTGACTGCTGGTTTCTACAAAAGGAAAGCCAAAGGTTGGCCTTTGCTTAATCTACTCCTATATCAACTCTAATTAGCAAAAATCCTCTACAGTATCTAATATTTGAATGCCACCCTCTTTAAATGTCTACTGCAGATTTATTTTATAATATTTACATCTCGTTGACCATCAAGGATCCAACCACTATCTTACCAGGCATTCATGTTACTTGTCTTTGAGTTCTTTGTGCCCAATACATAACCAGGCTCTTAGGCCTATAAATACTGAGTGAATGAATGTAGTCTACAGGCCAATCTGAAGTGCTAATGGGAAAAGAAGAAATGAAAGGTAATGTGGGTACTCACTTTCCACTGTTTCTTATTGTTTCATGGTACTGTTTTTGTAAAAATTCCACTCACCCTTAAGAGATGCAGGGTTTTTTTTGTTCGTTTGTTTTTAATGAGAGGGAACTTCTAATTTTTTTTTTTTTTCAAACAAGTAAGTGACTAGACTGAAAAGGACACTTTAATGGAAATCCATAAAATATTCAGTGGTGAGGACTGGTGGTGAATGCATATGCCATGGTTCATATGCTCAAAGAACATACAGTCTAGCTTTTGTTTCGAGGAAGCACCTGGAGGGAGTAGGTGGCAGCACATTTATTCATTAACCTTCCAAACAGAGGCCCTGGCATGCTTAATTCTTGGCTGCCATAGCAAAGCTTTCTTCTGAAATGCACTGGGCACCACCTCTCTTCCTAAACCTTCCCTAGGGTGCTATATATTTAGAATGATAAAGAGAAAGGATGAAAATTTAAAATTCTTTATTTTTCCTTTATATCTGTCCAAGGATAAGTTTGGACAAATATAGCCATCTTCAAGGATATGTTAATAGAAAACAAAATAAAATCACCATTCATATGAAAAGATTGTGTTCTTTTTTAAAAAATGTTTTATGTAATAGGAGCAAATGTCTCATTAAAAAAATTAGCTAATTTTTTTAAAAAAATAGCTAATTTTAAAAAATTTTAAAAAATTAGCTTCTTATCTAAAATAAGATAACTTTGGATAATTTCTAATTCACGACTTCAAGATGACATAAGAGTAAAAGAAGGAATTTCTGAGATCAAGAAATAAATGCATGGAGATGAAAACTTAAAAACCACAGTGAAGACTTCCAGGTGAACCCGGTGGACTAAAATAAGATCACTCATTTTTCCTCCTGCAATTCCTTAGGAAATTAACTAAAAAATGAAGGGTCAAAGGTTCATGAAAGCAACCAATCAGGGAAGGAGTACAACACTCAGCAAATATTACTGAAGAAAACATGGAGAGGCAGTCTAGTGTGGCTCTAGCCCGGCCCCTACCTCTTGGAGGCCTAGTGAAGGGAGAAGGTGAGTGAACTCAATCCTAAGGATCTTCACGAATAGTCTCCACAATTTGTAAGGAGGGTACAGTAGCAAAAAGTCAGGAGCCTTCCTAAAAGTGAACCAAAAGCCACGACGGCTGATGTTCTACCCAGTCACCATAGAGCCCTAGCAAATGTTGTGGGCACTGCAGGATTTGCCATCAAATTGAGTAGGGTTTGGGGGAGTCAGCTGGCATACACAGAAGTGGTGCTCCTCTCCAACCCCCACCCCAGGAGGATGGGCCCTGGTGGATGGTGTGTGTGCTCACTTCCCCTAACTACTATAGCAAATTACCACAAACTTCATGACTTGAAACAAATTTATTATATTATAGTTATGGAGATCAGGAGTTTTGAGCTATTTGGAGTGAACCAAAAAGAAACAAACAAGCCAAAAAATAAAGGGGGGGGTAGCAATTAGAGAGAAGGAAACAAAGGAAATAATCCAATGTAAGGATAATTGCTATCTCGATTAGAAAACCCCCAAAATAAGATGGAGATAAAAGAGTTCTGAGAACATTTTAAATGTCTCTAAAATAAATGAAAAATTGAATCTTTAGATTGAAAAGGCAAACCGTACACACCAATAAAAATAATGCAGAATGACAAATAAGGGCATTTCTAGTTGATTCTAGTTGATTCAAGCAAACAGGCAGAAAAGGAGACCTATATTTATATACCCAACACACTTATCCAATTAGTTGTTTATATAAGGCTTAAGAACTGATACTGTGAAGTCTAAAATATCACATAGTTGTTGAGGCTTCTGGGGACATCCATGTGGGGAAAGAAGACTTCAGGGGTTGAAGTCACGTGGTTTTTACCTTTGACAGTTTGAGGGAATTTGTAGGTTGGCAAGTTTTTGTAACTATGTAGTTATTTATACCAGGAGGGGGACAGCATGGCCTTATTAAGTGCATGTAGTCTATGAATCTTCCTATGACCTAGGTAGGTATGACTTTGGCCTACACAGATTCATTTCAGCTTCAGCCCGGCTGGAACAAGGATTAGGTTATTGGGAACTATGTCATAGAGCTCCAGGAAAATTTCACCTCAAAATAGGCAGAGCTTCATGGTACAGGTGTTTTAGGCATTGGTTTATAGAATAATGTTCATTGCTTTTATTTGGTTTATCAGCAAAGCTAGCAACCATGACTTTAGACTGTAAAGATAGTTCTACTTGGGCTACAAAGCACTAACGTGTGAGTTTCTTGCATGCCCATTTAGGAAGAACCAGATAAGCCCCTTTGTGTTTGAACTGTTGCTAGGCACAAGAGAAGTAGTGGTGAATGAATAAGGCTTTTAGAATTACGTAGTTTGTTCAGAGGCTCAAGTGCTCTCAAGTTGGCCCTGATTTTGTTTGATTTGTCAGCTGTGACCATGGTCTGAGATCTGGTTTCTTCTATAAAATTGTTTATCATTAAATTATATTCATGAACAAATCAAAAAGAATAGCAGTTTTTAATTATAAAGAGACTATGGTATCCTTCTTGGGTTCCAGAAGAGAAATTTCTTAATGAAATTATTACAAACATAAAAATGAAGGAGAAAATAGAAAAGGTCTATATCTAGAATATTGTCTTGGGAATAAACTATGCTTAGTAAATGAAGAAGGTATCGCTTGAAAGGACTAGATGTGAATGCAGGTTTTGTGGGGTGTGAAGATACATAATTTGGGTGCCTTCTTTAAGAAAGAGACTATAACATTTTAAATGCAAAATTAATAACTCAAAGTTCTTACTTTAAATGGAATCTAACTTATCAGTCTTTTCTTTTGTGGTTTTTTTTATACCCTGTTTTTTAAGAAAATCCTTCCCAAATCCTAAGGTCATGAAGATACTCTTCTATTTAATCTTCTTAGAGAATTCTAATTTTGCCTTTTATATTAGATTTCTAATCATCTAGTAATGATTTTTCTGTATGGTGTCAGGTAGAAATCTAACTTCATTTTTCCTCATCTGGATAGATAACTGTTTCAGTCCCATTTGTTTAAAAAGTCTTTTTCCCCACTGCCTTGTGTGCCCTCTGTCAGTACTCACAAAGATCTGTTTCTGGGCTCTATATTCATTCCAGTGTTCTATTTCTTTATCCCTGAACAACTGTCACACTAACTTAATTATTTTAGCTTTATTATAAATCTTGATGCATGGTAGAGCAAGTTTTCCCAAGTAATTCATTTTTAAGAGTATCTTTGATCTCCTGGGTATTTTGTATTTCCTCATACATTTTAGACCCAGTCTATTAAGTTCCATAAAAATTGCTGTTGGGATTTTCATTGGTATTGCATTGAGTATGTTAATCATGTGGGCTAAATTGTCATATTTACAATATTCAGTCTTCTAAACCATGAATATTAAATATCTCTCGTTTATATAAGTGTGATGCCATATTAGATAAAAAACAGTTTCTCTTTGGTATTTGCCAGATGATTTTTGATTTTTTGGGGAGGGGCGGGCAACTGTTGATTATCTTTCAACAATTCTGGGAAAATTCTCAATCTCATGGCTCTTCAAATACTGACTCTTCCCAATTCTCATATTCCTCTCTGAAACTCCAATCATACATTAATTAGTCCTTCAAATCTAGCCTCTGTGGAACTTTACCTCCTTCATATTTTCCATCCTTTTATCTTCTTGAACTATACTCGGGAAATTTTCTCCGACACTATATTCAAGTTCATTAGCTCTCTCTTGAACTCTGTCTAATCTTTTCTTTAATATCAAATTTAAAATTTTTACTTTTGATCATATTTTTATTTTCTAGCATTCCTATTTGGCTCTTTTTTTTCCCTCAAGTCTTCTTGATTGTTTTTATAGTCTTCTGTTTATTTTCAAATCTTTCTACCTCCTAAAGTGTGTTAAACATGTTTTCAATACATATTAAGAATGAATTTTCTATTTGTTGCTAACTCAATATCTGAAGTCTTTATGGCTCTAATTATGTTATGTATTGTTTCTGCTGGCTTTTTCTGATAACTTATTCTCTTGTGTCCTATGATTTTAACTATGACTTCGTAAGTGGGAATTCTTTGAGACCGATGCTAAACTTTTGTTTCTTCAGGAAGGATTTGTACTTACTTATGCAGATTGCTGGGAGGATGATCTTTACAGGCTCAGCTTATTTTTTACTTCACAGTGATATTTATATTTATATTTTTGAAACAATCTCCAATTTACAGAAAGTTGCAAGAACTATACAAAAAACTGCATCCCTGAACTCTTTGTAGTAAGTTGCCAAGTGATGTTCTATCACTTCCATTTACCCTAGTGTTGCCTACACACAAGGACATTGTTCCACGTAGACATGATACAACTATCAAAATCAGGAGGTTAACATTGATATATTACTATGACCTAATCATCAGACCCCATTCATGTCTCAGCAATTGTCCCAATATTTATAACAGAAAAAGCCAGTCTAGAATCATGTGTCACATCTAGTTATCACACTAATTCTTCAGTCTCCTTCAATTAGGAAGGGTTCCTCAGTTTTTCTGGACTGTCTTGATCTTGACACTTTTAATCATGACAGACCAATTTACTTTATAGAATGTCCCATAACTTGGATTTGTATGATTCTTCCTTAGGATTAAACTGAGCAAGAACACAATAAGCGAGGCAAGATTTTGAGACCGAGAGTAGAAAATAAGCTCAAGAATTAAAGTAAAAGCTAAGCCCCAGCCCAAAAGAATGGTCTTCTTTAGAAATAACTAATATTAGTGAGATGATTTTAAAAAATTAAATGATGAGGGTGAGTAGGGGGAAGTTGAAGCAGTCATGTCCTATGGCTCACCCTGTATGGCCAAATATCTTAAAAGGCAAGTCTACTTCCACTTCCTCTTCACCCACCCACTTCAACTCCCACATTTCAAGAAGTAATTCCCCTTTAAAGGTCACCAGTGAACTTTGAATCATCAAATTCTAAGGTCACCAATGAACATTTAATCATCAAATTCTATAGCCTTACTCAGTATTCATTCTCCTTCATCTTCCTGTAGAAAGTGGCACAATGGACCACTCCCTTCATTATTTTTTTTTCTTAAACAGCTAGACTGAGCTCTAACTCACATACCATATAATTCATTCAAATAAAGTATACAATCCAATGACTCTTAGTATGTTCACAGAGTTGTGCATGGATCGTCACAATCCATTTAGAACACTTCATTACTCCAAAAGAAACGCCACTCTCTAGTTGTCAACCTCCAGTCCCTCCACCTGCCTCCAAGGCCTAGGCAACCATTATCTGCTTTCTGCCTCTATGGATTTGTCTATTTCAGACAGTTTATGTAAATAAAACCTCATATGTAGTCCTTTGTGACTGGCTTCTTTCACTTAGCATGTTTTCAAGTTTCATTCATATTGTAATGGGTAACAGCCCTCCATTCCTTTTTACGGTTGAGCAATATGCCATCGTACAGATAAACCACGTATGTTTATTCATTCATTAGTTGATGAACATTTGAGTTGTTTTCATTTTTGGCTATTGTGACTAATGGGGCTTCTCTTCATCTTAAAACTTTTCCTTCTTTTGGCTTTGACATCACTGTATGTCATAGTACTTTAATGGTTTTTCTGTTACCTTCTGAAGAAGGAAGGAAGGAAAGAAGGGAGAGGGAGAGAGAAATAAAGAAAGGTATGGATTTGTTTTTCTGTCTCAATCTCTGCTTGTCTCTCTTTTTTTAAAGATTTATTTATTTTTAGAGAGAGGGAACATGAGTAGGGGGCAGGGCAGACGGAGAGGGAGAGGAAGGAAGAGAGGAGCAGACTTCCCACTAGGCACAGTGAGCCTGATGAGGGGTTCTATCTCACGACCCATGAGATCATGACCTGAGCCAAAATCAAGACCTGGACACTTAACAGACTGAGCCACCCAGGTGCCCCTCTGCTTATCTTTTTAACTGGAGGCAAACCATATTCAGTGATTTCAAGCCTGGGTCTTTATTTTATTTTTACTTTTTAAAAAGATTTTATTTATTTATTTGTCAGAGAGAGAGAGACAGCACAAGTAGGGGAGCAGTGGGCAGAGAGAGAAGCAGGCTCCCTGCTGAGCAAGGACCACCCCCCATGCAGGACTCGATCCCAGGACACTCAGATCATGACCTGAGACAAAGGCAGATGCTGAACCAACTGAGCCAACCAGGCATCCCCAAGCCTGGATTATTAGATCTTTTTTCATATGTTCCATTCCTACCAAAGCTACCATTTTCCATCTTTCAAGGACCAAACAAAACCTTCCAAATCTTCACAGTTCATCTCAAATGCCACCAAAAACTTTTGCATAACCTTTCTAAACTAAATTTATACATGCTTTGTTTGTGTCACTCTTACAACACATACTTTACATTATAAATATGTATGTACTCACTGTCTTCCTTACCAAACTTATTCTTTGAGGGCAGAAACTATCTCTTATCTTGTAGCACCTTGCTACACTTTACTACACCTTTGAGTAACTTGACTTACTCAAAGTAGGGCTGTATAAATATATATCTGTGAACCTACTCGAGGGAAATCATGTGAATGACTCAATGTTTCAAAAGAATATCTAGAAAATTGGGGTAGAGCTATTTTGGGATTCTAAATTATTGAGAATCCAAAACTTCAGTTATTTTTAACTTGGGGTATGACCATAAAGAAGATAATTATTGTCTTCTGACTAATTCTGATCATATATTTTTAAAGGTTTTATTTATTTACTTGAGAGAAATAGAGAAAGCATGAGTCAGGGAAGGAGCAGAGGGAGAGCGACAAGCAGACTCTACACTGAGTGTGGAACCCATTACAAGGTTTGATCCCAGGATCATGAAATTATGACCTAAGCTGAAATCAAGAGTCAGATGCTCAAAAGATGAAGCCATGCAGCCACCTCTTTCTATCATATTTAATTTGAGACAATGACTCTTCTTTTTAAATATATTGTGACTCAATACTACCTCTAATTAAATACTTATGTATAGGTGGTAAATGGAGAGTGACTAACAAAAGTAATCGGTTCACTAGAGTTAGGGGCATCATAGTTCCCAAAACTGTACTAGATCATAGCCTTTTATAAAAAACAAAAACAAAGACAGTGGGTTAAGCCTCTGCCTTCAGCTCAGGTCATGATTTCAGGGTCCTGGGATTGAGCCCTGTGTCAGGCTCTCTGCTCAACAGGGAACCTGCTTCCCGACCCCCCACCCCCCGCCTGCCTCTCTGCCTACTTGTGATCTCTCTCTCTGTCAAATAAATAAATAAAATCTTAAAAAAAATAAACAACAACAAAACAATACAGCCATATTCAATGGCAATGTAAGCTAAAGGAGTTCTGTGGTCCAGTGAATGGAACTACCATGATGATCACTGGGTTTGTGGCAGAGGAAGACTTTTGAGATTGATAGTAAAATAGTGAAAAGACATCATTAGCCATTCTCAAAAGACTGCTAACTCTGCACCCTTTATGAAGCATTCTTGTCTATAAAATTTGAACATGAACATAATCAAGCCTCTAGAGCCAGCCACCAGTTTACAGGAAATGCAGGAGAGAGGGGAACAAGTTAAATAACACCAATAGTGGGTAATGGGTACATTGGGGTTTGTTAGCATTCTCCTTTACCTTCTGTGTAGATTCAAAAATTTCCATAATAAAAAGATTTTTTAAAAAATTCCTAATATGAGGGGCGCCTGGGTGGCTCAGTGGGTTAGGGCCTCTGCCTTCGGCTCAGGTCACGATCCCAGCGTCCTGGGATTGAGTCCTGCATTGGGCTCTCTGCTCGGCAGGGAGCCTGCTTCTCCCTCTCTCTCTTCCTGCCTCCCTGCCTACTTGTGATCTCTGTCTGTCAAATAAATAAATAAAATCTTAAAAAAGAAAAAAAAAAAAAAAGAATGCCCATCCAGAGGCAGAGGGAGAACCAGACTCCCCACTGAGCAGGGAGCCTGACCTCGAACAGAGCTTGATCCAGGACGCTGGGATCATCACTGGAGCCCAAGGCAGACATTTAGCTGAGCTACCCAAGCATCCCTAAGGGTATAAAATCTTAAAGAGAAGGTGAGGAAGTGTTAAGTATTCCTGATCAAACTGGAAGGCTACTTTGGGAGGAGAAAAAGAAGGAGTGACAGCAATGCATTCTGGGAAAACAGGAAATCAGACAAGATAGTTTTGAAGATCGCTGATACTGAACTGCACTGACTCCACTCCCCGTTGCCCTGGTTGCACCTCCCTCTCCTTATGTTAATGACTTTTTTTTTTTTTTTTTTGAGAAAAACCACTTGCAAATGAGCAACAGGATGATTAGAGCTATTTGATTACACCCATCCCCACAGGAGCATGTCCCTTCACGTCAACCTCCGATGCCTCCAGGGCTGACTGATCTAAGAGATGTGAACCTAGTTTTCATGCCCTGCCAGCTTAGCTTAGCTTAGCTTGCTCCCTCCACCCTCCCTCTCTTCTTTCTGCTCCAGTCTTCTACTGACTGCTTCCTTGAAAAAGCCAAGTTACAGCTATTTTCAAGTTCAATGGTCAAAAATTTTCAGAGTAAACCCAGGGAAAATACTCTGATCAATCTTGGCATTTTCCAACAGATCCACTTTCTGGGTTCCACCGTCAGTATAGCAGCACCTGGCAGGTCAATGACAAGTCACAGAGGGGGCTCTTGGGGTGGCTTTACTTCTCACTTACCTTCCCAGAAATCCAGCTGAATGCCCAAGAGGATTTTACAAGCTATCATACTTTAACCAGCAGTCTATGCAGGTCTCCAACTGCCAGGAACAACATCCCTGGGAAATTCTGGGGATTTACATAATACTAGTGAGAGACCACATCTCCTATCTAGGGCTGGTGAAAATGACCACATATTAGAGGGCATTGCAGCCCAGAGCTGAACATCCAACCAACCATTTGGGTATAAATTGTCGATTTGTTGCTGTGTGGATAAAAACAAATTAAGTGATCATAACCAACAAAAGCAGTTGCCTTTGATGATAGCCATTGTAAAGATACGGCCTCAGTCCATCATACTTTCTGGTACACAGTGAAAAGCAATCTGAGGGGCGCCTGGGTAGTTCAGTAGTTAAGTGTCTGCCTTTGGCTCAGGTCATGATCCCAGGGTCTTGGGATCGAGCCCCGCATTGGACTCCCTGCTCCACAGGAAGCCTGTTTCTCCCTCTTACACTCCCCCTGCTTGTGTTCCCTCTCTCACTGTGTCTCTCTCTGTCAAATAAATAAAAATATTTTAAAAAAGAAAAGAAAAGAATTCTGAATTTGGAAGCTGAAATACCTAGCATCAGGGCTCTGCTTTATTACTGAGAGCCATTTAACCTTGAACATGTAGCTTAACTTAGAATCAGGAAAGCTGGTGTGCCCAGGTGGCTCAGTGGGTTAAAGCCTCTGCCTTCAGCTCAGGTCATGATCCCAGGGTCCTGGGATCGAGCCCCGCATTGGGCTCCCTACTCCGAGGGAAGCCTGCTTCTCCCTCTCCCACTGCTGTGCTCTCTCTCTCTCTCAAATAAATAAATAAAATCTTTTTTTAAAAAAAAGAATCAGGAAAGTTTCCCTAACTATAAAATAGATAGAAAATAATACTTTGCATTAGCTTAATGCAAGGATTGAGTAAGGTTGTGAATATGAATGATCCCAGCAGAAAGAAATTTCTCAATAGGGGAATTCTGAAAAATTTGAAACAAAAATGTTAACAAAATGAATAAAATTGAATGACAGCTCACGTAAGATTTTATTGCCAACTACTTCTAGATAAATTTAGAGATGAGTCTAATATTTAGCAGGAAGAATGAGGCATAAATGAAGTGCAAGAAAAATTTTAGTTCCTTTTATTTTTGGCCTGTATCATTTTTCTAAATATCTCTTAGATTTCACATTCTACAATATATATTTGACAACTGACAATGGTTAAAGAGTATTTCTTTGAGTGGTGAATGATATTATACAGTGAACACTGTATGACCAACACCGTATGTATTTAAAAACACATCATTACTCCTTCGGTATTTACAGTGATCTTTGATGTCAAAATAGTACTTAGTAGTATAAATCATTTATCATAAATCATAAATCATGCAAGTCTCAGATTATCTTTATTTCACTCATCTAAATTGAAAAAGCCAGGCACTACTTCCCCAACAGTTGAGATCCTCTTTCCCCTAAACATGTCCTCCCATGCCCCCTACAGACCTCTAGGACTAAGCTTTCCTCTGAACCCGAGGCAGCAGAAACCCGAGATTATAAGACTGGCACCATGATCTTCATACCTGGAGAGAAGGCAAGAAGACACCAGCTAGGAGGAGTGGGCTGTTGGCCACTAGACATCATTAGGAAGGAATTGGGACACCATGAAAATAGACTCTAAATTTCTAGGATCTGCATATAAGAAAGGAGAGAAAAAGACTGGGATCAAGGAGAGAGCTCAAGCATTTTGCTGTCCTTACTGACTGTGGCCATTTGGATACATAGAAGTAAGTTCCTAAACCAAACTAAAATTAGAAACATTTGCCTACAAAATAAAAACTGCTTTCCTGCCCTACCATTCTTTCTGGTCTGGATAACTGTAATAGCCTCCTAACTGTTTTTCCAGCCTCTAAACCACCCCTTCCCCACCATCCTATTCCCATATCGCACCAGGGCTATCTTTCTAAAATTTGCAGTTCTTATGTCTCCTCCTTGATGAAAACACCTTCCCTGGCTTAAAAACCAAGTGGATTAAAATGATAATAATCATTTATTGTCTCTTGGGTCACTATGGGTAGAAATCAGGCAGAATATAGCATGGATGGCTTGTTACTGCTTGCGATGTCGGGGGCCCTGCCAGAAGACTCAGTGCCCAGAGTCATCTGGAAAGTCCTGTTCCTCTCACATCTGGGGACTGGCTGGGGCCAGGGGCCAGAATACCCACACTTGGCTTCTCCATTAGACCTGACCTTCCTCAAAGACAGGGTCCAGAAAGAGAGGGAGAGAGGCAGGAGGAGAGGGAAGGAAGAAGGGAAGGGAGGTGGATGGGGAAAGCCATAGGGTCTTCTATGAACTAGCCTTAGAAGCAGCCTTGGAAGTCAGGCAGCTTCACTCCTGCCACATCCTGTTGGTCAGGGAGGTTATAAAGGTAGCTCAGGTACGAGGAGATGGAACTAAGACCTCGCCTCTGGATGGAGGATTGTAGATCCTGTGGGATGGTACACATACTGATGAAGTCATTTTGAGAAACGGTATCACTCGAAAAATACACTGTGCCACATGGTAGACCCTCACCTCCCACCTACCCTTTCAGCAACCCTTCCTCTACTCCTTGCCACTCACTCTACCCTTTCCATACTAACCTTCTGTTTTGCTTAGTTTTTTTTTCTTTGAACATGGCAAACTTTTCCATGCCTCTGTACCCTTGTTTATGCTATTTCTTATATTTGAAATGTCCTTTCTTCTCCATGTTAACTCCCTAGGAGAAACCTTCCCACAGTTCAAGTCCAAATTCAACAGTAGCATCTCTGTAAAGCCTCCTTGTCTTAGCCCAGAGAAGGTTAAATATTCTCTTCCCTAGGATCCTATGTATGTTAAACTTACCTATGTATGTTAAACATATCTCTGTCTTACAGTATTATCTGGTTGACTTTTCATTCTCGCCAGACTGTGAGCAACTCAAAGAAAAAGACCAAGCCCTGTTATTTATTATTACTATTACTACTATTATTATTATTATTTGCATATTTCCCTGTTCTTTTCTGGTTGCCAAATATTCAACGCAGTGCTTACTTAAAACAAGGTCCCCCACTAATTAAATGTGAGTTTCATGGCTGAAGAAAACTTTTAAGACAACCTTTGAAAAATTATCATTTCAAGGGCAAAATGGCCCTTGACCTTCTAGTGCAATTATTTTTTTTTCTATTTCTACTGCTGCCTGAAATAATTTACTCTTTTAAGCCTTAGAGAGATAAAGAGAGAAAAAGCTGGATAGTACAAGTGCCTGGTGAAAGCAAAACACCACCTCGGTCAAAGCAGGGCTGATGACAACAAAACCATTTCTAGGTATCTAGAGAAGAAAAGGTTGAGAGCAAGGATTCACTGAGGCAGTGAAGAGGTGAGGACACTAACAAGTCGGGAAAGAGAGCAAGAAGGGAACGCTGTAAACACCGGCAACAAATTCTGCTGCAGGCACAATTTTGCCTTCAGTCAGATCTTGTTCACTTTCAGCTGCTTCTGAATAACTAGAAGCTGGGGGCAAAAGTGTCATGTTGTTTGGCGTAATCCCAGCACCTCCACGGGAAAGCAGCCTAGAAGTTTCCTCTGTCTCTTGTTCTTCTACTACCTTCTCCAGCCACTGCTGCCCAAAAGTTCCTGTTGTTGTGGCTGGCTCCACAAGGCTGATGGGAGTGGGAGAAAGGCCCCTACCTGCCAGGATCACACACCCCCAGGAGTCCCAAGATGAACCTTAGATAAGGTTCTGGCATAGACACATTGGTGACATGATCACAAGGTCTGCAGTCTCATTCACAACTTCCTACTTTTGGGTCCCTCCATTCTTGAATATGGCCTATCCTCATCTGTTGTAAAAGGTGGGGGGGCTCTCTCACTGTTTCCCCAAACCACCTGAAGATAAGAATGTTCTGGGAGAGCTCCAGTTGTTAAACACACACACTTCTGGGCCCTTCCTTGATCCAGTGGGTCTGAAAGGACCCTGGGAGTCTATTATATTCATGAGTGATGAGGGGAGTGAAGGAAGGCTCAGACTAGATGACCTTAAGTTCTCTTGTTGGGTTTGAATGAATGGTCTACTTCTCTCACACCTGGTTATACAATTAAACCTCCAAAGTCATAGCTTTGACAGCTTAGGCCACATCAAGGAGTTTGGACTTCATCCTGTAGGCACTGGGAAACACTATGGAGAAGAGTAGCATGATTGTCATTGAGATGTTGAAAGGCCCCTCCATCAACTGCGTGAAGGGTGGTACAAAACCAGAAGCAGTAAGGACAAATTATTATAATAGCCCAGGCATTCTCGTCTCCTATCAGGGGTTCAGAGCATTCCTGCTTCCCACATCCCACAGGAACTGACCTGGTATCACTTAACTTGAACTGAAATTCATTCTTGTCAGTGTAGACTTTTGCAGAGCTACCCCTGCTATTCAAGAGATGGGGAGGAGCGGGACCAATGCAGTAGCATAGAGGTGGAGAGAAAGGACGGGACAGAGAGAATGGTAGTCAGCTAGAAGGTACAGAAGTTGGTGAGGAGAGAGTTAACACAGACACCAGCCTATACCTTACAAGGTACTGCAGCCAGTGAGGTGGGAGTGACTCTTACCACCCTCTTAGCAACACTTCCAGGCATCTCACAACCCTTTCCTTTTCATCACCTTGCCTCCCCCTCCTGTGACCCTGGGAATTTCCCTCATATCTGAGAATCCTTTGATTCATGCATAGACCTTTTGAAACTTTTTCTGCTTTTGCCTGGCTATTTACAGTGTTGAATGGCAATAACTTACACATCATACTTCTCTAGAATTTGCTACCATCTATCTAACCCAGGTAATATCCTCATGTAAAGAGGTTTGTGTGTGTGTGTGTGTGTGTGTGTGAGAGAGAGAGAGAGAGAGAGAGAGAGAAAGAAATACTTTAGCTCCCTGTTCTACTAAATTGATTGCTTAGTTTATTGTCTAGGCTCTATCCCTACCATTGGTCTAGAGGTATGTTACACTTTTCCAAAATTTGCTCCAGTCTTCCCGCCACCCTATCTGCACCATCTTGCCTCTGTGCCTTACCATGTCGGTACAGCTCAGATGCCATCTTCTGGTTCCCATGGAGACATAACAACTTTCTCTTCTGATCTCTGTGGCACCGCACACCTGTTAGAGCTCCACTACGCTCCCTGCTGGCTTGAACACAGACCTTTCACCTGAGGCAACGGTTATGTATCTTTACAGCCCTGAGTGCTGTAGATATTTTTGTTGGATTATGAAGATGTAATGTAATAATCACATTTCACAGATACCATAACTTGTTTAGCCCAACCATATCCTAATTCCCTATTCCACAGTTTTGGGAATTGTTTTGTAACTTAGAAAATTGACATTGTTTTCCTTTGCAGTTTAAAAAAAAAAGGCTGATCTCCTAATACAAACTTTGACACTTTCTCATGAGGATATGCTCATACTAGTATAAACATTTCTACTGGGGGAAGCAGGGGACCTTCAATGGCTAAAGCATAGTGAGTAAGGGAATATTCAGGAACAGAATTTAGGTTTCCTGAATCCTGATCTAGTGCCCTTTCCATACTGAAATAAGGTAAACAAACAAAAAATTATCATGAAAATAAACACCAAAATAAAAACTTTTGCACAGCAAAGGAAACCATCAATGAAACAGCAATGCGACCTAACAAATGGGAGAAGATATTTGCAAATGATATATCCCACAGGGGTTACTATCCAGAATACATAAAACTCAACACTAACCCCCCGCAAATAATCTGATTTTGAAATGGGCAGAGGACTTGAATAGTCAATTTTCCAAAGAAGACATACAGATGGCCAACAGACAAATGTAAAGATGCTCAATATCACTAATCATCAAGGAAATGTAACAAAAACCACAGTGAAATATCCCTGCATACCTGCCAGAATGGTTAATATTAAAAAGACAAGAAATAACGAATGTTGACAAGGACATGGAGAATAGAGAACCCTTGGGCACTGTTGGTGGGAATGTAAATTGGTGCAACTACTGTGGAAAGCAGGATAGAGGTTCCTCAAAAAATTAAAAATAGAAATACCATATGATCCAGTAATTCCACTACTGGGTATTTATGCAGAGAAAATTCAAAAAGATATATGCATTCCTATGTTTATTGCAGTATTAATTATAATAGCCAAGGTATGGAAACAACCCAAATGCTTATCAATAGATGAATAGGTAAATAAAATAAAATAGGTAAAGAATACATAGTATGTATCTGCAATGGACTATTACTCAGTCATAAAAAAGAATGAGATCTTGCCATTTGTGATAGCATGGATGGATCTAGAAAGCATATAAAGTGAAATAAATCAGACAGAGAAAGACAAATATCATATAGTGTCACTTACATGTGGAATCTAAAGAACAAGAATAACCAAACAACAACAGCAACAAACCAGCAGACTCAAATACAAAGAACAAACTAGTGGTTGCCGGAAGGGAATTTAGGGGTGGGGAGAGGTGAAATAGGTGATGGGGATCAAGAGGTAAAAACTTCCAGTTATAAAATAAATAAGTAATGGAGATGCGAAGTACAGCATGGGGAATATAGAAAAAAAAAAAAAGTATCATGAGATAGAGAAAACCTCAGTAAAGGTGATTCAACATGTTGCATAAAAACCACTTATAACTAAAAAGGCAATTAACATATTCAGTTCAAATTCAGTCAATGTTTCTGGAAATACTTTACATGCCTTTTCAGAGAAAAGTTTAAAAATATGCAAGAGAAGTATCACAGGATAGTCAACAAAAGAAAACAGTTGCCAATTAGCGGAAGATCTCTGAGCAGTCATAAGGAATCAGAACACAAGAAACATCAATCTCTTAACTTAAGCCCCTGGAGAAAAGCAGCTCCTTATAATGTGGGCCAACCCCTAACATGTGTGGGGTCCAGAAAAGGGGACAAGTGGAGACCCATATACCATACATTTAAATATTTTATAATTTTTAACTAAGCTTACAAATTGTTAAATATATGATTCTTTTCTGCTTTAACAAGTAGAACTTAATGATGGCAACATTTTTAAATATGTAAAGCTATACATTTTATTTGACTGAAAGCAAAATATCAAGGCTCCTGAATTTCATTATCAGAAACTCTCTAGATCCATCCATGTGTTACAAATGGCAAGATCTTGTTTTTTTATGGCTGAGTAATATTCCATTATATACACACCACATATTCTTCATCCCTTTATCTATTAATAGTCAGTTGTGTTGTTTACATCTCTTGGCTATTATAATTAATTCTGCAGTAAACATAGACATATTGTATCTGTATTAGTGTTCTGTTGACATGCCAGCAATGTGTGGGTAACTAATGAAATAGAGACCAGCATGGTTTGTAATTATATATATATTCTACAGAACACAAAATGCAACTTTTGCCCTTTGTTTCATCAAAATACTGTATTGTTATAAGAAAGATTTTCACATAATTTGATGATATTGATAGCAATGATTTAAAGTTTCTTTTAAGAAGGAATTATATTTGAAGTGTAAAAATTTTACTATATTTCATCAGAAATATTTTACTATATTTCATCAGAAATTTTAATTAAATAATTAAATAAAAATGGAAAGTTTTAAAATATTTCTCATAGATACTTTCAAAGTTATTTTTCTAAACTAATTAAAATTTTCTACTGAAAAAGCAAAATAGAAATTAAAATTTAATTAATGAGTATCAAATTTAAATAAAATTACCCAGTTTTTAACAATATAATTACATCTCATAAAATACTTTTATAAAAATAAAACTGTTAGACTCAACTTAATAATGGCCAGATATGAAAAACCCACAGCTAACATCATACTTAAAGGGGAAAAACTGAGAGCTTTTCCTCTAAGGTCAGGAACAAGACAAAGATGTCTACCCTCAGCACTTTCATTCAGCTTAGTACTGAAAGTCCTAGCCACAGCAATCAGACAACAAAAATAAATAACCAACTTTGTAAGGAAGAAATACTTTCACAATTTGCAGAGGACATGATACTATATATGCAAAACCCTAAAGACTCCACCAAAAAACTCCTAGAACTGATAATGAATTCTGCATATCAATATGCAGAAGTGTGTTGCATTTCTATACACTAATGAGGAAGCAGTAAAAAGAGAAATTAAGCAAACAATTCCATTTACAATTGCACCAAAAATAATAAGATACCTAAAAATAAACCTAACCAAAATGGTGAAAGATGTATACATTGATGAAAGAAATTGAAGATGACACAAAGAAATGAAAAGGCATTCCATGCTTGTGGGTTGGAAGAACAAATGTTGTTAAAATGTTTAAACTACCCAAAGCAATCTACATATTTAATTCAATCCCTAAAAAAATACCAACACCATTTTTAACAGTACTAGAACAAAAAAATCCTGAAATTTATATGGAATCACAAAAGACCTTGAATTAACAAAACAATTTTGAAAAGAAAAGCAAATCTAGAGGTATCACAATTCCAGACTTCAAATTGTATTACAAAGCTATAGTAACCAAAAGAGTATGTACTGGCACAAAAATAGACTCTAGATCAATGGAACAGAATACAACACCCATAAATAAACCCACAGTTATATGGTCAATTAATCTTTGACAAAGCAGAAAGCACATCCAATGGGAAAAAGACAGTCTCTTTACGAAATGGTGTTGGGAAAACTGGACAGTAATGTGCGAAGGAATGAAATTGGAAAATAATGCTACATGGAAAATAATGAAATGGGACCCCTTTCTTACACCATACACAAAAAGAAATTCAAAATCAATTAAAGACCTAAATGTGAAACCTGAAACCATAAAAAATCTCAGAAGAGAGCACAGGCAGTAACATCTCTGACATCATCTGTGGCAACATTTTTCTAGATGTGACTCCTTAGGTAAGGGAAATAAAAGCAAAAATAAACTATAGGGACTACATCAAAATAAGATTTTTTAAAGATATCATTTATTTATTTGAGAGAGAAAATGAGCAAGAGAGAGAAAGCAAGGGGAGAGGTTGGAGAGGAGACGAAAAAGCAGACTCCCTACAGACCAGGTAGACTGATGTGGGGCTCGATCCCAGGACTCTGGAATCATGACCCAAGCAGAAGGCAGGAGTTTAAATGACAGAGCCACCCAGGCACCCAAAATAAAAAGCTTCTGCACAACTAAGGAAATAATCAACAAAACTAAAAGGCAACCTATAAAATGGGAGATGTTTGCACATGACATATTCAATAAAGGGTTAGTAGCCAAAATCTATATAGAACTTATAAAACTCAACACCCTCAAAAAGCAAATAATCCAATTTAAAAATGGGCAGAAGAAATTAACAGACACTTCTCCAGAGACACAGAGATGGCCAACAGACACATGAAAAGATGCTAACATCATTCATCAGGGAAGTGCAAATTAAAACTACAATGAGTTATCACCTCACACCTATCAAAAACACAAGAAACAACAAGTGTTGGTGAGGTTGTGGAACCCTCTTGCACTACTGGTGGGATTGCAAACTGGTGCAGCCACTATGGAAAACAGAATGGAGGTTCCCTAAAAGTTAAAAATAGAACTACCCTATGATCCAGTAATCACACTACTGGATATTTACCCAAAAAATACAAAAACACCAATTTAAAGGGATACATGTACCTCGATGTTTATAACAGCATTCTTTAAATTTTTTTTTATAACAGCATTATTTACAATAACCAAATTATGGAAGCAGCTCAAGTGTCCATAGATAAGTGAATGGATAAATAAGATGTGGTATATATACCATGGAATATTATTCAGCCATAAAAAAAGAATGAAATCTTGCCATTGGCAATGACACGGATGGAGCTAGGAAATACTATGCTAAGTGAAATAAGTCAGTCAGAGAAAGACAAATACCATAGGACTTCACTCCTACGTGGAATTTAATAAATGAAACAAATGAACAAAGGGGGGAAAAGAGAGAGAGAGAAAGAGAAACAAACCAAGAAACAGACTCTTAACTCTAGAGAACAAACGGATGGTTACCAGAGGGGAGGTGGGAGGGGATGGGGAAACCGGTGGCGGGAATGAAGGAGTGCACTTGTTGTGATGAGCGCTGGGTGATGTATGGGAGTGTTGAATCACTATACTGTGCACTTGCAACTAATATGACCTTGTGTGTTAACTATACTGGAATTAAAAATTAAAAAAAAAAACTGTTAGAAATTCTAGAGCTTAATATCCAGCTAGTTGCCAAGTTAAAGAATCAGTATTACACTTAATGTATGTTATGTCGTGACCCACATGCATACATGTTTTGGAGTGTTACAAGTTGTTCAATATTGCAAAATGTCCCCCAGTTAATGCATACAATTGATAAGAACCCCATGTTCATTTGTGACTACATGCAGAAACCATCTATTGGAATATGAAGAGAAGCAAGAAAATGGCCATTTGGCACTCTCGGGCAACAATGCTCCCACATTGGAAGCCTGTCACATTCATGCTGAGAGAGAGGACTTGGTAAGTTAGCTCATTTGCCCTTTTTCTTTTTTCTTTTTTTTTGCCAGGCTACCCGCAGAGCAGAGAGAGCCAGATGCGGGGCTTGATCCCAGGATCCTGGGATCATGACCTGAGCTGAAGGCAGAGGCTTTAACCCACTGAACCACCCAGGCGTCCCTCATTTGCACTTTTCCTCACCTCCATGCTAGCACTGCTCAGACCCTCCCTGTGCGCTCGCTTGTGAGGACAATGCTTCATGCGCTAATCTTTGAGCACTCGAATACTCTTTTGTTTTCAGGACACAGGACAAGAGATGAGGTCGGGGTCTGAACTGTGTTAGTGGTGACAGGATTTCTCTGTTGAGGGCTGACTAACCCTGAAAGCCAGACCTGGGTGCCTGGGTATTTTTATTAAATTGGCTCTTTTTGTATTTGTAACTTCAGGCCCTCGATAGCTAGGGTATTAGGGCAGACATCCCTCTGACTCAAATATCGCTTACCTTTTCTCCCTCCAGGCCCCCTGAGCAGACCAGGGGCCTTTTATTTTTTTCTCTTTTCCCTCTGTTTCTACTGGGAGCAGCATGGGGGAAAATTTACTTGTGCAGGGGCTGTTTTTCAGATACCAAAGAGGATAAACTACCCTTAAAATGCAGTAAATCTTGTGGATCTGGGTCTATGTGTTGTCAATTATAGAGATTTTTCTTATAAGGATCAAATTATTAATTCCTTGAGGTGTGACCAGACCTTACATTATTCTTTGTCATACCCCCAGGGAGTCTGGCCAGTGCAAGGCACCTAAGAGGCCATCAGTAATAGATATAAGGAATATCACAGTAATTCATTTTAAAAATATTTGACAAATGTGCAGTTGATGCTGTAGCAAGGATTTTGGGACTGCGCACTTGTATCATTGAAAGTAAGAGATGTGGTCTTTTCATAATTCCTGTGTCGGCTTGAATGTAAGGCATCTAAAATGAAAAAAAGAAAAAAAGACTTAAAATGACCCGTATCCTAGCGTGCATGTGTCCTGAAATACTCTTACTGTCACATCACAGACCTGAGTCCAAAGTCGCTTGTTTAATTCTTTTTCTGACTGGGGACCAGGGATTTCTGATTATTCCCCTCATGATCTTACCACCTCTAAAAAGAATCTTTCACATGAATTCTAGCTCTCAGCCACCTTTCCGGAAACTCATGGTTTTTTCGTGATTACCAAAAATGTCTGCTTTTTTCATAGCCAGAGAAATAAAAACCCAGGATTTCAATAATTGAAAATATTGTGGAAACTCATTTTAGGTCTCTGAATTACCTAGATTCCAAATATAACTGATTACTAAAATATCCAGTTCCCAAGGTAATGTCTGGTCATATCTTTAAATCTATAAAGTCACATGAGTTTGGAAAGATCCTAAAGTTTATGACAGCAAGGTGAAGATTTTGTTTCATTTGTGATATTAATTTTTCCATTGAGTTTATTTTCTTAAGCATTTTTCATGAAAAAATGCAAGTTAGAAAAACCTCAATAATTTGAGGTGAAAATCTAGACCTATACGGATTTTATGTTGAAAAGCGTTTGTGGAAGTGTATTTCTTTTGCAAATCTGATTCTTGTATTTCTCTGGAAAGGCAGTTATCTCTGGACAACATGTTGTTTTTCCTGTGTTAGCAGGCCCCTGAAACTCCTCACAGGCATTACAGTATGCAGAAATCCAAAAACTGAAGGTTCAAGCTGTTTTAGTTATATGACAGATTTTTCTTTTTTCCTGGCAGAAAAGTTTGAGTCCTTTCAACTGGCAAGCAGATGTTGCCCTCGTGCTGCCTCCATATTCATCAGCCCATAATGAATCTATTAATTGAATATGTAAGTTTGGCTAATTAGATGTAAGACATTTCTTCAGATTTAAAGGGTAATAATAAAAAATTTAAACTGCAACACCAGATCGAGCATTTAAGAGTTGATAAATGTGAACTGGAAAGTGCACAATTCCGATATAAATTAGTTAATTGCCTCTGCTAATTTAGGTGAAATACATTAGCAGAAAGGTCAATCCATTTGAGGCTTGATGTGTTTTTCAAATAGTAAATTAAAAATTGCGAATCCAAGAGCACTACAGAGTAGGAAGCAGGGAATCCACTCTTCCAAGCCAGAGTGGACTCAAGGAACTCCAGAGTTAACCTTCTGGGGATTAACCAGTGGTTCTCAAAATAGGATGTGTCTTATAGACACCAGGAAGCTTTGTTAAAAATAAGAGTGCTGGGGCGCCTAGGTGGCTCAGTGGGTTAAGCCTTTGCCTTTGGCTCCGGTCATGATCTCAGGGTCCTGGGATTGAGCCCCGCATTGGGCTCTCTGCTCAGCGGGGAGCCTGCTTCCCCCCTCTCTCTGCCTGCCTCTCTGCCTACTTGTGATCTCTCTCTCTGTCAAATAAATAAAATCTTAAAAAAAAAAAATAGCGGTGCCTTGGGCACTACGTGAGACTAACTGAAGTCTTCGGAGGTAGAACCAGGCCTCCATATTTTTTAAGGCTCCAGACATGATTATAATTGGAAGCAGGATCATTCCATGCGTGTCTGGTCTCCCCAAGTAAGCAGGAGTAAGGTGGCAATATCAATCCATGGTAGGTATGTAAGCATTAGAAACATGACCTAATGTCATCCTTAATGCTTTCTTTCTTCCTAAGTGAAGGAAAAAATTCATCTTCCCTTGGTCCCTCTACATTCTGTTCTGCTAGGTCTGTACCAGACGGTCTTATACTTGAGAACATTTAACTTGGATTTGGGAAGTGGGAGGAACCTCAGCTCTTGAGTATTTGCTTTTGGGCGTTGCAATCTTAGAAATAGCTAACCTCTCCAATCACATTAGCGGGCTTTACACTAAAAGATGTCAAAGGAGCTCTTTTGGGGGCCATGTTTTGGGAGATTTGCCATAGCTCCTAGAAGAGCGTGAGGCCCATGGAAATGCTGACAAAGGAATTTGCCAACAGGTTGTGCTTGGTCCTCCACAGCCCTTCGCTTTCATTGTGTTCCGCATCTTCTGACTTCTCACCTGTCTCATTCGGCCCTTGACTAGCTTCACGTCAATCCACACACTTCTTTTTTTGTTCTTCAGAGACTCTACCTCATTGCTTGGCTCCTAATAGAGTGTCGGGGAATAGCTGTTTCACCGGTAGCTAGTCTCACCGGTAGAGAGAAGACAAAGTCTGTGTTTAGTGCCAGTACTCAGGGAGTCACAGACACTCTGAAAGGGGGAGTATGTGTGCCTGAAGCAGAAGACCAGTCCTCTGCAGTCTGGGGCAGGGTGTCCACACTGGATGACAGTGTCCCGGCTCTGAACACCTCCCAGTTTTGCCCTGTGTCTTTCACAGCTTGAACTCTGTGATTGAGAAGAAAGAAGTGGCACTCCCCCTCTGTTGTCAAGACATCTAAAGAGAGAAGATTTTCAGTGGCTCGTTCTAGCATGTAAGAGGGAGACAGTAACTGTCCAATGAGCCTTGTCTTCTGGGGAACATGGATATGGATCCCTGTCCCAAATATCCTCAAAGTTCATGCAACCATTCCTACCATTCCTTCTGAAGAAAGACCCTTTGGATGACTGACAGCTAAGAGCAGAAGAGGACGTGGGGAAGGAGCTTGGGTTTAAGAATGGGAGGGCCCTAAAGTAAGTAGCAATATTTAAGAGTCACATGTAGATGTGAAGAATTTTACAAGTGAAAGGAAAACTTCAAATTAAGGAACATGAAAGGAAAACAGAAAGGCAAACTTAACTTAGTTACATGCCAAAGGAGTTCTTTTTTTTTTTTTTAAAGTAACCCTTCCTCACCCACCATGATAAAAATAGTTGCTCCCAATCTGAGACACACCCATGTGACTGGCTCAGGGATAGCACATGCTCTGGATCCTATGTAAGCAGGACTGTAGGGGTCTAAGCACTTGACTTTCTGTGCTAAACTCGGCTAATAAGCACAATCATTCTTTTCCTAAAAGTCAAAAAAAATTTTTTAAATGAAAGTCCCTCTCCTAAATTAACTGTAGTTTGAAATTTACCTGCATTTGGTTATTTTTCTCCTCTTCAGCCTTTAAATTCAATTTAAAACTGTAACATCTCCAAACAGTAGCAGATAAAATATGCTACATACAACCTATTGCTTTTTGACAGTAGTCAATTTCATGTTCGTTTGCACATACATGCCATCAACTGCAGGGGGAGCTAATGCCTTTTTTTCTCAGGCCTGGCAGACAAGGCTGCATAGCTGGGCTTTTAATTCTTCCCTGTGCCTGGTAAGTGTGACTATTGATGAAGGCTGGAGCTCATCTCTGCCCCTAGATTGAAGCCTCTAAAACATATATGAGGTGAAACTGGGCTTTCCAACAAAGAGAAATCTCGTTTCCACTTTCAAAACAGTCTCTCGGTGCTCCCAAAAAGTAGAGGATATATTTTAAAAGGAAAGAACTGTGTTTTGTATGAAAACATTATTTCTGGAGTCATAACCAATTAGGAATCTAATCCCTGCAACCATAAATACCCACCTTTTTGTAGAATACAGTGACCAGAGGCCACACTAAGGTATGAGGGACTTAATATGTAGAGAATTTTTATGGTTAATAAATGCCACAATCTCTGCCTCTTTTCTTCTAGATGTTGGAAGGAACAGGATAATTAAATGAGTGTTTAGATCCCAAATAAAAAGTTAATATTCACGTTAAATAAAAATATAAGTGAATTTGTTTTATAGAAGTTTTCAGAGTGAGTCCAAAATACTTCATTAAGCATTTCTGGATAAAAAAAAAAAACATGTAATACTCTTTATAAGCTTTTGTTACTAAATTAAATACCATCTCTCTATAAATATACTTTGCACTAAGCAAAGTATATTTTCCTGTTAGAGTTTTCAGGAAACATTTTAGATGAAGTAGCTGAACATATCCCGTTTGAGATGAATGAGATCATTAGGAAACACTTATATCTGAAATAAGCGCTGAGATCATTCCACATACAACCCAAGGGCCCTAATTTTTTAAATATTTCAAACAATGTGCTCCTTTTAAATCATTAGACTTAGGGACATTTAAGGAACTGATTCAATTAACCCGGAAGAGAGAAACGCTATAATGTGTGATTTATTTTTGCTGATAAATTAAAATGCAAGTATATCTGTTAGAAAAGGTGGGCTGTCAGCATGGTTAGTAATGGGAACAGGAAGGCAATTAAACAGGGCCACCTGAGGCTGAAACAGCACTTGAACACGGAAGCCTACAGTTCAAGCTGGACATAGTCCTTGTCAAAACCAAGTGTTCCTTGGTTGGGAGGAACAGTTTCCTCCATTGATTTTCTAAAGCATGTTTCTCAATTCGTTCCTCCATAAGTGCAAACTAAACATAAGCCCAGGCTGCTATAGATTCATACCTTAAAAAAAAAAAAAAAAACTAACTTCACATAAAGCAGATGCCTTAAAATTACAACTTTGCATTCTGTTATTTAGGTGAGGAAATATGAGGCAAGAATTTATTTTTCTCCTCTACAACTGCAGGATATTGGCTCCACCAGGCCTAATAAATTGTTTTCACAAGGAAATAGAGCACGCTGTAGCTTGTGTTCCCTTGTGCAAGGGGTTTTATAAACAAGATGTATCCTAAACAATAAATAATTACAGATGGGAGAGGGTGGGAGAAGGAAACATTATAAGGGTGGGAAAAAATGTTTCTTCACCAAATCACAAAAAAGGGTGAATTTCAAAATGCTAGACATCTGAAGGTAGTTGTGGGGAAGATGGCCACTTTAACCATGGTGAAATCCATACAGGAAATGAGAAAATAGTAGAACAAAGAGAAGACAAGAGAAGTAAAGAAAGAGAAGCGAAGGAAAGACTAAGAATGTGAGAAGAGAGGTCCTGCAGCCTTACAAGGAAGTAGCAGCAGAGTAAGTCCTGTGAACAGAAATGAAGAAAATATAGACTAAAGAAGTCATTATAATTCACTGTTCTTTTCTGTTCAATCTTGTCCCCCATCTTGAATAGGACACCTCCCCCCCCAACACACACACAAAAATGCACTAGACCTTTGGAGCCGTTTATGAGGACAAGCTAAGAGATTCTCCTTTTCCTGCCTGGAAAAGAGGGAATCTCATTATTTGCTCTACGTCGCTGTGTAACAAATGTTAATGGTTCCATCATACTGCTCCTTCCCTGGGAGAGATTTTTCCAAGCATGGTTCTAGAGCCGGAGTTAGCAAGCAAGAGGTGGGTCAAGGGAGGACAACCCTGTCTTATGCTTGGAGAAGAATATAGCTCAATGATTTACAGTTTGTGGAGAGCCTTTCTTGACAATATTCATTTATCAGTCTAATTTATACAGATTTCCCTTTTCTCATGCTCGGAATTTTTGGATGGCTTCTCAGTGTCTCAAGAATTAAGGTCCTTACAACCTGAGTCAACTGCTTTGCCAGGCTCATCTGCTGCTCCTCCAGTCACATTGATGTCCCCCTCAAATTTATATGCCTTTGATCTTAGGGCTCTACTATCTACTCTGTCCTTTCCTCCCCTGTGGATGCCTCGCCTCTCCTTTTAAGGCCCAACTCAAAGGCCAGCATTCCCAGAGAACTGACCTCTTCCTTAGTGGAGCCCCAGATCATATGGTTGATGATCTGTTGCAACTTTTCCCCACAGCACCTCATAGTCAGTGATCTACCTCCCTGTGGGGAGGGGATTACAGCTTGCTGATGATAAGGGCTGCCCACCTTACTTGTTACCCAGTCTCCAGTACTGTGCCTTACAAAACATGTTGGCAGAATTTTTCCCCTAGCGCCATTGATTCCCTCTTGCTACTAAGTTCTCCATTTCTCCCGAACTAACTCTGGGACTTTATTTATTTTTTTATTCCTCAATTATATCTCCAACTCTCTAAGGCTTAAAACAAACAAACAATAACAACAACAAAAAAACCTGTATCTCATGGACATAGCCTCTTACTAGAACACAATTTTTGGTCATAGCGATCCCCTTGTGAATTGAGATCTTTCTATTGCCTAAAGCTGAGGTAATTCACTTAGGTAACCTTGGGTAATTACTTTGGTTCTGAGAGGCTGGAATTTATTTCTACAGACCTAATACTAAAATGGAATATTTTTGTCTGTTTGGTTATTTCCCAGGCACTGAGTATTAGGTATTTTTGGTAAGGGAAAGTATCTAAGGCAAGATCTCTTCTGGCTGACCCTTAACATCTGGAGAAATGAGGTTGTAAGGGCTCTGAATATGGCATTAAAGATATGAATTAGAAGGGCCCTGTGAATCTTACACTGGGAGTGAAGAGGAGAAGTGACCTATAAAGGTCTTTTTATCTAAAGCCCAGATTTGGACCACCCAGCCCAAAGCCCATCCTGGGATGGGATCTCTGGGTTCTGAACGTACACCTATATGCTGACCTCTAGGATCCCACAAACTAGAAGAAAGCCGGTTGGAGCTACATGAACAACTAAATTAGGGGGGTATAGATAGGGACGCTCAATCCCTAAGGGGCAGCCATATGAGGAACCCTATGTCTGGTGGAATGATAGCTCTTGACGTGAAAAACAACAGAAAAGCAAAGCAAATATATCATTGTGTTATTTGGGGGCAAGGAGTTAAGGGCCGGAAGGGGGATCCAAGAAGAGAGACGGGCCGATGAAACATGCAACTCCTAAGAGCCTGCAAGGACCCACGGCCCGCGCATCCTGGGGCGCAGCTCAGACCGCCCGGGGCGGTCCCAGCCGGCAGAGGGCAGCAGCTGGGCGGGAGAAGCCGGGCGAGGGCCGCCTTGGGGGATACTTAATTTTGAGCGTGGGTCGAAGGACTCGCACTCATCACTAGCCGTCCCGGACCCTGCGGCCGTAGCGCGCCTCGGACTCCGCGGTGGGGAGTGGGCGTGTGCCGGACCGCCCGGCCCTGGAAGGAGAGCTGAGGGCGCCCCCCGGGTCTCGGGGAGAGAAGAGGAACGCGTGTTCGGCTGGGCCGGAGGCGCGGGTGGGAGGGGCCCCAGACCCGCCCCATCCGCAGCCGAGCCCGCTCGGCGTCCCAAGAGCCGCCCTCCGCGCCCCGGAAGCTTCCTTCGCTAACACCGCATCAGCCCCCCGCCCGCTCTGCTTCTAGGGCCACGACCCGCGCCCGCCACCCGCTAAGGTGCGCCCCCCGCCGCCGCTGCCGCCCGTGCCCGGGCGAGGCCGGTCCCGCTCTCCGAGCCCTGCGCGGTCGCGTCGCGGGTTCCGGCTCTGGCCGTCGAGGCCGGCAGCGGGGTGGGCGTGGGCCCGGGTGTCGCCGGCCACACTTGACCGTGGGTGCCGAGCAAAGGGCCGCGCGGCGCGGGCGGCGGGCTTTATGTAAATCGGGGCTGTGCCCCGGCGTCCTAGGTAGGATGGACCAGCCCCCCGCGCCTCGGCCCTCACGTCCAATAAGAAAAGCCCCAGCTTGACACCTGCCTATATACAGGCGAGCGCGCCCCCGGCCCGCGGACCGCGCGCACAGCCCACGCCGCGGGCGAGCGAGACCTCGGCCCGCCACCATGACTTCCAGTAAGATAGAGATGCCCGGCGAGGTGAAGGCTGACCCCGCCGCTCTCATGGCGTCCCTGCACCTCTTGCCATCGCCCACGCCCAACCTCGAAATCAAGTACACCAAGGTAAGCGGCCGGCGAAGACCTGCCGTCCGCCGAGGCTTTCTAGAACCTTCCTTCCTGTCCATGATCTGTGAGGGGGCGAGGGCGGCGTGACGGGGTCAAGGGGCCGGGGTGGCCGCGGCCTGCCTGTCATCCCCGCGCAGCGGAGGGACGCCCCCGTCCTCGGGGTTGGGGGCATCCGAAGGCCTGCCGGGGTCTGGGGACGCCTCGGGGACTCGCCCCAACCTGAAGCTCGGCGCCGGGGGTCGCGGTCAACGGCTCCTTGCCCATTCTGCGCCTGCCGCTGCCTTCGGAGCCGATTCTCGGGGTCCGGACTGCCTCGGGCAAGGCGTCGGCCCGGCTTCGACTCCTCAAGTGGGGAGGAAGGGTTCCCGCCAGGTGGGCCACGCAGCCCGGCCGCTCCTCCCGGCCGTTCCGCGCCTTCAGGGGCCGCTGGGCTTGCGCGTCCCGCTCGGTCCTCAGAAGCCCGCGCGTGCGGAGCGGCTTTCCCGGAGGAACTGACCCGGCGCGCGGCGCTCCGGCCGCCTTTGCAGATTGCGCGGAAACCTGGCTGCCGGCGACGGCCGGCTCCGGTACCGGCGTTTCGTTCGAATGTTGTAGGCAGTGGCAGTTGTCCCGGAAAACTCGGGAACTCTCTAAAAGTGTGCAAATGAACGGGCTCGCCTTCGGACTGAAAAGAAATCATTTTTTATAACGAACTCTGACATCTTGGGTCTGCCAAGCAGCAATATCTGTTGCTGTTAGCACCACATAGAAAAGAATATGCATTCCCTATCTTAATGGAAAGTGAATTTACTTACTACGAATTCCACATAGAAAAAGTGTATTAATTAGACACACGGGGGTGATTATAACGTTAAAGCATGGAGTGGGGAAGAGATGGATGGGATTTAAAGTCATGTTCCCTGGAGTTCATTTTACAGTTCTCTTGTTTGATTTTTCTATCCTTTCAGCTGATTTCTACCCCAAATTTCTCACGATTAAACACACACTGCGCGCACACAATAGGGTTAACGTTGTTTATTACAACTTTATCATGCATAGTACAAGATAAACTAAATTTGTTGAGAAGTAAATTGGTTCTGGCTTAATGGTTGAACGAGAAGTTTTTTTAAAAAATCCGAATATTGAAATTTTCCTTGTATTAGTTTTAGAATACAAATCAAAATGATTCGTGTTCTGAACGCCCAATTTATGATGGGTTTGATGTACCTGTTAGCTTTTTTAGATGGTGTGACAAATTTTTGAAAGCCATTTTAATGGGAGGTCGTTAATGGTTACAGCCATTTAGGCACTGTTTGCATAACAATAGTGCCAACCCGGGGCACATATCTGGGTTTGGGAACAAGCAGGGAAAGTGTACAGCATAAACGTTTTGTTTTATGAGGGTCCCTAACCTCATCAGCCTCTCTTTAAAGGTCTTAAGATCCAAGATCTACCCGTGAGACAGGACCGAACTCTCATATTTAGGAGGGTTCGAGTAAAGTCTTAACTTTTGTTTGGCTTTTCCTCCCAGCCAGAGAAAGGAGTTTTAGGTATGCAGTAGGTATCTTGGAATTTAATTTGGAAGCTCTTCCAGTTTTCTTTTTCTCCAACTACCCTTGCTCTCTTTTTCTCTTGTTCTCCCCCAGTAGGAAAGACAACTGATTTATAGCTAATTGAAGCCTTTAATGTGGAGTCTTTTAGCTCCAGAGAGACTTTTATCCAGTATCCACTTTCCCACTTATTACAAAGAAAAACAATCAGAAATGAAATAATGGATTGTAACTTGACTCTTTAATTTGTGGGGAGGAGGCACCTTATTTTTGGCTTGACAAACAACCCTCGTAAACATTGAGTAATGCTAATCTAAAGGCAAGCTCTTTTCACAGAACCTTGTTAAATCAGGTATCTGTGAACATTTCCAGCAGCTTTCCTCCTTAGCTTTTTAGCGAGACTTCTAAATTTTCTGAGACAAGCGTCATGGGCGAGCAGCTTTTTTAACGTGAAGAGCAGAAGCTGCTCTCTTGGTAGCTGAGGGTAACGGGTAATGATTTGTTGCTTAAGAGGAAAATAAGATTAGTAGAAAGGTTTCTAAAAATTCACTTATGATCAGACGTGAGGGGTATTGGTAATTTGAAACAGAAGAATGAAAAAGAACGGACACTTCATCCTTTAGAGCAGTAGTACCTTTATTCATCAGGAATTTTTAAAAGAGTAATGACTTAGAAATTACTGTGCTGGAGGGCTTGTTGAGTAACACATAAACAAATGCGGTGTTTGTCTCACAAAGTAGTACAAGGTAAACAAGATGGGTCCTTCATCATTTTTGTCTTCTTAAACAAATGCATCTTTAGGGAAGGATATTACAACAGGCTTTTTAAATGTGTTTTGGGGATCAACCTAAAGTCACTGACCACTTACCTACGTGTAAGTGGTCAGATTATGAGAATTTCAAGTAGCGTACATTCAGAAAACTTTGATCTTGTATTTTCCTGTATTTTTCACCATTCTTCTAAAAGTATTTTTGCATTTTTTATAAATGGGGGAATGGGGGAGATCATCAGAAATAAAAGTTACACCATTGTCAAAGGTCCAGTGAAAATACTCCAGAATTACAGTTTGGTCTCCATGGATGCTGAAAGGGATAAAGCTGTGTTCCTATATTGGCTTTCATGCAGTTATGTTTCTTTTTAAAAATAAGCCTCCCCCTCTGAAGTTCATTTTAGACTAAGGATCAATGGCAGTACCAACTTTGGTATATGTCTAATTTGACTTCCTTAATGCAGTGAACTAGATCCCAAGTTTTAAAAATGATTCCTTACTAAGGAATATGGTGGTGGTGGTGGTTGTTTTCAAAGTCTGTGTTATTCAAGAAAAAGTGCTAAGTCCACCAGCAAGAAGTAGCAAGGGGACCACTTTGAAGCCAAGAGAATATGTGCTCTCTTGCTTGTATTCTGAGAAGACTGCTTATCAGCTATTGCAGGAATCTGATTGCTTTTAGCTGTGTTTTTATGAATTAAAGCTTTTCAGAATTGTTTCTCTTTCATCAGTCTGGTTTTTAAAACTTCGTATAGCTGAATATATTATAGGAGTTCACACATTGTAAAATCAAGGCTAGCACTTTACTGACTGCCCCTAACTGCAGGGGAGATTTCTTCCAGATTCCCAGAAGGTCTTTGGAATCTTTCGGTCTTTATCCCGCCCCCCCCCCCCGTACTTTCTCTATTGTCTCTATCATTTTTCTGGCTCCAGTGGTTCCTCCCTGTTAAACACACACACACATGCGCACACACACACACACACACACATTGTGCTGTCTTGGTGTTGAGTGTTTTCTTGGTGACCATTTATGCCTTTAACAGTAACATAAGAGGTTGTGTTTTCTTCCAGTATCTGATGCTGTGGGGAGCGAGAACAGAGGGAGGAAGCGAACATTTATGGAGTGCTGACCTAGTAACTAGAAGAGAAAAAAATAAAGGAAATCAACTGAAAATCAGAGCGCATGTGTGTTGATTAACTACTATTTATTTATTTGTTTGTTCATTTAAAAACTTTGTATTGAACATCTGCTGTTTTGAACTTGTTGTCAATTTCAATTCAGTCCAAAAGCTGTTTGAGTGGCATGCGAGTGTTGTTAGTATTCCTAACAACAGTGCTCTCTGTTATAATAGTTGGGCATTTGCCTTCTACGAGGTTAGGGTCTTATTAGAGAGATGGAGTACCAAAAATTAATTGTCAGCATGGCAGTGGTTCAGTGTAATAACAATAATGATTATAAAATGTATAATGCCACTTACATTGTTTATGGGGCCTAATGGTTTACTTAGCACTTTGATGTGTATCTTATTTGATCCTTGCAAAACCTTTTGAAAGAGAGAGAATAGGAAAAGGTAGAAATAATTGATAAGGAAGACCTTGGCCTTGGCTTTTAAAAAACTGCTGGAACTTGCTTCACCGTATGTTTTGTTTTTCCTAATAGTCACATAGTTTTTTGTTTTGTTTTTGGATTTTTGTTTTGTTTTGACATGGTTTTTTGAGAGAAGGAGTTTAAATCTTTATTCTTTGTGTTGCTTCTATTGGAAAGATGGGGAAAACATGTGCTGGTCCACTCTTCTTAAGAAGTAGCTACATCCATGGCTTTTGATTCCCTGACTTTAAATTACTATTTTTGATGCGCTTTTGAATTTTTGTTATTGTTGTTGCTGGTAGGTCTAGGGCAAGACTCTTGCCTATCCCAGGGATTATTTCTTAAAAGATGGTGTGGGTCTAGTTGTTCCCAAACCTCTAATCAAGATTGTCTTGATCATAAATTGTAAATCACACTTCCATGTTTATAGGAACCTCAGATATTCAAAGAATACTTTTTCATAATTGTATAGCTTTTTGATGTTTGTGTCATTGCCATTTAAACTAGAGAAGCTAACCATCTTAATTATAGGGCTTGAATTAGATAACTCTCCTAGGGTCCTGATGCCTTCTACTGTACAGTCTTATGCTACCACTGGGAATCCTCATTTGCTAAGACAATCCGGTCTTCCACCTCTATAAAATAAGGAATGATAGTTTTTCTATTTGACGGTAGAAGATAGTCCTAGGAGACTGTTCGGTGAGGTCTGATTTTCTTGTAGCCAGGCTGAAGAGAAGCCAGGCATGCATAGTACATTCTCTGTTTCATTACCCACACTCGGTAGTCAGACCATGGACCGGACCAAAATCGTCTCACATACCAACATATGCAGTTCTGTCTCAAGTCTTTCTTAGCTGATAATGAAATAGAAATAGTGATGTATATTTTTGTCTTTTTTAATTATCTTAGTCACAGCTTGCAGCAGTTAGCAAACTGCAGATGATCTGCCTGATGTTGTAAATAAAGATTTATTGGCACAAGGCCGCACCCATTCAGCTGCCTATTAGCGTGGAACTGCTCTTGGACTACAATGGTAGAGTCAAGGAGTCGCAACAGAGATCATATGGCCTACATTTTAGAAAAAGTTCCTAAGCCCTTGATTTTGAAAAGAAAGGCTCGGACTTTGTTCAAACCTTGGTCAAACATGTACTTATTAGCTGTGCGGGCTGTCAACACCCACTCGGCACACAGTGCCGGCTGTGCCCCCGGCCCCAGAGACGCAATGGTAAGCAAGCTATGGATGTGGTCTCCTGCTGAGGACTTTCTTCACTGAGTGTCAATTCCTCCATTTCCCAGATGGGAGATAATAGTAGCTACCTTATCGGGTTGTTGCCGGGACTAAATGAACAACTGGGCCAAAGTCCATAGGTTGACATTCAGCCAAGGGCTAACTCCATTTCATTTTTACATTTGGAGCCATGGATGAACCAAGGCCCATTTTAAGAAAGATCGGAATTGTACAGTCAATAAAATCTTATAAAACAGGCCATTGTGTATTATCTTAATTAGTTGTAAGAGTTTAATATTCTGGGAAGCTATGGATCCTTTGTATGTTTGCATTGGATTTTCATCAAATGAGATCCCTTGGAGGTTTCCCTACTTAGATCTTCTCTTTATTAAGAAGTCACTGAATCAAACAATTTCTTAGCCAGTATTTTGTTCTTCTTTTAAAAAAAAGATTTTATTTATTCATTTGACAGATAGAGATCACAAGTAGGCAGAGAGGCAGGCAGAGAGAGAGGTAGAAGCAGGCTTCCTGCTGAGCAGAGAGCCCAATGCGGGGCTCAATCCCAGGACCCTGGGATCATGACCTGAGCCACCCAGGCGCCCCGCCAGTATTTTGATAATCAAACTAGATACCTGACACTTGTGCCAAAATTTGGCATTAATGTGCCTCAGCACACCCAAGTGGCCAGCCCTAAGTGTCAAATGGCCAGCAGCCATTTCTGGCATGTTAAGCAGTTTGGGCAAAGATGTTGCCAAATCTTCGGCACATAAATCTGGGAGGTATAGCAGCATTTGAGGACATTCTTGGAAGATATATATGCCTTTTAGAAGGGGGAAAGGATCCTAGTTCAAATAATTTAAAACGAAACAGATTTTAATTGGTGTTCACTGCTCAGTGTTGGGGCACTTCACCTTCCAGAAAGTAAAACCACCATGCAGTGGTTATTTTGAAAGCCCTTCTGGCATTTCACTAACTTTTTTATTTGCTGTGACAGATCATCCCAAAGCCAGTCATTTCCCCTCAGACACCACATCTGATGTATTATAAAAGCAATTGCCATAATGTCACTTTGGATAGTTTTTTAAAAGATCTTATTTATTTATTTTGAGAGAGAGAGAAGGAAAGAGAATCTCAAGCGGATTTCATGCTGAGCATGGAGCTGGACACAGGGCTCCATCTCACGACCCTGAGATCCTGACCTGAACCAAAATCAAGAGTTCAGGCTCTTAACCGACTGAGCCACCCCCAGGCACCCCACTTTGGATAATTTTTAATTGCCTTTCCAGATAGATCTTTGAGCTCCATTCCATTTTACCTTTCAGATACATGGGAGTATCCAAATTGAGAATTTCTTATCTCTGGCATTTCTCCATTGTTCGTTTGTTGGCCTTTAAGATGAAATAATGTTTAAAATGTTTCCCTTCAAAATCTGAACCCTTAATGAGTTTATTTACAGCATGTCTCTGTTGGGTCACATGATTTGGAAATAGTTCCAACCTTTGAAAATTCCAGTTGGAATAATAATTGGGTGCTTTCACCACCTAGACTTTGCTGGGCTCTCAACAAAATTTCCCTGGGGCTAAACACAGGGGTTTATTGACCTCTGTAGAATGTGGTTAAAAATTAGAATGTCTGTGAGTGAACATTCTAATTTTTATTATAGAAGGAAGCTTGCTTCTTACTTCAGTTCAGCTCTGTTACCTCCAGAAGTAGTTAGCTGCTCTGTTTCCTTTCCTCATCATAAGCTGACCTTTGGACATCCAGAGTAACAGTTGATTTAGCCCTAGATCTCTGGAAAGATAAAACCTATTGTCCAGCTAAAACTGGACACACCTGTCTCTTATTTGCGAAGAATTTAGGATATCGGGTTTCCAAACACTTTTCAGTTTTGATTTTAAAATATAGGGAGAGGGGCATCTGGGTGGCTCAGTGGGTTAAAGCCTCTGCCTTCGGCTCAGGTCATGATCCCAGGGTCCTGGGATTGAGCCCCACATCAGGCTCTCTGCTCCGTGGAAAGCCTGCTTCCTCCTCTCTCTCTGCCTGCCTCTCTGCCTACTTGTGATCCCTCTCTATCAAATAAATAAATAAAATGTTTTAAAATAAATAAATAAATAAAATATAGGGAGAAAATTTCAAAATAATTAAAGATTATATTTTTATAATTTTCTCATGCATTCTTTTCATTCCTCTAGCCTACATCTTCTGATCTTAAGTCCTGTGACTCTTAGGGCTTTTTGTCTCAGGTCATTTCTAGGGATTTCTTAAAGATTAAACTTAGTCCAAAAAATGGTATAAATTACGGGCTCTTCTCACAGGTATGATGAAACCTACCTCAAGTAAGTGGATCTTACTAAATATTGTGGATTTAAGTAAACCAAGTAACAGACAGAAAAAAGCTCATTCTTTCCCCAGTTCCCATAACCAATACATTCACCTAATCTATGGACTGATGCGTGTGTAAGGATGGAGTGTTTATGGTGGGAAGGAAAAGGGGGACACAAGAAGACCTTGCCTGATAAGACAAAATTATGAAGTGTCTATAGAAGTCTACAGAGGATAACATAAAGTCTTATTTCCCTAGGTGTGAAAATTGAACTTTTGCCCAGAATCCTTTTGGGGGAGGAGACCCGGAATCAGTATGACTGGTTGAATTCCTGAGCACACCCGAAAGCAGTGAACTCTGGTTTCCCATCTATGTTTTAGAGTCTGATACCCGTCATACCAATATAATTTGATTTTCACAGGGAAGGGTATCTCAGTGTAGTATCTTGAGGTCATTTTTATTTGTACAGCCAGAGCTACCCTTTTGCTTACCTGAATTTATTTATTTGTTTACTCCTCTGATATTTATTTGGGCCACTTGTGTACAAAGCACTGTTAGTCACTGTTCGGGCATGAAAAGATCTAGAGATGTGGGCCCTGCCCTGAAGAGGCTGGGGAGGGTTCCCACTTGGATGTGGGGTGAGGACCTGCACCCCTGTATCTGTGGTGCGTAACAGGAGATGAGCAGGTGCTTGAGACGATCATCCTACAAGCTGTGTGAGCATTCAGAAGGGAAAGAGAGGCTTCAGGCTCCGCAAACCAGCAGCACACTGTATTGTTAGACCTACGTGACAGGAAATGAAACGTTTCAATCACACGGAAGATTATAGAAAATAATACAACCAACATGTTTTGTCCCTGTACCCAGTTTTGTTAGTTCTTAACATTTGGCAGTATTTGTTGCTATTTTTTTTAAAGAAATATACCGGAAGCACTGCCTGTGACCTTCCTCTCATTTCTTCCCTTTTCCTTCCTCAGAGACATTTATCTTTCCCATAGGTTTACGTGCCTATATATCTATATGTATTCATAAACAATATATACTCTAGTTTTGCTCGCTAATTTTTTTATATAGATGGCACCGTGCTACAATTTGCTTTGTTTGCATAACATATTTTCAAGATTCCTCCATGTTATTGGATGTATTTGCAATTCATTCATCGTCATTCATTCATTCATTGTCAGATCCCATTCTTTGAATGTATCACAATTTTTCGTTCATTCTGCTAGTGACATTTAAAGTACTTCGAGCATTTTGCTGTTACAGTAATGCTGCATTAAAGATTCCTAAGCATATTTCCTTAGGCGCCTGGGTGAGACGCTTTTCTAGGGTGTATACCGAAAGGTGGTTTTGCCAGCTCACGGGGTATGTGGATCTACATCTTCATTAGGGATTGCAAATTTCTGTCCGACACTGTTACGCGGGTTTCCGCGGCCACCAGCAGTCTATCACCGCCCCTGCTACTCTCCATCTTCACCTATGCTAGGAGTTCTCAGACTTCTTAAATATGGTGAATCTGTGTGAAATGGTATCTCATTGCCATTTTAATTTGCATTGTGTTGATTTCTTGCGAGATTTAGTATCTTTCCATATGTTTATTGGCCATTTGGCTGTCCTCCTTTGTGAACCGGCTAGTGTATCATTTGCTCATTTCTGTTTGCATATGTGTGTATTTTTACTGACTTATAGCAATTTTTATGTACTTGGGATTATAATTTTTTGACAGGTACTATGTAAAAAATTTCTGCCCCTTGTGTCTTTTCTTTCTCTTCCTTTTTAAGCGTAATGCCATATGGTTTTAAATGCAAATAGGAATATTTCTCTTTTTTTATTTAAAAAGAGAGCCAGAGAGCACAAGCAGGGGGAATGGCAGAAGGAGAAAGAGAAACGGGCTCCCCACCCCCCACCCCTGAGCAGGGAGCCTGATGTGGGGCTCAATCCTGACCTGAGCTGAAGGCAGACACTTAAGCAACTGAGCCACCCAGGTGTCCCTATCTTTTCTTCATGTTTAGTGCTTTTGGTGTCTTTTTAAAGAAATCCATCTTTATTCCGAGTTTTTCAAGGTGTACTTTTATATAGTCTTCTGAAGGTTTACTTTCATTATTAAAAAACCTATCTTTCTCATTGTGTTTTAATCCACCTATAATTGGTATTTGTATATGTGTAAGAATTCAGGTAAATCTTAAGGACAAATGCTGTATAGGAAAAATAAAATGATATTAATATGTAAAGAATTAATCAAAATTGTATTCCATGCAATTTTGGAATGAGATTATGAGATTCAGAATATGTGGTTTTTCTCTAAGCCTGGTCTTCTCTGTAATGGGAAAATATCAGAAGCCTGTCCTACTTGGTGGATGATGACTTTGGTATGTGTTGGTTTTCCTAAACTAAGAACAATAGTGCATTATATAAACCTATCTTTAAGGAGTCCTTGTGTAAAACTTTAGGATAATGTGATCATTATAAGTTTTGCATGTCGAGACTTATTTCCTTACCTTTCTTGTATTACCTAGAACAGAGTAAGTGCTTGAATGTTAGCTACTGTCCCCTCTGTCTCTTTTCTGTCTTTCTCACACACACCCCACTCATTTTTTGAAGGAGCATTATCAGGGAGATAGGTAAATTCTTCACTGTGTGCTATTTGTTTGTCTAGGACTGGAGAACAACTAGACGGATGACGACTAATACAATGTGAAAAAGAATTTCCAATACACCTTTTTCTTGAATAACTAGTTCATTATGGTGCTTCATCCTGTTAGTTTAGAGAATTTAAATTATTCCTTAGCACCAAGCTTGAAAGTGACATTACTTTGTATTTCATTAATGATTTAACTTACTGTGTTTTAAACTCAGAGTGGGTTTGCACATTCACTTTTGTGTTTGGATTTCGTAAGTCACTGATCTGTGCATGTGTACCCCTAGCTCTGAAGAGGCTACTGAGGAAGAATGATATTCTCCAACCTTAAAACTGAATCTGGCCCTTTTGCACATATTGCTTATGTAATACCTAACAGAGTTGGCCCCACACTTTTTTTTTTTTTGGATGAACCTCTGTATTCTCTGAATGCCTATATAACTTGTTTGCACTACTCCTAGATGGTACAATTTTTGCCTTGTATGATTACATTTTTCTGTGTAATTTCCTCCTCCTAAATGGTACTAGATTATAAACTCTTACTCATTTTAGTATTTCTGAAGCCTCTACCTCAGTGACTTACAGTGAAATGAATATTTGTTACACTTTATTGTCATTATTGGCCACTAATAGTTCTTTTTAATATTTATATGAAAATTTTCAAAGTGCTTTTCACATGTGATTACATTTAATAATTATAGCAGTTCTATGATGTGAATGTTACATTAATCTTCTTACTTTATAAGTGAGAAAATCAAGCATATAGTTAAATAAATTCTCTGGGCTTGATAGCTAGTAGGTGGCAGTTCCAAGACTCAGTCTTCTTCCTTCTCTGCTCATACAATAGGAACAAGCACAATTTGAACTGTTGGCGTAAAGCTCTGCTTTAGGCTATGGTAAAGAACTGTTCTTGGATTTCCCACTGGCTGGGTAGCTGCACACTGCCTTTAGTAAGTCTTGCTATATATATATATACATATATATATGTATATATATATATATACACATATATATACATTTATTTATTTATTCCCCCCCCATTCATCAAGTGCTTTCCTTTGTTATGGTTCTTTAGATCTCCTTGGGAGTGAGTATGTTTGGGACCGTTGAAAGTGAATATATTTCACATTCTTTCTAGTGCTTCCTCTCCCTCCATTGGCCATCATTTAGTGTAACTTGACTATAACCTGTGTGGGAGAGATGCATGCCAGAAGAGTCAGAGGCTATGCTCCACATTGCCTTTTAGGAGCCCTCATTTCTCACGAAGGCTTACCCCATTAGATTCGTCTATTGTCTGCGGCCTCACTGGGGATGCAGAATAGAGAAATAGAGAATGGGCCCCAGAAATTCATATGCTTTCTCTACTTTACCAGAGTTTCGGTGCCAGGAGGGGGTAGTTGGGATGCACAATTAATGTTTTATTGTGAATGGCTCAAAAATCCTACGTCAGGAATCTGCTGACAAGTTGTCTCCTTGAAGCCAGATCGGAGAGTCCTCCGCTTTCTCTCTCTTCACCGTTAGAGAGAACACATTGCTCTTACTCCTCTCCTTCTCAGTCAGAGGTATTCCTTCTTCTCACCTTTTCCATCTTTCTCTCTTCTCTTCCCAGAGTATTTCTTCTGCTTCTCTTCCCCCTCCCTAAGTATTTCTGTCAGGCTGGCCTTTGATGACCCTCGTTCCTTGGTCAGATTCATTTACCTGTTTTCATAAAACGCCTAGTTCTGCTTGGGAACCTTTGTAGTCAGCTCTCCCAGCTGTTGGCCTGCACGGTCCTTTGGGACACCAGAAGCAATGAACCTGGAATAACCACATTTGACTTCTGTGAGCCCTCCTGAGAATTTAGTAATTACTTAATGGATTGAATTGGTGACATACGCTATTCCAGATAACAGCCTGGGTTGCATTAAATTAACCTTCACAAATGGGTATTTATTGGTGTACTCTTAAAAGACTACATGTGTTGGCTGTAATTGTTCTTCCATGTTTCTCCATGCTGATAGGTATTTGTACTGAGTGAAAAATTTCTCAGATTAGAGCCTGGGTGGTAGTTCTAGCCATTCAGTGATGTGTGTCATTGTGTTCAGCACATTGAGCATAAATCCTGTCTTGTAAACAGCAGGGAGACTAATGAGGTTTGCCCACATTCTGGTATCATTACCAGGGATTCCAACAGAGAAAAAAAGAAGGCTTGGAAAAGAAGTACACAAATCAGTGGTTTCTGGAATTCTTGATGATCTGAATTAAGGAGAAGAGAGTATTGTTCAACATTGAGTGTAGACATGTACGTACAAAGACAGGTACATAAACTACATTTGGGTAAAAAAGAAAAAAAACCTGAAACTTTTGCTTTTAATGAACATTTGCAAAGTCACCAACTTAGTTGTACAGAGAGCTAACGAGGGGCTTATTTATGAGTGCTTCTAATTGTGAGTGGTATCAAGGAGGCGGCTGTTGAAATAATGCAGCTGTTAAAATGATAGCCCTCTCTTTGCTTTCTCAGCCCTCTCTTTGCTTTCTCTTCATCATTTCAGCCAACTAAAGTTTCATACTCATTTGAGTCTTACAATTCTTGGAATGATTTGGTTGTTATCTTTATAATAAATAGCTTCTGAACTTGTTGCAAGAAGCCTTTCAAATGTGTGTGCGTGTGTGTGTGTTTTAGGTTGGTTTCAGATCTTTATTACTACTGCTGAATAACTTGTGTGTTTGATAATGCCAAAGCAAGGGATCCAATCACTGCTTTATGCCTAGACTAGTTTTCTTCCTAGATTTGTATTTTCATAAAAGCTAATTATCATGATGGTTTTGACACAAAGTATGGTCCACACATCTTAGTGTTTGAATGAAATGAGTTAAGGAATATGAGTCCTAGAAAAGAAAACTGTCTGATTTCATTTGCATACTTAGTGATAGAAGAAATGCCAGTACCAGAAAGTGAATTCCAGGTAGAGTGTTTTGAAATGAATAGCTCTCTTAGAGTGAGAGCAACACACACACACACACTTCAGGATGAAAAACTCCCCTCCTTCAGTCCCACTTATCTACCCTTTCCTTTGAACTGGAAAATCTATAGGGTGTATCATAGAGAAGTGAATGAGGCAGCGGACGGGTCCCAGCATATGTGTACCTTGTATGTGGAGGCACGCAATATAGATTTGTGGAATTGAGTGAATAGATTATTTGATAACTTATTGAGTACTTTCTTCTATATTGGCTCTGGAGATATGAAAATGCTATGGTGATACTGAGTTAGTTACTTAAATTCCCTGGACATCAGTTTTATTCCTTATAAGGTGATAAAGCAGAATAAGATGCTTATTTATGAACCTATCTACTTATAAAAAGATTAGATTGGAAGAGCTGTAAGGTTTTTTTGATCCCCAGCCTGACTCTTCAGAATTCTTTCATTTCCTGGGCTCAAACCTGGGATTATGAGGATCAGAAGGAAAATACTGAACTTGTTTGTACGTCTTCCTTGCAGTCTTTCTGGGACCCCAAATTTTTGGTCGAAACTGTGTTTCAAGTATTTTCCCAAGGATGTCCTTATAATTGCCAGAAAGCCGTCCATAGAAATCTGTTAATGATTCTCTTTCTGTGAATGAGTGATTTAACCATGTCATAAAGATCCACCAGAAATAGAAAATGTGTTTGTTAAAGACTTACAGTACAAGAAATTTTGGAGCAGTGACTCCCAAGAGAATTCCTTCTTTAAATGGTAGGGAACTTGTTAGCACCCTGGTCATGATGGTAGAAAGAAAAGATTTGTTGACATTTTTCCTCCAACCCACCCCAGCAGGTTTTCTGTCATCGTAAGCTCATGAAAACCACGCTGGGTCGGGCAAACTCTGTGGCAAGGATGCTTGTCTGGGGCCTTTGGCTTTTCGCTTGAGTCTAATAGAGACTTAGCGCTTTGCAGGTCAGTGCCACTGCTATTTGTCTCTGACCTAAGAGATCTGGAGTTCTTCACATCAAAACCACATCTTGCTGAGCAGAGATCAAACGTAGGAAGGTAAGGATTCTGCCAGTGATTTATCATGCCAGGGAGAGCGATCAGGCCATATGGGGCTGCTGCAAATGAAGTTGACATTCCGGCAGTTTCTCATATAAGGTCTCACATGTACTTATGGCTAGTTTTTCTTGTAGAGGAATTCCGGGTCAAGTGGCAGCTTTCGGTGGTGTTTCTTAGCAGACTTCCCTTGAGCATGAGATTATTTCAAAATCAAGTCCTCGCAAGATTTTTCTAATATTTTGTTTAAATGACAAATAGGGATTTCTTGCTCAGTCAGTTGCAGGTTCATTTGAGCTTTTCATCTGATGTCTCTTTTCCTTTCCCCTTTGTGGAGAAGGTGTCTATTTTAAAAAGAAAGAAAAAAATGAAAAATTAAGGTGATTTGAGGTCTGCCAAAAAACTTTTCTTTCTAGATATTAGATGTGATTTTAGGGTAATGAAATTGACTGTGTTGGGTATGCACAATTAGACTTATTAGTTCATCATCACATTTTATTAATTCAGGGGTTTTAGGAATGAACTGTTGTAAATACTGCAATCCAGTTCCTGGGGTAGAAGAAGGTATCACACAGACCTTTTTGCATATTTGTAATGGTGGAGAGGGAGGAAGAATTTAATCATTTACAACACAGAATTATGTTTGAAAGCATTTGCTAACGTTTGAGTCAAGGGCAATAATTTTAATTTTAATTAAAAAAGTCCAATAATCCCTCTCTTCATCTAACTATATCAACAGATAGATGAAAATGATCGCGCTATATAAAATTCAGCTTGCTTTCTGTTTACTGTCACAAGCAAATGTTTAGTCTCCTGTGGAGAAATCACACATTTATTGTTTCAAAGGCCTCTTCAATGTTAGGATATGCGCTGGGGTATTTCAGCCTCTCTTTACACAGGATGTTTGCTTTGTAACATAAATGAAAGATGATACTGGCATTTAAGTGTAGTAGCTCATGACATGAAGTTCTAATTCAACCAAACATACCAGTTGTCCCTTTTGTGTTTTACTTTTTTGTAATGAGAAAAACTATCCTAAATGAATGGGTTTGGTGGTTAGAAGTAGGTCTCATCCTGTAGTCAAAGTTCAGTTGATTTCCTGAGGTATCTGTTTATCTGCTCATAAACTAGGTAGTATTATTCCGATTGATGAAGTACTTCAACTATGCAAGGAGCAAGTTTAAGTGTAATAATGAAATAATGAAATGGAATTTCTCCCAGTTTCCACTTGGCATTCTTGGAGCGTGCACAACATCCATGAAAACCTGGTAGGATTGCCAGATAAAATATACAGCGTCTAGTTAAATTTGAATTTTAGGTAAATAGCGAATACTTTTTAAATATAAGAATGCCCCATGATTTGCCAGTGATTTGGGACATACTTACACTGAAATTTAATTGTTTTTCTGAGATTCATATTTTATTGGGCATCGTGTATTTTTTCATTTGCTAAAGCTGGCAAACCTAAACCATTATACAGATGACTTGTGATTTTTACCTGTGACCAGCAAATAAATATCACTTTAATGTAAAATTAATTGGCAATAAAAAATCAAAGACTCAAGGAATCTTTAAAAATTCTTGCACCGGAATAATGAAGAGTATAGTAGAAAGACTTTTTTCTAAAACCCTAGCAACACTAGTGAGTAAATAGGGCAACTAGGCCCATTGTAAAGACAGCTTAATCTCCTAAATGAATTGCTCCAACCTTTTAATTCAAAATCATACAAACAAAAACATTGAGATAAGCTGGGTGCTTTTTCAAATGGGGACCCCTGTGGCTTTGAAAATAAACACTTCAGCCTCCTTCCCCCCCAACACCTACACCCACAGTCACTAGCCTTTCTGATGTCTTCCATTTGCAAATGAACAGGCTGAATTCTGAGAAAGACAGAAGACTAATTAAACCTAGGGAAGATAGGCAAAGGAACATTTGTTTCTAAGCAGAAGACAAAAGAAATCATGTTACATTCCGCTTTCTCAAGACTGACAGGAGGGCCTTCAAGCCCTTTGCTGAATCTCCTCTTCTCAGAGCATGTTTCCCACCCCACTGCTCAGACCCTCTCAGGGCCGGGCAACCCGGGTGTGTCTGAACCAGCCTGCATTGCCCTGTCCTCATGGGAGAGTCTGAAGGGAGGAGCGATCACCCCAGAGACCGGTTCCTATGCTGGTTGGCCTTCACAACATCTTTACCTTCTTCCCCCATCTTTTTGCCCTGTCTGATGGTTTGTCCAAGGGGACTCAGTAACTCGCAGTGAGAAGAGTAAATGAATGTATAAACAAGCAAACACAGAACAAGCAGTGACTAGCTTTTTAAGAGCACTAATAAAGTGCCTTGAATTGGTTGCTTACATTCGGAATCTGAATCAGTTAAAAGTTTGAGTACACACTGTTGCAGACTTTTCAGTAGTCCAAAAAATTCTTAGATCCACTGGGTGAGGTGGTTTTATTATCTTATTTTACAGATGAGAAAATTGAGCCACAGAAAGTTTTAAGGGTATACCAAGTCATACCATCTAGTAATCTTTCTACACATAGGAAGTATACCATATATATATACATATATATGGTATGGGAATAGTGCGAAGGCAGAACTTGATTTTAGGATACTTTTGTCCATTTTTGTGGTTAAACAAGACCTAAAGGAAGGACTTCCTAGTTTTACTATGTACTAGCCAAATGGTCATTTGATAAAGGACTGGGAAAACTAGACCATTTTGTTCTGTGGTAGAAATATCTTGCCATGCCCTTTGGAATCCAGAGTCAAATGGAACTCTATCTAAGTCTTTCCTGATCTGAATCACAGGTCCCTGGAATTACCCCGGAGCCCTTTAATCTGAACCGTCCAGGCAGCCTTCTTCAGGAAAAGAGGCCAGCCTCCCCCACCGCTTACCATGCCTCCCAGTTTGTTCAGATCTAGCCTTGTCCCCTGAAGGCTGCCCAAACTGATCTGTCCTCTGGGAACATGACTAATGAATGACCTTTTGTCTCTGGACTCTCATCAGTGTCCTTTCACTTTCAGAAACAGACCTTGAGGTTAGATGGATACAGGAAAAGCCGGGTGGATCTTCGCTACCTAGAGTTGCTGAGGTCCTAACTTCCTTCTGTTTACAACACTAACACAAGTCGTGTAATCATGGCACATTAGTATAATGGGCTGCGCATACAACCTTCATTTTTAAACACTCTGACACAATCACTTTGGATTAATAGTTTAAAGGTGTTTTTAAATGTTGCCTCTCATTTCTCCGTTCTTTTGACCTTGTGCTGTCTGCATACTTGGAAAGTCTAGTTTGCCGTCTTTTCTAGTGAAGACTTTTCCCTATTCCTGCCTTTCAGGCTAAGACTCAGGGTAAGTGGGGTTCGAAGCATACAATATTGGGACCATTATTTGAAATAGTTAATTGACTTAAAGTTAGAATTGATAAGTTAATCCTTGTCAAAGCAAGCTTTGTAAAACCATGCTTTTGCCAGTAAGAGATTACACCTATTGAACCAAGGCCGTGTCTCTATAATATCAAAACCCCGACTTTAAAGTGAAAAACACAATCAATCATCTAGGTGTTTTCCTCTCCAATGCCATTTGGGTGTTTTTCCACTTTTTAGCCAGATGTTTTGGCGTGAAGCAAAGCAAAGAACAGAAGTCAACAGAATCACTTTTGCTCTAACTACCTAGTTCAACAGAAGGTTCTTGCCCATAAACGATCTGAACGTTGGCTTCATTCTTTTACTTTCATAGGTAGCCTCTTAATTAGAAGTAAAATAAGATGGGGATATTTTTTAATCAGAGTTAAAAATAACCTTTTCGCCTTTGATTATGGTATGTAAAGGCTACCAGCTTCGCAGAGTAGTGCGCTGAGGTGAGCGTCAGTACGATTCTGGATTACAAGAGAAATTTAATTCTGTACAGTTCAATGGTAGTGCCGTGTGATCTGTGTTGCCCGCAGCTCCCTTTCAATTAGAGTACATCAGTAGAAACAATGGAGTAGTCTTGTAAAAGGGGATAACGAACATATGACAAGTCCTTAAATTACTTCTTTGTACTGCTTAATTAAAAGTAATGGAACTTTTTTCTGTAGACAGATCTGTCTGGTTATTGATTTGCTATCTGGTACTCTCGTTTGATGAGCCCAAAGCAGTTTACGTGGCAAGCTGAGCAAAATTCAACTCTCCAAGGCACAATCCACTGCAGGGTTTAATACAAATCATTTGAAGCATTTACTATTAAAAAAAACAAAACATTTTATTACGGAAATAAAACATGGCAGCTTTATGTCAAAGATTCATTGAGGATAGGAAATTATTTACACCTAACTCCTATTAATGCCTGCTGCTTTGGAATTCCATGGGGGTTTCCATTCCCCAATTAGAAAATTCACAGCAGCCTCTCTGTATTGTCACAGCCACTTTGCTGTGGGCTGAAAAGCATGGCAAGCCTGATTTGTCCTTGATTATCTTCCTGCTACAAAAGTGGCCAAATGATATGGCTTGGCTTGCGTGGCTGAATTCACCGTTTTGAATCTCTATCCAAGTAGCTGCTGAGATTTATAAAACAACATAAAGCCACTTTTAGGTGACTCGGATCCCTGTGGACAGCCCATCTGAATTCCTTGCCCCATCTTCATTTCTTTTCCTGGTAATAGGATTTATTATATCTTTTGAACACTGGCTGCTTGTTAAGTGCTATGTTAGAGTACAGGGGAAACCAAACGAAGCCAAGAGAGCTTTTTTCCAAGGAACTTAGAGAAGGAAGAAACTTCCATCTTAGTCAGCTAAGCTTTAGGCACACTCACATTTTATCTCACTTAATTGTACAACAGCCCTGCAAGGTAGATGGGCCTTATTTCTGTTCTTACAGAGAAGGGAACAAAGCCCCAAGAGTTTGAAAGTCTATTTAAGAGGGCTCAGGATTGTGTAAGTGGTAAAAGGCAGACTGGTCTTTATTTACACGGGGATCTTCCAGCTCCCGTAACTCTATTCTGGTTGGTTCTACAAGGAGGATAACGGAATACATGCAAGATTAATCACCTCAGTCATCAGTGGATTTCCTTACTTTTCTGCTCTGTTTGACATACGAACACAGCCCTCATAACACTCTGCCACAGTGATTGCATATGTTAAGCAACGTCAGTCTCTACACTTGTCTTGGGAAGAAAAGACTCGCAATTTGCTTTGTTATCCTGATGGTCTCATTTGAAAAAAAAAAAAAATGTATAAACCAGCCTAGTCACCTTGAGTTGGCTTTCAAGCAGCCTGTCTTTATGGTCCTTATTGTTTCAATCCAGAGTCACAGTGCATACCCCATTCACATTTCAAACCTCCCCACTTGGACCCTGAGATACCTGCTCCTTTCAGATTTGGGATAGGACACTTCTGTTGGGCAGAAGCCTTTGTTGCGGTGGAGTATTGTACTGGTTAGAGTTCTGAAACACATTCCATCAGGAAGGGGATAACATTTCTGAGATGGGGAACTATATAACGTTTCTTGCCCAGAATCTAGGATACCATGAATTGTTTACAGGAGGAAATTATACTTACAGATATTTCTCCCCAAATGCCTGTGTAGAGTGTCCCTAACAAAGTGCCATTATGAATTTTTACTTTAATTCCCTTAGCTGGGCGAAGGAACCATGAGCCAAACAGCTGTGACAATTTTATAAAGACTTTGGCATTTGGTGCCCTTTTCTTATTCAGCCTTGGATACCTAGATTCTACAGAGAAAGGAACACATGAAAAAAGAGTCACTTTGATGCAGTGAAATTGTTACCAGCTCCTGAATCAGTCAAGGTTGGTCATTCCCTTTCTCCTCTGCTCATCCAAGACCAACTGTCCTGTGGGAGGTTATTAGGATGGTTTTGAAGGACACATCCTGGACCTCAAACATAGCCCTGTGGTGGTAAGAGCACAAAACTGTTCTTTAATAAGCCCAAGAAATAATTTCCTACCTGCAGATCACAGTAGTCCGGCTGCTGCCTGTCAGAAATTCATTGTTCTGTTCCTGGGGTAGGGGGGTGGGTACTGCAGAAAATATCCCAGGACCTCATCTCTAAGCAGAATCACATTAGGACAAGAAATCATCACTGCTCCCCGAACACATTTAGCTTTCAAGAAAGGAAATGAAGAATTATTTTGCTGTCACTTGCCTTGATTGTGTTGAAGGAAAAAGGGACTCAAGCAACATTCCTTGTGCTGAATAATTGTTTAAGAGACATTGTGAACGAAATGCAGTGAGGATTACTCCTGTGACCTGGGCAGCCATCACATCTGCTTTGCGTGTGAGCATCAGCAAAGACTGAATTTAGAGAACGTACTAGGATGGAATCAGGATATGGGGTTTCTAGTCTCTATTCCGCTACTGGCCTGGTGTGTGACCTTGGGCAGGTCAATTGTACTCCTTTTGAGAAGTTTACTTAGTAACATTTCTCATTTGTGTGGATTATATCCAAGACCCCTTCCAGCTCTGTGGATCTGTCTCTTCCTAACCCAAGCAACCTCCACTCACTATGTTTAGACCAAGAAACAGATACTCATTCACTATTGCATTTTAAAAATTGTGTTTTTAATAAGACATGGCTGCTAAAGTAATGATGGTAACATACCGCATAGTTTCACAAGACACTAAAACCAGTGCTTTGGGGGAGGTGGGCAGTTTCCAGCTGTGCTCGGTGTTGACCTTGCATAAGTTGTAAAATGTCTGTTGTAGAACTCTTTTCCACCTGATTTCCCTTTTTCAGAATGGTGCCTTTCTAGTACATCAGTTGCTCGGTCAAGTACTAGACATAACTGGAAAAGGAGACTGCCGTTTCTGAACCCAGAGGATGGACTGTGCCATGGGCACAGAGATACGTTGTTGAATTGGTTCTAGAAACATCAGCATATGCTTGGAGGAGGAGAGAGACAAGGCTGTGGTGTCACAGAACTTCCAATAAACTCCTCTTGAGCGCCCACTGGTGGCCATGCTTGTCGGATACCCAGTATCTCTGATGAACCAAGTCACTAGAACTTGTAAGCCATTAGGGCAGACCTCTTCCATTCAGGTGGCACTAGCTTTCTAACATGCCATGTTGAAAGTATTTAGAAGTTCAACTGGAAGATACTGTGATCGATTATCAACATCTGTCAAGGGGCTGGATAGAAGACTTTATCATAAGTGCCCTAGGTTAGCCTGTCTTCAGTGACCAAGAATGAGACCGCCATAGACACGGATGCTGAGGGCTTAGAGACCTGGGAGACTTGCTGAACAGTTAGTGTGAAATTGAGGGCAGCAGGAGAAAATAAGGCTGTTAAAGTGATGTCCCTTACAAAGAAGCCCCTTGGCTTAGTTAGTTTGAATAACCAACCATATTACATAATCGGTAATGGTCAGATGAGGACCATTTGCAGTTGAGATCACTCACGACAGCTCAGGTATCCTTATCCAGGGTTCCAGAGAAAGGGGTTCCTTCTGAACCACCTTTCTCCTAAAGAGGTTTCACAAGGTCCTGTGGCTCTGCGGTCTTTTTAGGGGAGTAAATAACTCCATTATCTCGGTGTAGCAGTGTCTACCCAGAACCATGTGCTGGTGAAAACTGATTGTCATAGCCTCAATCCAGACAAGAAGGAAGCATGTAGTATTAGTGGGATAGTATTCAGTGCCAAGTGGGGGCCTGATTCTCTGGATGGATGAAAATGGTTCTAGGAGTCCAGGGATCTGGCTCCTGGAATTAAAATACACACGGTTTTGGTTTTTGTGAAAGAAAGCATTTGCTTCTTGGGAAATACAAATACGTCTAAACATTTATTGAGCAACTACCATTTCACCGTTCCCTTTCTAGGTCCTGGAGATACAAAAACAAAGATGACCTAGTGACATGGTGTTTGTCCTTAAGGAGCCAACCGTCTGGGGAAAGAGGGCATGGGTAAAGTGTGATAGGACACTACGATACACAGGCGGAAGTCAGAGAGCCAGCAGTTAGCTCTGAAGGGATTTGGGAAGGCTTTCTCAAGTATTTGAACTGAATTTTGAAGGATGGCCACAATCCTAATGTGTCAGGTAAAGAAGGGAGGGAAGAACAGCAGGCTCCAAGGTCCTTACTCATAACAATTTCTAGCATGTTTGGTGTGATTTCAGTAGAGGGGGCATGGGAAGGAACTTTGATCTACAGTTTTATATCCTTATATCCTTGTGCTCCTCAGTTTAGGGCACACTACACGCAAGGTCGGTCTTGTTTCCTCCACAGACACCACTCGACTGTGTATCTAGACATAGACATATCCTTGATGGGAAGCACGGTGTTGTTTTGTCATGAGCTGTTCTGCACTTACAGGAATGGTATCCTGCTGTGGATGTTACTCCAGCTTAGATGCTTGGGTGAGAGATGGCCAGAGATGAGACCAGAAAGGCTGGTTGGGACCAGATTATGAAGGAACCGACCCCTTGGGAAGAAACATGCATATTAACTTTGGAACAGCACAAATGTCCCCTGGAAGGTCACTCAGCAGCAAAGGAAACTGCACCCAGGCACTCGTCAGGGTCCAGGGCTGAGGCTGAGTTTGACCCACAGCGTGTCAGACTGTGGGGTTTAAGTCCCAGTTCCACCACATGCCTAGCCCTGGGCGAGCTCCTCATATCTCTGAGCTTCAACTTCCTCCTCTATAAAACAGGGATAATGATAATGCCTATCGCATGGGATCATTTTGAGGATTAAATAAATTAATACATGGACAGTGTCTAGAACAGTGCCTGGAACATAGTAAGCACTCACATGTTAACTTTTATCACATGTTAACTTTTATTCTTTTGATTGGTTGGGTTTTCGATTCGGACTTGATGGGCAGCGTTCTTGCTTTTGGCCTAAGGAACACAGATCTTTAACTTAAAGTTATAGTTTAGCAGAGACAAGGGGTGGGGTAGGGGGTAGGGAACCAATAATGTTGAGAGGAATGGAAAAGCTTTGCAGTTAGCATTTAGAGACCTACATTCAACTTTTTGCCCTGTAAATTATTTGCAGTATAAACGTGCACTTGTAACCTGAGCCCTCATTTTCTGGAAGGAAAATACCTACATCGCAGGTTTGTGACATAGATTAAGTGAAAATGCTCTGGATACTGTGGGCATCTAGTGATGTTGATATCTGAATTATTCACTGCCTGTGCGTTATGCACGCGCTTTGGGTTAAAACAAATTCCTGTTCCAGGTTCTCTCTCTGAGGGTTGTTTTCCTGTTCACCGTGTAGTGAGGCATGTACAGATGGACTCTGTTAGCACGGCTCTTGAAGAAGGACCCCCTCATCAGACAACCCTGCCTTTTCAGCTGTGGGTTCACAGAGCAGGTGCTTTTTCTGATGAAGCCTGGGTCCTGTCCTCCACAAGGGTGTTCTTCTGGCTCTGTCAGGCAGGTGTGGTTCTTTGGTGGGGTTTCTCTGAGGCACACACATGACTGGTCTAGTGTTTCCTAGAGTTGGAATATTGTTTTGGAAGCATATTCATAGTGGGTCTTCCACAAATACTTGTGAATGTTGTTGTGACAGCTGGTTACTGTGACAGTCTTCCCCTCTGCAGGACTAAACCCTTATTCCAAGGGCACGTGCTGATTCTTACTTCTTTCTGTCTACCCCCATTCCCAGCACGGAGTCCCAACATGTGGTAGGTGTGGAGCCAATGATCGGGGCTAGAGGAAGAGTTAAGGACTTGAAGGGAGACGGAGAGAAGATGCCACCTGCTTCTCCTTGACATGCAGCTCTTCTCTGCTGTCCTTCTCTTCCCTATCTCTTTCCAGCTCCCCTCTCCCCATAACCAGTGTTGTGACTCACTTCCTAGCCTTAATTCCCCCTTTTAGAAGATAGTACGGATTTCTTTCATGTCCTCTCTTCACAAAAATGAAAGGTGACACGTCTTCATTATAAAGAAATGGCCCCAGCCACTTCTGGAAAAACTCTAGTGGTTAATCAGTTACTTTTCATTTAAATATATATGCTTAATGCTGAATTACACTGTAAAACTCCCAGGCTGATTTATGGCCTCAGTCCGCCTTAATTAACATCGATTCGAGGGGAATAGTAAATGGGAATGGCCTTCACAATTGAGGCTCAACAATGAACTCTCTGGGTGTTGTCCAATTTGTAACATGATTTACATGGAAGCAAGCCCTTCCTTTCCCAGGGTTATCCCTTTTTCATCTGGTGCGTGGGACAGGTTATATATAATCCATAGATAGGAACATTTGCTGTCAAATACTTTGGCTGATTTAGAGCCAGGCCACAAAATGGTCACTATTAATAAAGAAGGAGAAAAAAACCTAATCTGAGGCTTTGCAGGGATTCCAGGTTCTCGCTATGTGTCATCGCTTGTCCCGTCTGTGGCGTTTTTACGAAGTGGCCATAATGAAAGTCAGATTAAATGCACAGGATATATACATTTAATCAACAGCCATCAGAGTCTGCGGTGCTGGAAGAGTTATAAGAGCCCTGTGAATGCAAATTTATTGCAAAAGAATCCAAGGGGTGGGGGAATGAACGTCTGCTGAATGGTACTACCTGACACGGGACACCGAAAACCCTTCCAGAGTGAGTGATTTAAGTGTAAGGTTTGGCTTGTAAAGCTGCCAGCTGCTTGGTTTCAAAACTTGAAACATTTCCAAAACATTGGATGAGGCACTTTATATGTGCACTAGAGTAAATACTCTGGTTTTACTGCCAATTTAAATGTGCTCAGTTTACAGTAATGAGCTTGTATAGGCATTACCTTGTTTATAGAAAGTGGAACAGGAAGAAATGAACATTAACCATTACCAGTAGCGATTCCCACTGCCTTCTACCACCATGCTGACGGCCAGAAAAGTTTCTTGTAATTCGGGAATATGTCACAACTGACATTGGTGTGTACTTGGCCTTCATGCCATGTTGCTTCAACAGAGTAACAAATGCTCTAATTCAGCGTGGCTCTGATAAGGCCGCTCAGACCAGTTGGCTGTTTCGTACTACTTTTTTCCTAAAACAGATGTTAAGAGCCTTCTCAGATATGGGAATCATGGGGCAGTAGAATAGGTAGGACTGATTATATATAATTGAGTTTGTTTTAGCCAAGTCTGTTCTCTCTGAGTGAATCTATCATGGGAGTGATTTATTTTTTTCCCTTTAAAAAATTATTCGGGTGTGTTTTGATGCACTCCATGGAAGCGATGGTCTTTGTCTTTTGGAATGACTGGCACCAGAACCCCTTTGGCCCTTTGCACTCTTGGCATCCTGGACTGGAGATGGGCAGACATATTTAGCCTGAAAGACATAATTTGCTCAGACTGGAAAAGAAAGAAAATCTAGAAATCTAAGGAGACACTAGTAGGCACAATGCCTAGAAGTGAATAGGTGCTTCGTGAATACTATTGAGGGAGATAAAGGAAGGGATGCAGGGATGGGGGGTTGTTAATAGGAAGAGAGCCTGGAAACCCGTTTTTTAAGAGACTTACCCTCAAGAGTTCATCTGTGTTTAGACTAGACTTTTTACAACAAAGTTGTCCCTACTGATTGCCTGGGACTCCTTGTCTTTATTTCTGCATTTGTTTGCATGGCTTCTGAGAACCCTTTGGCCCAAGTACACATACTTAGGAGAGCAGGATTATGCTACCCAAGAATACCACACTTCCCCTGCAGGGTAATCCCATTGTGTGGGCTACTAGCAAAATGCAATGTTGACCAAAACCACGAACATGATTCGTGTCTGCAAAGAGCAGGATTCTAATGACACGAGTCTGTGGCTCTCACGTTGTTCTACCACCGCGGGCTGCGTATGTTTTCTGGCTGGTCTGGCTTTACTGCTTTTTTTTCTAACTGCATTTTCATGGCAGAAAAGGGAAAGGAAAAAGGAAAGAAAGCTAGTTATCCAGTATTTAATAGTTCAAAATATTGGCTACCGGAACGTTCCTAGGAGATGAGCTCTAGCTCTTTCTATTTTCTCTCTTGGACCCTCTCCTTTTCCCTCTACTTCCATTTCTCTTTCTCTTTGGTTCCCTTCTCAGTTCATCGTTTCTTAGTAGGAAATCCCTAAGGCTTATTTTTCACAGTCGTTAAATACAACTGTATTTTTTAAAAAATACTTGCTTTCTAACACTATTTTTGCAGTATTTAGTTTCCTTATCCTTTCAGAGCCTCTTCTTCCTAGAATCTGCCATAGTTTTCATGCCTTTTAATCACAACTCTTTCTAAACATTTCAACTTACAACATTTGAAAGAATCTTCTCTCGTGTCTCCCTTCTGTTTGTGATTATGACTAGCTTGATGAGTTTCTGACCTATGTACCCTGTGGGTCTTCGTGGTTTGGGGGGCCTGCTTGCTGGGAGGCACACTGCTTCCTCTGAAGACAGTCCTTCCTGCAGCAGAGCGTGGGACTAGGATCCCAGGGCCCTCAAGCCTGGATCTGCTGGCCGGGTACAGGGAATCCTGGAGGGAAGGAGAGCAGCTGGACTTTGATTTCTTCCTTCTCTGTCACCCTCCTTAAACCAGGGTATCAGATCATCTTCAAAGAGGAACTGAAGTCAAGGAGGAGGGGCTGATCAGGCCAGCTGAATTGTTTATTAGGGATAGAGTTTCTTTCTTCTATTTTATCCATTCCCTACCCTGGGTCATACTCCCTCATTATTTCTTGTTTTCCTGAAGTGTTCTTCTAACATGTCAGCCCACACTGATTTCTCCCTTGTCTCAGGCCAGCTCCTGCCATGGTTATCTCTACCATTCATCTTGGCAATAAATTTAGAGTACCTACATAATTTAACTTTTCAGAAAGTAATCTTGTATTTGAAACGTGATTATAAGTTCCAGGACAGGAGAGAGCAAAGTACATGTCTTCTGTTGGTTTTCAGTAGTACCTACAAACAACTCTGTGTTTAGAACAGGCTTTCTTTCTTTCTTTCTTTTTTTTTTTAACATTTAATTTTAGGTACTCACCACACCCAGTGTCGGGTTCGAACCCACAATCCTGAGATCAAGAGTTGCATGCTCCATTGACTGGGCCTGCCAGGTGCCTCTAGAATAGGCTTTTAGTAAACATTTAGCAGTTTTTTCTGTAAAAATTTCTGCTGAGCTGTTCCTTTCTTAGTTCCAACTTGCTTTTTTTTTTTTTTTCTGTCAAACCTGTTTCTACAGAGGAGGGTTGGAAGGGAGAGAGTTTTGCAGGTCCTTCAATTTTGTGACATGGTTACATTGCACTGAAGAACCATAACTCTTCTTTAGACTCTTTCTTAGATTATTTTTTTTTAAATTCACATAATTTAAAGCATTAATAGTTGCTGCCCAGTGTTTCCACTTCTGGCATTAAAGTATATATACTCTATACTCTAGAGGGATCTTCTGTCACAAAGCAACAAGATCTTGCACAAACTAATGCATGTGTATAAATATATGCATTTAAATTTCATTTTCCAATGATCTATTGATAATATATTGATCTTGTACCCTGACACTTTGCTAAATTATACCTTCAGTATTTTTTTTTTTTGGTAGATTTCTTAGGAATTCCTATACAGTCAGTCATGTCTGAAAAACAGGACAATATTACTTTTTCAACCTTTTTTGCCTTTCATTTCTTTTTCTTGCTTTATTACATAGTATAACATGAAATATTATTACAACATGAAATCAAAACTATTAGTGCAAACATTAATTTTAATGCATTGATTAATTAAAAGAACACCGATCTTAAAATGTATTGGGGGCAAAAGGAAAATGCAAAAGCTGGCTTTTCTATAAAAGCGAATGATAATATCAGCTCTTAGAACAGCAAACTAAACCTCCATCAAACAGCAGCAGAATATGCATTCTTCTCAAGTACAAATGGTGCATTCACAAAGATAGACCATGTCTAGGCCATAAGACATACTTTAACAAATTTAAAAGAGTGGAAATCATAAAAAATACTCTCAGCCCACAACAGAATTAAACCATAAATTAATAACAGAAGATCACTGGAAAATCCCAAAATATTTGGAGATTAAATAACACATTTCTAAATAACACATGTATCAAAGAATAAGTCCCAAGAGAAATGAAATGAAAATAAAACTTATCAAATTTGTGGGATGCAATGAAAACACTATATAGTGGAAAATTTATACCATTGTGTTATGTATATATAGAAAATAAGAATTAGTCTAAGCTTCTACCTTAGGAAACTAGAAAAAGAAAAGTAATGTAAATCTAAAGTAAGCAGAAGAAAAATAATAAAAAATTCTACCAAAGATCAGTGGAACTGAAAACAGGAAAACATTAGGGAAAATCAATGAAACCATGGGCTGGTTCTTTGAAAAGGTCAATAAAATTGATAAATATCTAGCCTGTCTAACAAAGAGAAAGAAAGAAGACATAAATTACTAATATCAGAAATGAAAGAGGGACCATCATGGACATTAAAAAGATAATAAAGGAATATTGTGAGCAACTGTATGCCCACAAATTTGATAACTAATGAGCCAATTTCTTGAGAGGGGCATTCTACCAAAACTCACACAAGGAGAAATAGATAACTTCAATAGCTATATTTATTAAAGAAATTGAATTTATAGGTTAAAAAAAAAAACAAAACCCTTCTCACAAAGAAAACTCCAAGCCCAGGTACATTTACAGCTGAATTCTTCCAAATATTTAAGGACAATATAGTGCTACTTCTACAGAGACTTTCCGAAAAAATTAAAGGGAAGAGAATACTTCCCATTTTACTCTTTGAAACCATCATTACTCTGATAGCAATACCAAAGACATTTAAAAAATACAGAGATCTTAAAATCTCAACACCTGTTAAATTGGCACCCACTCCTCTGAGATATTCATCACTTGTCACCTGCTGCTCCACAGTTCTTTTAAAAAGAAATTATCCCGATCAAGGACTTGGCCCTTTAATGGTCTCAGACTATACTATATGACCTTCTTCTTCCTGGTTTCCTGTATTTGGACCCAGGGACAGTCATTTAATTTACATCTGGGGGCACTTGAAAAAAGGTGCTGGAACTAATCAGAAGCTCTTCTTGGGAGGTTGACCTAAATTACACCACAAAGGAATAGTTGATGGTGGAAGCTGAGGATGGAAACACCTATTGGCTATCCCTAGATAGGCCCATATAAATTTAAGAAATTGAATTAGTAATTAATAACTTACAAAAAAAAAAAGAGCACTGGTCCAGATGGTTTCATTGATAACTAACATACCAATTCTCTGCAATCTTCTTAACAGAAAATGGAAGCAAAAGGAACACTTCCCAACTCATTTTATAATGGCCAGCATTACCCTAGTACCAAAACCAGACAAAGACATTTACAGGAAAGAAAAATTACAGACCAGTACCTCTTATTATCCTAAATGCAAAAACCCTAAAGAATATTGGCACATAAAATCCAATAATATATACACCACAACAATGTAGAGTTATTCCAGGTACACAAGACTGGTTCAAAATTCAAAAATCATTTAATACAATTTGTCACATCAACAGGTTAATGAAAAAAATCTTATGATAGTATCTATACATTTAGAATTAGCATTTGACAAAACCTAACACCCATTCATGGTGGAAACTCTCAACAAACTAAAAATAAGAGGAATTTCCTCAACTCAGGGATAAACATCTAAAACCTATAGCTAACATCATGCCTAATGAGAAATTAGATGCTCTCTGTCTGTGATTGGAAACAAGAACCTCCCTTTTGCCACTCCTTTTCAACATTGTGCTGGAAGTCCTGGCTAATACAGTTAGCCCAGAAAAGGAAAGAAAGTGGGAAGGAAGAAATAAAACTGTCTTTGTTCAGAGATGACATGATTGTCTAGGTAGAAAATCCCTAAGAATTTACCAAAAACAAAACCCAGAACCATAAAAAACCCTTCTGGAACTAATAAATGATGTAAGATATAAGGTTAATGTAAAAAAGTCATTTGCTTTTCTATATCCCAGCAATGGACAATTGGAATTTGAAATACAAAACACAATACCTTTATATTACCACAAAAAAGAGAACTACATAGGCATAAGTCTAACAAAATATGTATAAGATTTTTATAAGGAAAACTCTTGATGAAATTAATCAAAGGAGATCTAAGTAAATGGAAAGATATTCCATGGATTGGAATACTCAATATTATTATGATGTCAGTTCTTTCCAATTTGATTTGTAGATTCATGCAGTCCCAATCAAAATCATGATAAGGTATTTTGTCAATAACGACAAACTAATTCTAAGGTTTGTAGAGAGAAGTGGAAGACCCAATGGTATTGAAGGAGAAGAAGAAAGTTGTAGGACCTATGGTACCCAACTTCAGGGATTTCGTGAGGCTATAGTAATCAAGACAGTTGTTGGCAAAAGAATAGACAAATAGATTAATGGAATAGAGTAGAGAGACCAAAAATAAATGCACATAAATATAGTCAGCTGATCTTTGACAAAGGAGCAAAGGCAGTGATGGACAAAGAATAGTCTTTTTGACAACTGATACTGGAAAGACTAGATATTCACATGCAAAAAATGAATCTGGACACTGACTTTACACCTTCACGAAAATTAACTCAAAACTGACCATAGACCTAAATGTAATAGAACTCCTAAAAGATAACATAGGAAGAAATGTTGATGGCCTTGAGTTTGGCAATGAGTTTTTAGATACAACAAAATCATGATCCATGAAAATGAAGAACTTTTTTTTTTTATCTGCTAAGACACTATGAAAGGGAATGAAAAGACAAGCCATAAACTGGGAGAAAATATTTACAAAACACATATCTGATGAAGGACTTGTATCCAAAATATACAAACAACTCTCAAAATTCAACAGCAAGAAAACACCTCAAACAATGGGCAAAAGATCTAAGACACCTCAGCAGAGAAGATACACAGACAGCAAATGAGCATATGAAACAATTTTCAGCATCATATGTCATTAGGGAATTTCAAACTAGAACAACAAGATAACCACCACACACACATCAGAGTGGTTAAAATCCAAAAAACTGACAAGACCAAGTGTTGATGAGGATGTGAAGCAACAAAAGCTCTCATTCATTGCAGGTGGGAATGCAAAATGACACACTTTACTTTTGGAAGACAGTTTGACAGATCTTTCAGATCTAAGAACAATCTTACTACATAATCCAGCAATCACACTCCTAGGCATTTATTCAAATCAATTGAAACTTCATGTTCATACAAAAACCTGCACACAATAATTTTATCCATAACTTCCCTACACTGGAAGAAATCAAAATATCCTTTAAAAGGTAAGTAGATAAATTTTGGAATATCCATACAACTGAATATGATCAGCCTTAAAAAAAATCTAACAAGCCATGACAAAAATATGAAGGAAACTTAAATGCAGATTACTAAGTGAAAAAAAGCTAGTTTGAAGAGGCTACCTATTATGAGATTCTAATTATGTGACATTCTGGGAAAGGTAAATTGATGGAGACAGTAAAACAACAACAACAAAAAAGAAGTGTTTATCAAGGGTTTATTGGAAGAGGATGAGATGAATTGATGGGAGTACAGGATTTTAGGGCAGTGAAGAAACTATTGTGTATTATACTGCAGTGGTGGATATGTGATACACATTTTTCAAAATCCACAGAAGTATAAAACACAAAGAGTAAAGCCTAATTTAAACTATAGACTTCAGTTAATAAAATATCAATACCAGTCCATAAACTGTGACAAATGCACCACTCTAAGATATTAAAAATGATATCAAATATATCTTTTAGGTATTGAAAAGAGAAGAAACTGAGGAGGGGAACATAGGGATATATGAGACATCTCTGTACTGTATGCTCAGTATTCTACAAATTCAGAATGGTTCTAAATATTAAAGTATTAATTTTTAAAACGATTATTTATTTATTTATTTATTTGACAGAGAGATAGGCAGAGAGAGAGAGAGGAGGAAGCAGGCTCCCCACTGAGCAGAGAGCCCGATGCGGGACTTGATCCCAGGACTCTGAGATCATGACCTGAGCCAAAGGCAGAGGCTTAACCCACTGAGCCATCCAGGCACCCCAAAGTATTAATTTTTAAAACCAAAACATGTCCAGGCAGATTTGAAAAAGAACAAAGCATAACTTTTAGAAATAAAAATAGACATTGAAATTACCAGATTAGACCCAGGTAAAGAGAACTGGATAACAGAACTGAAGAAACAGTCCAAATGCAACACAAAGAAAAAAGGAGATGAATGGAAATGAAGAAGCATTTTTCAGTAGAAGATCAAGTGAGTAAGTAAATTAAGCTACACACATAGGTGCAACCTGCACAGTCCCCTATCTAATATACATGTAAACATACATATTGGAATATAAAGAAACCATTAAAATATCTGTAAGCATATTAAGTTTTTAATAGCAAGTTGTAAAACTCATGCAGATATGATCTTGTTTTATAAAGTTATATACATATTATTAATATATGTATATGTATTGGGCCTAGAGATATGAATGTGTGAACTTTGGTTAATGTGTGAACTGTGTGATAATGAAATTTGAGGTGATTTTCTACTTTCTCTGTTTTTTTTTTTGTATAGTTTAAATTATTTAGAAGAATATATCCCACATTGACAAAAAATAAAGCTATTTTTACATTAAAAGATTTTAAAAGGGGGGGATGAAAAATATGAGTGGTTAATGGACATTGAGGGTGGACTAAAAAGATGTAATACTTGGAGTTTCAGAAAGAGAGATTGAAGAGAATGATAGTCAAGGAAATGATGATAATGAGTAAGAATATTCCAGAACTTAGGAGGCAGAATTTCACAGACACTATGAGCATAATGCTTAATTATTGAAGTATAGAAATTGATACTTAGACATATTGTGATAAAACTTGAGGACACCAAGACAAAGACAAGATCTGAAAAGCAACCAGACCAAAAAAGGCAGCTCATAAACAGGAAGTTTTAATAAGAGACTTATAGCAGACTTATTATAAACACCATTGCAAGACACAAAATATTGGAATAATAAATGTACTCAAAGTATTATGAGAAAATATTTTTATGTTTAGAATTGTATAACCTTCCTGGGATGTCTTTTGAAAATGAGGGTGTGATAAATATATGTTCAGAATTGAGACTTTATTCCCAATAAATCTCGACCAAATGAAATTCTAAGGAATCGTGAGAATGAAAACTTTAAAAAAAACCTTAAATATAAGAAATTGTTTGCTGTACAGAATAATAACTTTATAACAAATAAACCCCTGGAGGAGAGCAATTAGATTTAGTATTCTAAGGCTATTTTAATTGTTTGGGGAAAATGTTAAGATATGTATTAACTTTAAACTTCAAGTTGTTAATATGCATGATAAAATATCATGGATGACCACTAAAAAAAAATGTACACCTTCCATACCAATAAAGTGAAGAAATTGAATTGTAAAGCCAACATTAATAGTTTGAAAAAAAGAGAGAGAGAGAGGCACGAGAAAACGGGATAAAATAAGCAAGACAAACTGAAAGCATCAAGTCCAAGTATTACACAGTATATAACACAAAATGCAATTATAATAAATACAAATGTATTAAACTTGCCAGTTAAAAGACAGATCTTTTTATATTGACAAATAAAATCTGGCCATATACCAGTTAAAGAGAGACAGCAAAGTCGTAAAGACATAGTTGAGAGTAAAAGGATGGGGAAAGATCTATCAGAGAAATATTACAGAAATATACAAAAGCTTAGGTAGCTTTACTAATATTAAACAAAATGGGCTATAAGGCACAAAGCTTTTTTTAGTAATGAAGAGGACCACTTCATATTGATAAATGGTTCTGTTTAACCAGAGACTTAATAGTTATGCACTTATATTCACTAATAAAAATAACCTAAAATCTATAAAGATAAAAATGACAACCCTAAGGGATATATTGACAAATCCACTACCAAAGCAAGAGATTTCAACACAGCTTTCTAATTATTGTTAAAGCAAGCAGATAAAATGTCAATAACAATTAATTTGTCCCATTACTAATGATATTAACATTGGTCGCTTGCTTAAGGTGCTGTCTCACTAAGTTTCTTCAACATAAAGTACTTATTTTCCCTTTGTAATTACTAAGTATCTTGAGGGAAGATCCTTTGAGACTACAAAAACATCCAGTCTTTCATTATATTTTTATCCACTGATTTTACCACCCATTGATGATTTTTGCCTCCAGCAATTACTACTGTGGTATTTGACAAATGGTGATTATCTAATTCCATCATTCCTTCACAGCTATTAGTGGGAATTCTTTTGTGAACTAGAGCTTTCCTTATCCCCCACTTACATAGTCATTAAAAAATTTCTATAATTATGGACTCTTGGATGACTTTTTTTCATTCTGTGAGTGATAATCCCCTGCTATACTTATTTTGTTGCTTAAATTATCCCAGTATTGGTTATTGGGAGCCCCTTCACATCAGCTCCTGTATCTTTGTGGTATGTTGCCATCAGTTTTTGAGTATGTACTTGATTTCCAGCACTGCAGTATTGCAGGATCATCCTCTGTTTTTCCAACTACAGCCCTGAAATAAACGATTTCTCCAATGATCCCTGGTTGGAGAAGAACACATTAAGACAGTACTCAAAACTTCTGAAATTACCTAGAGAAGCTGAAAACCTTCAAGTATTTGAGGTATTTGTTAGCCTATGTACCGACAAAGTTATCAGTACCTGTTTTTAAATGTCATAAGGCTCAGTCTCAAAAAAGAATAACCTAGTAAAAATACCAAATATGGGCGCCTGGGTGGCTCAGTGGGTTAAAGCCTCTGCCTTCAGCTCAGGTCATGATCCCAGGGTCCTGGGATAGACCCTCACATCAGGCTCTCTGCTCAGCAGGGAGCCTGCTTCCTCCTCTCTGCCTGCCTCTCTGCCTACTTGTGATCTCTGTCACATAAATAAATAAAATCTTTAAAAAAAAAAAAATAAAAATACCAAATATTTTCACCATCAGTGTACCAGGGAGAATAATCCTCACATTTACCTTCTGGGTCCAGTGGACTCTTTATGCTTTTTAAATTTAAATTATTTTATGAAAAATTTACAAAAGTAAGAATAAATAGTAAAACCAATAAAATAAGAATTTAAACATAGCAAACCAAATTTTTCTTCCATATTTTCCTGGGTGTTTGGAGGTATTGCCCTCAAATGGGCAAGGGCCTTCGAATGTAACTATCTGCTCATCAGCTATGTATGAAATAAGAAATATTCGTGTCATAAATACTGATTCCAGATTTTAAGCCCACCTCTAATAGGTTATAGCTTATTGTTACTTCTGGTTCTTCTTGCATGTGCAGTTTCACAATGTAATAGTATTGAAATTTTGAGTGCTCATAATTCTGTATAAAAGAGGATGGCTATCTTTTTGTTCCATAATTACAGACTGTTCCCTTTTTTAGTTTTATAAACAGATTGAGCAATTCAATGAAATTTTTCTTTTCTACATAATATCTGTTTTTCAGTCATTTTTATATATACACCTATCTTCAGCATTTGTTTATATATGAATCATACAAGTAAATTTTAATATCATAAAAGCTAAAGCAATTGTCACACATGCTTTTGGCAAATCAGGTTCATCTAGGTTCTTGTAAAATAGTAAATAATTATCTTATTGAATGAGTTAGAATATCATATTTTCTCTGTGTATTTATGTTTGTTTTTTGATTCTTGAATTTAAGAAAATTTACTGATTTATCTTAAAGACTCCTCGTCCAAGATTTTGCTTTGTTGACCTTACCCTCATCCATAGAGTCTCCCATGTGTCTGCCTCTTTGCCTTTGTCTTCTGACTCATCTACAATTGTGAAATACCTCCCTCTGTTAGTCTCCTCTTTCTTACCGTGGGCTGGGAGGAAAATTCCCGAATTCCTAGCTTTCCAATAAAAAGTGTAAAGAATATGACAAAGAGGGGCACCTGGGTGGATCAGTGGGTTAAAGCCTCTGCCTTTAGCTCAGGTCATGATCCCAGGGTCCTGGGATCAAGCCTCACATTGGGCTTTCTGCTCAGCGGAGAGCCTGCTTCCCTTCCTCTCTCTCTGCCTGCCTCTCTGCCTACTTGTATCTCTGTCTGTCAAATAAATAAATAAAATATTTTAAAAAAAGAATATGACAAAGATGATATCTCCAGACTTTTTGTATGTGGTTTTGAAAGATGCTCCATTCATTTAGACAACGAAATAAGAAAACTGAAGGATGATGAGGTAGTTGTGATGTGTTTATTCATTTCTTGACAGTGCCATAATTTTTTGTTTTGTTCTTTTTTAGCATGGTTGGAAATAAATGATGAGTGATAATGGGATGATTCCTAGGATGATGAAACAGCAAAATATTTCAAGATACAGGGAAAGATCACTAAGGTCATATCATGTATCTTAAATGGATAAGATGATCCATGTACCTGAATGAAAGCAGTAAGAGAATGAATCAGTTTCATCCTGTTAAAAAAAAAAACAAAACAAGTAATTTTTCTTTTTGATCTTTGGAAGACCTCTAAGAATCGAAAAAGTCATGAAATATCAACTCTTTTATGGTATGTTGCCATCTAGGTAGAACTGCTCGGTACCAAAGTTAAATAAAGTGGATTAAAAAGTTTAAGAAGTTTCATTCAAATTGTGAAGAAAGGGAACAAGAAATAGTGACAAGATCCCTCTTCCTTAAACCTGACAATGCTCTAGAAAAGAAACTGATTTCTTAATTTTTTTCCCTTTGTTTCCTCGGATATCATACTGTGTTTCAAAGGAGTACACAGATCTGATGAACTATCAAGAAGTTTGATAAGAGGAGTGGAAAGAGAACCAGACCAGGAGTCCAAAAACTATGGATCTGATTCAGGCTTGGCCACTAACTAGTTGCATTTCTTTGGGCTGGGCAATCCTGCAAACTTTGATGTAGGAGAGAGAGCAGTGGACTGACTCAGAGCCACGTGAGAACCTGCTTCCTCAGACTCTTAACCTCCCTTTCTCTCAACTTTCCCATCTTCAGTAGAGATAATAAAATCCTGTCATTAGGGTTGTTGGAATATTTAATGAACTACGAGAGACTGGAAGACCCTGGGGGGCTGGAACTGCTAGTCATCTTTGATTGTCTTGTGTTTAGAAGTAACTAAGGGTTTACTGAATAAACGAATATATTACATTAAGCATATCTATAAATTGCACACTTAAAATGTTATGAAATTACTAGGTCATTGTGTTTGTACTTGTTACATATGAATTAAGTACTTAGGCAGACTTAAGTTTTTTCCCCCTGTATCTTAAAAAGCCTTCAGGGGGCTCCTGGGTGGCTCAGTTTGTTGACCATCCGACTCTGATTTCAGCAGGTCATCATATCACGGTCCTGGATCTGAGCCCTGCATTAGGCTCCTTGAACTGTGCAAAGTCTGCTTAAGATTTCTCCCTCTGTGCCTCCCCCAACTCCTGATTTCAGTAAATAAATAAATAAATAAAATCTTTAAGAAAACCTTCAGGAAAAGAAGGTTCCTTCAACGCAGGCTCTTTTTTTTTTTTTTTTTTTAAATCAAATCAATGGAAAATCAAGTTTCAGAATAATCTAGAACTTGGTATTTAAAATTGTAGATATATCCTCATTAGCATCATCTGTGACTATCAAAATGGTAGGCAGTACCAGATAAGTTTTTCATTGTGTTTATTTTATTTTTTTATTTTTGATTTATTTGGTAGAGAGAGAGAGATCACAAGTAGGCAGAGAGGCAGGCAGAGAGAGAAGGGGGAAGCAGGCTCCCTGCTGAGCAGAGAGCCCAATGTGGGGCTTGATCCCAGGATCCTGGGATCACAACGTGAGCTGAAGGCAGAGGCTTAACCCATTGAGCCACTCAGGCGCCCCCATTGTGTTTATTTTAAATTGACTGATATCTCATAAGTTTGGAAACTTTCATTGTCAGGTGACAAATTTTATATGGTAAAATATCTTTGTGTTCTTTGAGCTTTCATAGTCCAAAAATATTTGTTTGGGTTTCTCTCTTTAGTATCAATAAAAATTTTTACATTTTTTTTTGCCTGTACTTTCTCTTTTTGTTCACCTCATTTCTTAGAAATCTTCTGAGATATTAACTTGAATAATATTTTAAACACTTAGTCTCTTTGCCATTTTGATAGAATCTCTTTCCTTTTTTAAAATTTTTCATTTTTTAAAATTTCTTTTCAGTGTTCCAGAATTCATTGTTTCCATTTCCTTTATAAGGAAACCAATGGTCTAAAGAAATCCATGAGACACACACACTTATGTGTGCTTGTATATAAATGAAATTTATTATGTATGGTTATCTGCATGTCTGTCTGTATCCTTTATCATATCCTTCTATAATAACAATAATCCAGTAATAGAATGTTTCTCTGAAAAAAGAAAGAAAGAAATCTGTGAAAGATCAGTTTGAAAGACCTTTTTTCTTTGCTGAGCTGTGTAGCCTGCCCAGCAAAGGGAAAGCAGTCTAACTTGGATCTGCACATGTAACTTGTTTAGCTCACTGATTAGTTTGCTCAGTCATTGCTCAGTTCAGGATCTGACTATAAATTAAGTGAATGCTTAATTATTCCAGCAGCCTTCAAGTTCCCCTGTGAAGTTACTTAAGCCTCTGACAGAGAAACTAGGATCTAAATCTTGATGACTATTAGTTTGTTCTGTGATTTTACTATCCTCAGTGTATTGTGTGTATGTATGGGACACTCTGTCCTTCCATCTTTGTTTGACTCTCACCCTGGTCGAGGTTCACTAAAGGTAAGAACTACTTTTCATCTTTGGATAACCTTGAGGTAGAAATAGCATAGAATAAATTCCTGTATTCCAGGAGATGCTGGACTGAGTGCTGTTCAAGGGGCTCTGGTAATGCTTCAAATTTTGTACTTATAGGCCATTAAACACAGTGAACAAATATTACTATCATGGTACTTCCATAATACTTGGCTGTTGGTTGGCTTCCTACCTTCATCTCACTGATCCCCTTCTTTTGTCTGCCCCCTTAGATTTTTATTAACAACGAGTGGCAGAACTCAGAGAGCGGGAGAGCGTTTCCTGTCTATAATCCAGCCACAGGAGAGCAGGTGTGTGAAGTTCAAGAAGCAGACAAGGTATGTCCTTTTTTAGCAAAATGTTGAAGTAATTGCCTTCAGACAATGAAACACTAAGCTTATGCTCTCCAGACACCAGCACTGACATTTGTTCATCACCTTTTTCCTGAAAGCAGGTGGTTCTTTATTTGGAACGTGATCTCTCCTGAGTTGTGCCTCTCTCTCTAACAGGCAGACATAGACAAAGCGGTGCAGGCAGCCCGCCTGGCTTTCTCTCTTGGTTCTGTGTGGAGGAGGATGGATGCTTCTGAAAGAGGCCGTCTGTTGGATAAGCTTGCGGACTTGGTGGAACGAGATAGGGCAGTTCTTGCAGTAAGTAGCCTCCAAAAAACATTGTCTTTACTCCAAATTTACCATTCCACTGAAATGCAGATTCCTCAGTCTTTCTGAAGCCCACCTGTGGAAAAAGCTGAGGAGTCCATAATACAGAAAAAATGAGAGGGGTAGGCTTTGGCATCAGATGGGCAAATGCAGGACCAGTGAGTGTCTCTTCTTTTTTTTTTTTTTTCCCAATTTATTTATTTTCAGAAAAACAGTATTCATTATTTTTTCACCACACCCAGTGCTCCATGCAAGCTGTGCCCTCTATAATACCCACCACCTTGTACCCCAACCTCCCACCCCCCCGAGTGTCTCTTCTTATTGAATTTTGAAGAACAAAACCATAGCTTCCCATGACTGTTAAGGACCTCTCTGCCTTCTTTTCCAACTGTATCCCACCCTCGACAAACAACACAAAACAAAAATGGTTCAGCAACAGGAGAGTCACCAGGAAGCCTGTGGAAAAGCAACCCCAGATGATTCTTTTAAGAATCAAATAGGATTTTTTTTTTTTTAAACCTCCCCAGAGTTAACCTCTCCTGACTAAAGAGAGTCCTTCAGAAGCACAGGGCCTTTTTTTTTTTTTTTTTTTTTTTGAAAGCTGTGACAAGTAGATTTATCCTTAATTTGCTCTACAGATATTTTAAGTTTTTTTTTCAATTTATTTATTTTCAGAAAAACAGTATTCATTATTTTTTCCACACCCAGTGCTCCATGCAAGCCGTGCCCTCTATAATACCCACCACCTTGTACCCCAACCTCCCACCCCCCCCCCCGCCACTTCAAACCCCTCAGAGGGCCTTTTAAACATGTCTGGTTCCTTTGTTCTGCCACATTCTAGAACTGGTAAAAAGGAGAGATAGCCAGGGACAGTAACATTCTTTCACTAATGCAATTTCTCACCTAAAGAAGTTTCTCTCACCTAGTGGTTACTGTGTTTATTTTTGCTCTTTTTAAAATAAAACTCAATTTCTTAGAGAATATAAAGTTCTGGGAAACCAGAACCATTTGGGAAAGTCCGTGTCATATATCAGAAATCTCGAACTCGATCACCTGCAGGTGATCCATTAACATGAGGACGTAGACATTCAAACCACAAACACTGCATCATCCACTCTGCCCAGGGAAGCAGGGTACAACTGGGCTTGCTCTGGGGGAGGGGAGCACAACGGTCCTTCCTTCATGTCCCTTCCATCTTGGCTCTTTCCTCTAACCATCCCCCTTGGGTCCCGTCAGGGATCTGTCCATAGGATGGGAACACAAATGAATCCTGGAACTCTGACTGTATATAACATTTACTTTTCTATAAAAACATTTTCTAATATGGTACTTCAAGGAAAACTGTTTCAATGAGGTGTTTCTGCATTTTGTGAAAAAGGCGTTCCATGGTAAAGTAACTCCTTCTTAGATATTCCCAAGACACTGAGTATATGAGAGACCCTGGAAAGCCCTGCTCACTGTTCTTCACACGTACACTTAAGACTCAACACTATTATTCTGGATAATCTGTCAATATTGTGAAAAACTGAATTCTTCAGAACACTTGGGAAGGAATGGTGGTAAAGATGCTTATCTTTTTACTGGATTATAATTTCTTCGTGCGAGTAAAAACTGTATTTTACTTCTTTTTTTATAAGCCCAGCACAGTTGCTCGCATGTAAATCATTGGGGGGAGGGCAGCACATTGATGGTTTGTAAGTATCTGTTTAACTGAGTGAAATCTACCCAATATTTACAAATTCCACTAATAGTATGTACCTAATAGTATCTACTAGGTAATGATATAGTTCATTTCTGCAGTTACATTTTCATGTCATGAAATTCAAGTGCAGCCCTTTTTCTGACGTTCTGTCTCACTGATCAATTCCTTTTTGCCCTTATACCTAAATGAGATTTCTCTTTTTAAACACTCCAGAACCATGGGAGGAGTAAGTTTTAATAAGAAATAGCCTCTGAAATATAGGGAAGTCCCTGACCAGAGAGCAAAGTTAATACCTCATCCAAGTACACATAATTAATTGAAAATAAACAAGTGAATTTGGCTGGTGTCAGCAGCTCACTGGGACGATATAGGTGGCCCAGATTCTGGTTATTGACTGTTTCACTCAGTGCTGTGTAGACCTTGGCCGTGTGCTGGCTGCATGGAGAATGTAGTGCCCATCTCATGAGTGTATACATGTCCTAAAAAGTACACGGAGATAATTTGATTCCCCTTAATAAAGAGGAACCAATATACAGTGATAAGTAATGTGATCTCTTAAAATGATTCCCATCTTCTACACATAGTAACTGGGTAAATTTCATTGTAAGTAATTGTATTTTTATGTCATCAAATGGAAAATATTTCCATTTTACTTTTGTCAGCACTCGAGTCATTCTCACTCCAGGGTGTTGTAAAAAGGGGTTACAGAGAAGGACGGCAGATTATAAACATATGTATTTGCTTATTTAATTTGTTAAACTTGTAACGCCTTTGATATTTCTCAAGTTGAAATACTCTTTTCTCATTTCAGTGTGTCCATTTGGATTTTGTAGTTGTTTCTACAGATTTAAGCAGTTTAGGAATATGTCATTCAAACAGTAACATTTATAATCTACAACTGCTTACCATGTCTATTTTTATTAAATGGACCAGATACTTCCCTATTAATAGGTAATGGTTGTTAACATAAATATTTACAAAAAACCAGCCCTGAAGTTGTTAAAGTGTGAGCTTCCCTGGAGGAGATCTTGTTTATTTGATGGTAATAAATAAACTCGCTGTGCACTGTGGATATTCCATTTCTCAGCAGGGATCTTGGCAGCGGTGGAAAACGTTTTATATTCTCATCAGTTGTGTAAAAGCCATGTCCCCACTTCTCTTTATGGATTCAGATTACTGGTGTAGACTCTAAAAAGTCCCCACGCAGCTCCGATCATTAAATAACAGACTCTGGTTTGACAGGCAGAATATTCTCTATCAACAGTTGAAGAAATGTTGTGTTTATGTATTATTGGGATAGTGGTTCCTGGAGCGACCAGGCATGAGAACATGTGCATGCATATTCATTGTGGTTTTTACTAGAAGTTAAATTATACTAGCGGTGCTAAAAATCTATTTATTTGGGAAGTCAGGGTTGGCCACATATACAACATTATTCATATTCATATCTTCTCTCTTCCTTTTTTTCTTCTGCTCCAGAAATTATTTAGTGTATCACTAGAAAACTGTCTCCATTTCTTTTCCTACAGACCATGGAATCCCTAAATGGTGGCAAACCGTTCCTGCAAGCTTTTTATGTGGATTTGCAGGGGGTCATCAAAACCCTTCGGTATTACGCAGGCTGGGCTGATAAAATTCACGGGATGACCATTCCTGTAGGTATGTGAAATCTGAGTACATTGAAAAGGAAACATGAGGCTTCACCAGAAATACACTTTCACCATCAAACACAAACAGCTGTCCCATAGCAGGTAGGGCACACTCACAGCAGCTTGAACTGAAGAACCGAACAGACACATCACTAACTCTGCCAGCATCCCTGTTCCTGTGTGTGGACAGTCTACGCATAAGTGCAGTGGCAAGCCGCTCCCACGCACCCGGCACTCAGCTAAGGTGCAGGTGGACGTGGCGGTCACAATGTTGGGTGCTGGGGGTGCAGCGAGGGGTGTCGGACATGGGGAAGTCAGGGACAGTTCCACGAAAATTAAGACTTGGTCCTTTCCCTCTTGAAATGTGAAATCTATGGGTTTGGAAGAAAGTACTCTAAAATGTTAACAACAGTCTCTTAGGGGTGAGATGGTGGATAATTTATTTCTCTTTTTTTATACTTGTCTGTATTTTCTATAATGAGAATGAATTCCTTTCACAATCTGTAACCATTCTTTCTTTTAAGATCCAGGTTAGGAGCTAAAGCCCACAGCAGAAACAAAGACGTCTATGGGAGAGTGACTGAGCTGCCGGGTCGTGTGGCTTGGTCTGCAGTGCTGTAGTCCTCTAAAGGGGAAGGGAGGTGTCCAGACTGAGTTCATCAGTGGACAGGGTCCGGCCCACGCAGCGGGTGCCAGTGACAGCTAATACCAGGCTGAGATCTTAGCAATGCCAAGGGGAAGGTAGTCTTATTAGCATCCTCACTGACAGAGGAAGAAACCGAGGCCTAGTGAAGATAAGCAATTTTCCTGACTCGCCGGCAAGTTAAGTTGTAGAGCTGAAATTCTGACATTAGGGTCTGGCGAATCACTTCGCTTGATGGTCATGTTAGATTCTGGGAAGAAGATACCATGAGAGGAAAGGGAGCAGCTGAAGTAGATAGGAAGATGCCAGTAGCCGCAAACACACGTAAGGAAAGGAAACAAGTATTCCTGGTGTGGCTCCTGGGGACAGCTAAGTGCTTAGCCAGGCACTCTACCTTTGTGCTCTGGAAAACAGCCCGATTTCCACGTCTACAGTCGGAGGTGTGCAAAGTAGGGCTGGGCCTTCCTAGGCAAAGTGTTGCTTGGCCAGAAAAAGGGGAGGCTGGCTGGCCGTGTGGATGGAGGGCTTGGAGCGGTGCTTCTCAAACTTTGGTGTATGTATGTATTGCTTGGGACCTTCCCCAAGCACAGTTTCTGCTGCAAGAGATCTGGGCTGGGGCCTGAGATTCCGCTGCTCACCAGCGGCCTGTGGCTGCCTGGGTGGGGCTTTTTGGCCTTGAGCAGCGAGGAGAGGATCCAGACACCAGCACCAGGCAAAGGGCTACTATGACCCTTCACTCAGGCATGGGGTGAGACGGGAAGTCGCCGTGAGCATGGAGAGGGGACAAAGGTGAGACTGCAAAGGTCTATTTTAAAATTACCTCCATGAATGGTGGCAGCCCAGGGAATGTTAGTCGTTAGAAAATGGGTTTGCTGTCCTAGGCGCTCTTCCTTGCCATGCCGAGGTTTTCCTTGTTCGGCACACTCGGGTTGGAGAAGGTTGCTCCTCAGGAATGTCAGGCTCTCCATGCAGTCCTGGCTCTGAGTATTTTACAGAACCCCTGCTCTCTAACCCCCCGGGCTGTGGATTTAGGAATGGCCAGAGTGGAGCAGGGTTACTGAGCAAGCCTGTTGGGGGGCCTGAGAACGAAAAGCTTTGTTAAAAACAGAACACATGCCAGCCTTTTTAGGTTGTTCTCTCCTGGGTCAATGCAGAAAGGTAAATAAACAAGACCGAGACCAAAGGCCCTTGGTTTTTTGTTCTCCGTACCTCCCCCCACCAATTCACTACTAAAACAAAATTTGTTTGGGGCATTTAAATATCTTTTATGATTTACAAACATCTTAAGAAGTAAGGTGAGACAGAAGGCTGAACACATACATCTCTCTTTGGCCTAACAATGTCTTGGTGTTTTTTGCTTTCTTAGAAAACACTCTTGTTAGGTAAAGATTTCCTAGAGTCTCTGATGCTTGATGCTTTATTTTACTTTATGTGGCAAGAGGTGTTTGGTGCATAGGCATCACTGCTTTCATCTGATACTCTTTGGAGATCATAAGGACATTGATGTAGGAGTTAGAAATACAGGACTTCGAAAAGGCTGTCATAGTACGTTTACACACAAAATGGTGTTCAGCCCATGAAGGAGAAAAGGGAGGCATTCTCTTAAACCCTAACTCACGTTTAGTTTCCCTAATTTTTCTTAACGTGCATTTAGAGGGATACCAGGTGAGGGAGGCTCCAGAGAGTCAGGAGGCTAGTGGGGATTTGAGATGGAAGAGATCTCGCTGCAGTGCCTCCCGAAGATGAGGGAAGGCTGGAGGCAGACGTGAACTTGGCCGCTCTGCTCTCTGTTCCAGGTGTAGGTACAGCGGCTCTCGACTGTAGGCTGCTAAGAATTCAGCTCCTCTGCCCCTCCAGCTAGCTCAGGGCTTAGGGAATCTAGCTGGACTGAACCGGGGGAAGGGAAGATACAGGAAAGCCAGGGAAGGAGGGCAGTTATTAGTCACTTACTTATTCTCAAAAGTGTTTAATCAGTCCATTCGCGTTTGTCCTTTGTAACTCCGTAACTTAACATGAGCTTCATTTTGTCCCTGCATTCTTTGCTTTTCCCACCGAAACAGGAATATAGGAAGGTTATTAGTCTTTAACCTTGCTGTCTTTATTGTGTTACATACATTTCTTTGTGAAATACCCTGGTTTTACATTTGGAATTATAATACAAAGGAATAATGTAGTTTATATCTGCACAGTACTTGATTGTGTAAAATGTTCTTTTACACACAGGACCTGTGCGATTCTGAGTGTGATCCTGTGAAGCAGGTTGGGTTTTAAAAGGTATTGTACCCATTTTACAGATAGGAAAATGAGAGAGCAAGAGTTTAGTGTCTTGAACAAGGTGACATGGCCAGTAAGTGGCAGGCCTGAGATTCAAGCCCAAGTCTCTTTCTGCCTAAGCCATTGTAGACCCTCTTCTTATGGAGATTTGGTCCAGCAGGACAGGAAGATGAAGAGGCCAGTTACCCTGGTGAAATCTTTAATCCTCTGCAGATTTTTAGATTAATAGACTTTTGATTCTTATTATTCAGGGTAGTTATGTTCTGTAAAGTTGGCTTGGACACTGAATCAGCAAATACCAAACTGTTGCTTCCAGAGGAAATATGAGGATGAAAAGCACAGTTCTCTTTGGTCACCCATAAAAAAGTAAACCAGAAAGGTTTTTTTTTGTTGTTTTTGTTTGGAGTTTTTTTGTTTTTGTTTTGCAAAATATAAGATTACTTTGTTTTCATTGAAGGACATCCTATGGTTCATCCAGCCTAGTATCTCTGACACTGAAGGACAAGACCCAAAGACAGTAGGAAGAATTATGCTATTGTCACTTTCACTCCTTCCCATTTAGTGAGGCAGGGTGATCTGCCCTGTAATGGAAGAACTCTTCCTTCCATCTCTTCTCCCAGGCACCAACTTAAGCTTCTCAGTCATTCACTCTTTCCTTCATGCATTCATTCACTCGACGGGTTTTTTGTTTTGTTGTGTTTTGTTTGTTTTTGAGCACCTGCTATGTTTCCTGGCCATGTTAAGTGCTGGATATACAAAGGTGAAGAAGTAAGATGGTCAAAGAACAGTAAAGAAAACAAGGTAGACAATTTTTGCAATTGCAGTTGCAGTATAGTGTGGCTTATTCAGCTGTAGAAGCATGAAGTCTGATGGGATGCCGCAGGAGAGGGATCACTGGGTCTTAAGGCTTCCTGGAGCAGGCAGGGGGATGTACAGCATGAGCCCTGAAGGGCAGCTCAGTGAAGAAGGGAGGTTGCACCGTCACGGGTGGGGACAGTAGCCTATGCAGAGCGTGGAGGGAGGACAGTACTGTGTGACAGTGGGTCTGACCGGACAGCCAGGTGGGAAAGATGGTGGGGCTCAGGGTAAATCATGCTACCTACAAGCTGTATTCCAAAGTGGTAGTGAGTCACTGAAGTCTTTTAAATAAACAAATGCCTTGGTTGATCAAAGCTGCATTTTACAGAAAGCACTTTGATTCACAGGATGCCTGGGTGGCTCAGCTGCTTAAGCTGCTGCCTTCTGCTCGGGTCATGATCCCAGAGTCCTGGGATCGAGTCCCACATCGAGCTCCTTGCTCAGCGGGGAGCCTGCTTCTGCCTCTGCCTGCTACTCTGCCTGTTTGTGCACTCTCTCTCTCTCTGACAATTAAATAAAATCTTAAAAAAAAAAAAAAAGAAAGCACTTTGATTCTATAATCAGTTGTTAGAGCAAGGACGTGCTTCTTTCCCCTCTGGTTGAACCGTAGCCTCCCTTTATATTTATATTTGAGAAGAAGAGAAACAGGTTACAGCATGAGCACTTTGAGCCTTCTACTAGAGAGCTGCTTCTCCCTCTGAATTGAGAACTTCTCCCAGCCCTCCCCACTCCCTCTCCTGCAAGGCCCACAGTGGGGCACTGTCATGGAGTTATGCAGTATTGGTGTGATTCACAAGGGTTTTCAGTGTTGTTCTCTTGACAACACGGGTTTTTATTTCCTGCCATGCTATTCAGGGGAGCTGTTCTTCCTGAGCATAAATCCTAAGCTTTGACCCTTTTACTACGGCACCTCCTAATTATGCTGATAAATAATAACCATTACTGTGATTTATTGATCACTTTGTGCCCATTAAATTATCTCTAATCTCATAGCAGCCCTGCAGGGGGAATATTATTTTCCCCATTTTGATTGTTTTTAATCTATATCAAAATCTTCTGCCACTTTTCACGTCCACAGACTCCTTGTGACAGAGGAAGGATCCAAGCTTGTTTTCAGCTTACTGAGGGAGAAATGGAGGTTAATTGATTTCCTTGACTTAAGATTTTTCTATGTAACAAGTGATTCTATTGATTGTGTGATATATAAGCAGGGAAAATATCCATGCTTTAAGCCGAATTCTGACATGAAAATGGCTTTATGATACATTAGCATATAGCAAAGGCTAAACAATCTACCCATGTCATATGTAATTATTTTTCCACTATACCCCCTTTCACATTTACCTTTTGAACTAAAGAGCAAGCTAAAAACATGCAGACATTGGCTCAAATCACAAGGCATTGCCTTCCAGAGCTCAGTCTAGCTTAGTGTTGTTGACAGAGGGTGGGCATGGTGAGGTCTTCTGTTCACTCAGACCGAGAGTGAGGAGCTGTTTGCTTGACCTGGATCCTTTGTAGGACCTGAATTGCTGGTGACAGGAGGTTGTGAAGCCTGCTTCACACCTCTTTGAGAAGTTAGGATGAAGGAAGACCTGAGGGGTCTCAAGGCCAGTCCACTCATTTTTCAGACAAGGAATCTGAGGTGGAGAAGTCACTTTTTTTCCCAAGCACACGTGCTAGAGCAGTGGTGAAGCTAGGAGGTCTTCTTGACTCAGGACCATGTACCTCACCTCTGGGAAGCTACTAGCAGAGTCCGGGGAGGAACAGCATTAGCACACATCAAGTCTCAGTGTTTGCATAGGCATGTAAGAGTTTATCATTACAGCTGTCAGTGTTCAGTGAGGTCTGCTCAGTGTCGGAATACATAGGTATTTGCTAGGGGACATAATGGAATAGCTCAGTATAGCTGGTCTAATTGTTGAACACTGGGGTCATCACAAGGGTTACTAACTCCTCAAAACACAGCCTAGAGATTCCCTTCACTGAATTGTGTTACAGATTTTTATGCTACTTAATAAACTCACTTTTAGTGAGTATATAAAACTTGCTGTAGTTCTTGAAATACGCTTAGTATTATAATTGGAAGCTATTTCTGGAGGTCCATGTTAGACAAATTTCCCCTCAATTTCTGGCACATTACAGATTTTTCTGATTTTATTGACATATTGTCTAAACATACTCAAGTTCATGTAGAGACTTGAACTTGGTATTGGCTGGTATTCTTATGAGAATAAAAATTCTGTAAAAAAAAAAAAAAGAAGTGTTCCAAGCAATGATAAAATCTGCCTTAAGAAGCAAGGATAATGCTGAAGGAATAATTCAAATAATGTAGTTGTTCTATTAAGTAACTGCTGTCTCTCCTGTGTAGTTTGACAGGTTCCCATCAATAACATAGAACAGTGGCTTGATACGTCCCAGATACAGAAAAGGGTTACTCTGTTACTCGTTTCTAGGGGATAAGACTTTTCTTAATATAATTCTAGAAATGGCTCAATAAAATTTGATCCAGAGGTCAACCAGATTCATGGTATAATCATGTATTTAATTGTAAGATTTTTTTATATTCTTCATGAGTTGTAAAAATTCAAATGTAAAAGACATCAGAGCAGTTGGATCTGGGTAGATCTAAAACTCCTTTCAAGAGCAGTATCTTTTGCCCTGTATTTTTTTTTTTTTGAGTGAAAAAGAAAAGAGGCTGAGAGATAAAATTCCCACAGGTGTGATTTTGTATTTCTGCTTTGGTATCTTACCTTTTATTTAGTTTTCTCCACCATAGTTATGATCTAACTTTTTGGCTCAGAATTTGGAATCCAGAACATTTTTCTGGTATTCTCCTCAAATACAGTCCTTTCTTGCTGAGTCTGAACTTTCCCTGTAATATTTCTTATTTCCTAAGAAGCACTAAGATCAGCATAACCTTAAAACAGAGTATCTGACTTTGGGTGGAGATTTTTTCCTTTTTCCTTTTTCTTTCTTTTTTTTCTTCTTGGGGGTTAGTGGTGCAGAGGGAGAGAGAGGACATTAAGCATGCTCCATGCCCAGCATGGAGCCCAACACAGGGCTCAGTCTCACAACCTTGAGATCATGACCTGAGCCGAAATCAGGAGTCAGATGCTGAGCTGACTGAGATACCCAGGGTCCCCAAGATTTTTTTTCTATATCTGGCTGAAGCCCTCTATAGCACAATGCTAGAGAAATGAAGGGAATACCTTTTAAGTCATCTTGACATATATACATAGAATTATTTTTTTTTTAATTTTTTTTATTTTTTATAAACATATATTTTTATCCCCAGGGGTACAGGTCTGTGAATCGCCAGATTTACACACTTCACAGCACTCACCAAAGCACATACCCTGCCCAATGTCCATAACCCCACCCCCCTTCTCCCAACCCCCTGCCCCCCAGCAACCCTCAGTTTGTTTTGTGAGATTAAGAGTCACTTATGGTTTGTCTCCCTCCCAATCCCATCTTGTTTCATTTATTCTTCTCCTACCCACTTAAGCCCCCATGTTGCATCACCACTTCCTCATATCAGGGAGATCATATGATAGTTGTCTTTCTCCGCTTGACTTATTTCGCTGAGCATGATATGCTCTAGTTCCATCCATGTTGTCACAAATGGCAAGATTTCATTTCTTTTGATGGCTGCATAGTATTCCATTGTGTATATATACCACATCTTCTTTATCCATTCATCTGTTGATGGACATCTAGGTTCTTTCCATAGTTTGGCTATTGTGGACATTACTGCTATAAACTTTCGGGTGCACGTGCCCCTTTGGATCACTACGTTTGAATCTTTAGGGTAAATACCCAGTAGTGCAATTGCTGGGTCATAGGGCAGTTCTATTTTCAACATTTTGAGGAACCTCCATGCTGTTTTCCAGAGTGGTTGCACCAGCTTGCATTCCCACCAACAGTGTAGGAGGGTTCCCCTTTCTCCTCATCCTCGCCAGCATCTGTCATTTCCTGACTTGTTGATTTTAGCCATTCTGACTGGTGTGAGGTGATATCTCATTGTGGTTTTGATTTTATACATAGAATTATTAACATAAAAGGTGTGAAAATTGGCTGTAAGTTTCACTTAGGCAGAGAAGAGTGCTCATTATATAGCATCTAGGTATATAAGAGAGAGAGAAGGAACTCTCTGTTACCCCTTGGGGTTGACTCTGCTTCCATGAAGAGGAGAGAAGCCCTCAGTTCCAGGTGCCCCGTCTGAGGGGAGGAGGTGTTGCTCTGCAGTGTTCCCTTCATTTCTTAGATACTGAAGTTTATGTGAGTTCTCTGTGTCCACACAACAGATCCTCAAACAATTATCTTCACTCTTCACAAAACAGTTAACACTTTTCCCTTCCTTGGCACTCTTAGACATCATACTCTGATTCTGTGGTTTGTGATATCCACCCAGATCCAACCCTCTATTCCCAGAAGAGTCTTCAGTAATATTTCGAAGGGCAGAGAACTTGAAGTCTGATGACCCAGATTCAAGTCCAGAAGCCACAATTTAACCAGGTTAGATCACTCTAGACTTAACCTTTCTGTGCCATTTTTTTCTCTACTTACAAAATACTGATAATAACTGTTGCCTGATTTTTTTTAATAGAGTTGTTTTGAGCATGAAATAAGAATGTAAAAATCATTTGTTAAGCTCTATGGAAAGACACATTTTTGTTCTTTTTTAGTATTTGTAAAATATTTAAAAGGTTCATCAGATTCTCCTACACTTACACTCTTTTGGGACACATCAGTAGAGTCATCAGAGAGGCAGACAGTAAAATAAACAGACAGGAAGTCAGCAGCTGTAAAGCTGCTTTAGGTTCTCATGATACCCAGGGACCCTCTTTGTTCTTTCGGTTCCTCTGCATCTCACTACTTGGAGTGTGGTCCCTAGATCAGAAGCACCATGTCGCCTGGGAGCATGAAAAAATGCAGACTCTCAGATCCTGCCTCAGACTCACTGGTTCCAAAACCTTCATTTTAACAAGCCCTCCCGGTGTTTCATATTCATATTTCAATTTGAGAAGCACAGTACACTGTCCACTTGACACTGGAGCATGCTAGATTATTCTACACTGTAAATAGTGAACATTCTTCATTTTGATTATTAGGCTTGAAGAAAATATTGTTAGCTCATAAAACTGCTTGTTCCATAGAGTTTTTTTTAAGGTGAGGCTAACAAGTAGCTCTTTATGTATTTCTAAAAGATGATTTAACAAATTGTTAAGTAACAGAGAAAGTGATGTAGAAAGTGATGTATTTGGATGTGGTGAACATGATGAAGGTGTCTCTTGAGTGATTGGCATTTGGGTAACGTTAGTGGGGCAGCTGGATGGGATTCAGGGTAGGGTCAGCGTAGCTTGAAGGACCTCTGTGGTGCCATTAGCCCTAGCCACGGCTATAGTTCTCATCTTTTTATGCCATAGAAGGCATAGCTCTCATCTTTGCCCGGCACCCCTGGTCAGACTTGGGGTGTCCAGGATCATGTTCCACTAACCAGATGAGAATACAGACTGAGCTCAAGCCCCTTTATTTCTTTCTCACAGCATTCTTTGGGGGAAGTGTTCAAGCACCAAAGTATCCTTTATTTCTTTATTTCCCACTTAGAGGAGCTGTAGAGATAGAAGGTTCTTCAGTCTGTTCTTTTTGACAGGCTTTAGCTAAGTGTCAGATCTGTGGACAGTTCATCCAAGGAAGTGCTCATTCCCCATAACTCTGTTTCTCTTGGGACACAATTATAGAGTCAGTTCCGTTCCTTATGAGGTCAGCCTCATAAGATGTTGCCTACATTTTGTTTCTCTTTCATTTCTTCAGGAACCTATAAAATTATATATGTAATACAACTAAGTTCTTGAGCCATTAGAACAGAGGGGGACACGCTTCATTGGAACTGCTCCAGCTTCCCACATGTGCTGCCACAGTAAACTCCCGCGGTCTTCTTCAGTTCAGATCCCCATCCTTTTCTCAGCCCCTTTGCACCCCTTCTTGACAAGATACTCTGATTCTGTCGTCTGTGATGATGCACCCGTAGCCGACACCTTAGCTCAGTTACAGTCGAGTTGGGAAGGATTTCTGTGCAAATGATACCATCTAGCCTTGTGATCAGGGTTACTGCTCCTTATGAAAAACCTTCCAGAAAGAAGAGCCTGACATCCCATTTATATCTTCCTCACATACACACAAAGTGAAGGAGTAAAAGGTACTGATAGTTAAAACAACAACAACAACAGCAACAACCTTTTCTGAGATTGTAAGTTGAAAAAAGAGAGGAATCTGTACTTTTGTAAAGAATGGTATCTATGAAAAGTCTTTAGTTGTCTGCATACAAAGCTAAGAGAGTTAATTTCATTTTTGAATATTACTCAGACTTCTCATTGTCGTCCTATGGACAGTTTCCACATCTGGGCTACTTTTGTTTTAATGGGGATATATGCTAAAATAATTTCCTTCCTACAGTTGTTTAATGCTACCTGTTTCCTAATTTCTTTCATTTAAAGCATTGTCATAAAACAAAATTTGGAGATGAGCAGCCAAATTAGGAAAAAACTTTGCATATACACATGACAAAGACCTATCCTTACTGTATATGCATAGAGTTCTTCAAATGACTAAAAAGTTGAATAACCCAGTAGAAAAAGAGCAAAAGATATGAATCTGAATAAAACAATTGAAAATAGCCAGTAAACATGAGAAGATATTCATGCCATATAACATGAAACACAAATCACCTGTCAGGTTGACTGAACTTAAAATTAAAACATTTCCACCTGTCAGGTTGATTGAACGTAAAATGTTTGAAAAGCCCCAGTGTTAAAAGATGGGAGAAAGAATACTATGTTGTCGTTAGAATTATAAATTGTGTAAATTTTTTGAAGGATGATTTGTATTTATCAGTATTTATCAAAATGTGAAATGCACTTACACTTTGATCATGAAATTCCACAGATATGCAAAAATAATGTGAAATGATCATGTCTAAAGCGCTATTTATAATTGCCTAAATGGAAGACAAACTCTCTGTCCCTCAGGATAGTTCATAGTAGTTACAAATATTTGTTAAGCCAGTGGACTAGCATTCAACAGCTTAAAAAATAAGTAAGGTATATATGAAAAAAAAGCAAGAAAAAATACAGAAGACTGAATAATATGACTACATTTACATTTTTTTTAAAGCTGGGGAGAAATAAAAGAATGCAGCATACCCTTGTGTGTGGAAAAAGAAAGTTCTTTGAAAGATGCACAGCAACAGATAGCTGTGAATTCTGGGAAGAGGTCCAGGAGAGAGAGAGAGACCTTTAGTTATTTTATAATGCCTAGATTTGAATTTAATTAAAACAGTTCTGTGTGATAAAGAGGACTGACTTCATTGTGTTGAGAGACAGTGATAAACAATCAAATCCTTTCTCTTCCCCCAACCCACACAGTCCTCCTGCCCCTACTTCATCCTCATCCTTAAGAATAATGCTCTTCAGGAGAATTAGCTAAGGGTCTTCACTTTTCCTGGGGGATAGCTTTTGAGATAGAAAACAGGTATGTGTGAAGTGGCCAGTTGGCAGTTGAGGGAAAAGCAAAGACTTTGTCCAGTACTGGCATTGTAGGGCCATATGCTAAGAACGAACCATTCTTTGGTTATGTCAATTAGCCATTTAAAATAATTCAAATAAAACATGATACAAATATTATATCATATATAGGAATATTATTCAGCCATCAAAAAGAATGAAATCTTGCCATTTGCAACAATGCAGATGGAGCTAGAAAGTATTATGCTAAGCAAAATACATCAGTCAGAGAAAGATACCATATGCTCTCACTCATATGTGGAATTTAAGAAAGAAAACATGAACATATGGGAAGGGGGGAAAGAAAAAAACGAGACAGGGAAATAAGCTATAAGTGACTCTTAATGACAGAGAACAAACTCAGGACTGATGGACGGGGTGGTGGGGGGATGGGCTAGCTGGGTAGTGGGGATTAAAGAGGACACTTGTGATCAGCACCAGGTGTTGTGCATAAGTGATGGATCACTGAATTCTACTCGAGAAATCAATATTGCGCTACATGTTAAATAACAAAGTCTAAATAAATAAAAAAATAATAGTGCTATTGACACAATCTATCACACATTGTTGATGGCTGTACAAGTTGATACAATACCTAGGGAGGTCAGGTCAAAAAGATTTATTACTATTCAATATGAACATATGCTTTCATTCAGCAATTCCACCTCAAGGAATAGATCAAAAATATATATGTACAGGTATCTAAAAATGAAATAATTCATTGCAACATTGTATTAGCAAAAGACTGGAAACAACCTATTCATTAATGATAGGCTGTTTCAATAAATAATGCATGTATAAAAAAATTAAAAAATAAAATCAGGTAAACATAATGGTATTTTCCTAAAGAAAATTTTGGTTTGAATTTCCTGGGTAATTATTCCAATTGCCTATTCCTCTTATAGAGAAAATAAGATTATTAAATAGTCCTTATTTTCATTTGAGTGGAAACTTTGGGGTTTTTGATGGAATCTTTTTTAAAGAGGACTTTTGCCTTCTTGAAAGAGTCCCAGATATGGCTCCGTTCCCCCAGTACCCAGAAAGCATGTTTTGTCACCTGGATTCAGCTATAAAAAAGATCTTACTGTATGCCTCACATTTTCTAGTTCCCTACCATGTAAAATTTACCCAGTAGCATTTACTTCGTATTTTTTTTAATACTTCAGAAAGTTATTTAAAATGTTGAGATACATTGAAGTATCATTTTAGCCCTTAACGTAAAACTTAGTATTTATGTTTTTCCAGTTCCCATCTCCCCCCTCCCATCACCTGTCCCCTGCCCCCACCTCCCCGCAAGACTGCTTCTCGTGTCATAAACTTGTCCTTCATTTCACCTTTGAGGGCCCCTCATCAGTCCTCTCGGTGTGTTCAGGAGCCGTATCTGGAGATACCCTGTGCCAAGTGATAAGCTCTTCTACCAGCTTTCCTACACGGTTCAGTAGGATGTTTTCTTAACTTTACTTCTGGTTTTTCCATCACCCCAATTCTCCCTCTACGTTTTTTTGTTCTCATCCAAATTCTCTGGTAGTGACCATGGGCATTTCTTTCAGATGGAGATTATTTTACCTTTACCAGACACGAACCCATTGGCGTGTGTGGACAGATCATCCCGGTGAGTGAATCTTCTCACGCCTCCTATTTGTTTTCATTTGAACCAGTTCTCTTAAAGATACATAAAACCTGGACCTCAGTGAGGTATGCTTTCCATTAAGGGGGGGGGAGTGGGGGACAAACTGAGCTCATGTTGTTGACGTATCTTTAACAGCCTCCCTGCAAATGCTTATTTGAACAGGTTAATAGGGTTTCGTCTCCGTTACCAGGAGTTGAGTTCTCAAGCCATGGAATTCTCATGATTAAAATAAGCAAAGCAAAGCCCAGTGTATTAATAACCTGCCCTTGGTTATGGATGTCCGTTCTGCTTATGGAAAATTAATGCTTTGTTATATTTGCTTGTTTATTTTTTAGAACTATGACTCACCATCTTTCCAGGCATATTGTTTTATATGGTCTTTTAATCCCATTCTTTCCCACTGTTTCTTTTCACAAGAATCTAGATAGAAGACTCTACAGAAGACACAGCAGTACAATTAACGTCACGGTCATAATTGAAACCATGCCGGGCTGTTGTATGTCTTGTAAAGGGAAATAGATGTAGTGCTTAGTGTTTGGATTGGAACATTAAACATTGTCTTTTTTTCCCCTCTCTCTCTCATACACAGCCTTGGCACTGTATAAAACATCATCGAATCTTCCAACAGTACTAGCTAATCATTCTGGCAGGGATTTCGGGGGAGGCTCAAATTCAACTCTTAAACAGTAGAGACAAGAAGTATTCTCTTTCCAAAATATAGGAGGAAGTCATCTTTGGCTTTGGGGGCGGAAGGGGTGGATACAAAGATTTTTGAGAGGTATTAGTATTTTTTTAAGTGATCAACGAGCTGTAGGTTTCTGTGAAATTTACTAGAGAATGAGACAGAAAATGAGAGGTTGGGTTAAGTTCTGCTGCTCCTAACCCACCTAGGAAAATCTGCCGTGGATCAGGCCCCGGGTGAGGTCTGTCCCCTTCACTGCGGGAACTCAACCCTCCTCTTCTTGCCCTTCCCCGGAGGCAAGCTTGGAGCTCCAGCTTTCACCGACAGGACAAGAGCCACTTGTCAGCCAGCTCCGGCTCAATTACCGCACTCCAAGATTTATATACTGTAGATGGAATTAAAACATCACTGTGGACTCCCAAGTTTATAAACAACCAAGGGGAAAAGAAATTGGGTGTTTGGTGAAGGCAAGACACTTGTATATTTTTGCAAGCTTGCCAGGGCCAGTAAGAATCTTTCACGGGTGGCCGCTGAGATGCTTCAGGCAGAAACACATTGGGTCAAGGGCTGGAGCCAGGGGACCCGGATTTCTGCTTTCTTTCTTAATGAAATTATCAATGACACCTGATGGTACTCAGATTCATCCCTGTGCTTATGTGACAATACGAGCCCAACATCCTTTTCAGAATCAGTTGAAACCATCTTAGGCCTTGAATTCAGATACTCCCCAATATTTCTCAGCATCCCATGTGTTTATTTTGCAATGGAAAGGAGACAAGTGAACAGTTTTGCATACTCATCAGTCGAAGTGGTTTCTTTGTCGTCATCGTGTGATTTGTGACCGTCCGTGCATATGAAGGAAAGGGATTTCCTCCCAGTACACATGGACTTAACATCCAGAGTCTTCTCCAGCTTGTCCACACTGAAGAGTTCTCTCCAGCCTGTCTGCAGTTCCTGGTGTAAAAACACAAATGCAAGAACAAGTTTTCATGCCCAAGAACTTCCTGGAACCAAAGTCTAGTTTTAAAAACAAAGAAAATGACAACAGTGAAAAACCCAACCAAAACAAAGCAAAAAACAGAGACTCCCTTTTCACCCGGAGATTTCTTTTGGTGGGTCACTGGGATACAGTAATTTGCTGAACCGAGAGAAAAGGCGAGATTTTCAAGGCCAGTCCCGTTCTCTTCTTCATGAAGGAATTAAAATCTCCAAACATCTATGCTCTGTGGTGGGACAAGATTTATGTTGAGGAGTCATCTGAGGAATCCGAGCAGTCCCAGCTTGAAAACAAAGTGGTAGAGGAATATTTTTTCATTTATCAACCTTGAGTTTTTTCCTTTCAGTGGAACTTCCCCCTGCTGATGTTTGCTTGGAAAATTGCTCCGGCTCTTTGCTGTGGCAATACAGTAGTTATTAAGCCTGCAGAACAAACGCCGCTCAGCGCGCTCTACATGGGAGCCCTCATCAAGGAGGTAAGGGAAACCACCTCTAGGAGTGACTCCCACTCCCCTTGTGGCTGGGGCCTACTGGGGCATATCCGATTTAATGTGCTTCATCAGCTTTCACAAGCCACATTTCCTCCAATTCTGTTTTGTTAGGCTGGCTTTCCGCCGGGAGTCATCAATATTTTGCCAGGATACGGGCCAACGGCTGGGGCAGCAATAGCATCTCACGTTGGCATAGACAAGATTGCGTTCACAGGGTCAACGGAGGTAGGTACCCAAGAAGCCGTGGGGGGAGGAACGGTCCTGCGAGTGAGTAGAGGGTTGGAAAGAAAGCAGGATGTGTTATCGCTAGAGGCGGGACACTGAAAGAGAAATGAGTGCCAGGCCCTCAGAGGGGGCGGCATGGGTGCCGTAGCTCGAACCCTCGTGACAGTGGAAGTCAAGTTGTGCGTTGTCCAGTCAGTGGTGCGGGTCTCGGAGTGTTTATCGTGATGCCATCTGTGGAAAACCTATCCCCGGGGGGAAAAAAAAGACCAAAAAACCCCACCCTATTATGTTTCGAAATAAAAGGAACACTTCCCAGAGGCAAAAAAACAAACAAACAAAATCAGTCCCAGAAGCTGGGGTTCAAAACACTTTTCTGAGTCAAGGACATTAATGGCAGAAGCAGGTTAAGAAGCTGGAAATCCAGACTCCTCTGTAGTGGAGATGAAAATGGAAACACAGCTCTCTCTCCTCACTCTTCCACCAGATCCTGTGGATGCAGCTGGCATCTAACTATGCCCTTGAGCTTTAAGGGATGAGAAAGAGCGGGGGTCAGCAGACTTCTCCGGGCAAGGCCGGAGCGTAAATGTTGGAGACCTTGCAGTCCTCTCATTTCTGCTGCGACTACTCCGCTCTGCCCTCGTGAACTAGGAGGCCGCGGCCTGGGGGAAGGTGCTAGCGGAGCCTGGCCACAGGCCCATCGGACTTTGTTTATAGATACTGAAATTTGAATTTCACATAATTTTTTTCACATCCCCAAATATTCATCATCTTTTGATTCTCCTGCCCCCCACCATCATTTAAAAACACAATAACAGTTTTTAGTTTGCAGGACATAGTAAGATAGACAGTAAGCCAAATTTGGCTCATGGGCCATTGTTTATTGACCCTTGATAAAAAATTGTAAGTCCGCTTAAAAAGATGTATTCTGAAAGGCTACTCTAAATGTCTTGGATTCAAGTAACAGAGATGATAAAAAGGTCTGATTCATTTTTTCAAGTAGAACTTCACAGATGACCTCCCTGTTGAACAAAGGATGTTTGCACATCTAGAACAGAGCTGCATCCCAGAAATACAATGAGCAACACTTATAACTTAAAATTCGCTATTAGCTCCATTTAAAAAGTTTCAAAACAAGTGGAAGTAATTTTAACAATGTCTGTTATTTAATCCAGTATTTCCAAAATAATATTTCAACTCAGGATCAATGGAACAAGTCATTGTCCCAGAATTGTACATTCTCTTTTCAATACAAAGTCTTTGAAATCTGGCATGTAGTTTGCATTTGCAGCACATGTCCATGCAGTTCAGCCCCTTTGTAAGTCTCTGTAGCCTCCCAGAGGCTAGGGACTCCCACACCCAACCACTTGGGCTAGAAGGGCTTGACTATATCAGTGGATACAATTAATGATACTTAAATTGACTCATGTTAAAAAGTTTGATAAGAGATTGGTTAATAAACCCGAGTGTTAATTTATAGTTAGAGATTCTTGAGTTTTATGTTCGTAAAGAGTTAATCTTGTTTCCAAACCTCTTATTCTAGTTGTACTTGTTACAGTAATTTGCAGTTTTAATGAAATATATAAACCAAAACATGGGTGTGAAAGGAAATTATAGCTCCTATTTAAACTGAGTCCGGTGCTTTGAAAAGATTTGCTAAGGGCTAGATGCCTAAAAAACTGCAATCAACAAGGAGTGGGCAAGACAATTATAAGAACTTGGGGGAAAGCATAAAGCTAGATAGAATGTGCACCTGGCTGGCTTTGCAAATATTTTTAAGTCTTCACTCCGCTTTAAAGAAACTGAAACCAGAAATCTTAAACAGTATTTTAGGGGAATAGTTTCATCAGAAAGGAAAGGTAAACCCATAATTAAAGAAAAGTCCTTGGTTCTACATCCAAAGACTAGAGAATGAATGTACATATTTTTTAAATTAAAATGAAATATTTAAGGATCTTTCCTTGCTTTAACCTTTTTTCCAAAATTAACCAGTCACGGGGCACCTGCGTGGTTCAGTTGGTTAAACATTTGACTCTTGATTTCTAAGCCTTTGACTCTTTTGTTTTTTTAAAAGATTTTATTTATTTATTTGACAGAGAGAGAATTCATAAGTAGGCAGAGAAGCAGGCAGACAGAGAGGGGGAAGCAGGCTCCAGGCTGAGCAGAGAGCCTGACTTGGGGCTCGATCCCAGGACCCTGAGATCATGACCTGAGCTGAAGGCAGAGGCTTTAGCCCACTGAGCCACTCAGGCACCCCTAAGCCTTCAACTCTTGACTTTGGCTC